>NC_057802.1:442327730-442575631 GCF_018294505.1 Triticum aestivum | reverse complement strand
GGCACGGGGGACACGTGGCGAGCAAGCCGAAATCGAGGAGACGAGTGAGGCAACCGTTTTCCACCCCGTGATCGTGGGGCACGGGCGCCTTGAAGACCACGACTCGAGTCCACTTAGTAAATGAGCCGCGCCCTTGCGTTTTCCCCTTTTTATGGGGAAGGCGCGAGCGTCCTCTTCACTGCGATGTGATGCATGAGGGCAGCAGCCGCCCCACGCATGACCCCCACGTCGCGCATTCAACATGGGTCATGGGGAAGCGCAGCGAGCGAGCGAGGGAGTTACTGCGGTAAAAACTCTGCTGCACGCGCACCCGCGCACCATTCTGGGCCTGGCCCAATAACGCCCTGCACTTATATGTGGCCCAGGCCCGGGGGCTCCTGTCGGTGTACAAAAGTAGGGGTCCCTTTTTGCACCCCTTTACTTGTGCGTGGGCAGTCGCAGCCCCACGCCCCTGGCCACGCTTGGCAAGGCAGAGGAAGCAAAGGCACAAGACGACTAGACCGACGCCAAGTCGGAAACATAAAGAGCAGAAGGGCGAGGTGGACTCCCCCGGCAAGGCCCTTTCCAGGGCGGCCTCCACAGCCCCAGCAAGAGCCTTGCCAGGGAAACTTGCCCAACGCCAGCAGGGCTGCCACCCTTGAGCCTGAGAGTTCCGACGCCCTCAAACCACATTGGAACCAAGGCTCGGGAAGCGCCTCCATGGTGGCATGCACATCTTTGTGAAGACCAGAAGCATACAAAACTAGATGAATAACTAGAAGACGAAGATCCTCGGCAAGATCCTTGCCAAGGATACCCACGAGACCCCCGGCAAGCCCCTTGCCGGGGACGACCATGATACCATGGCAAGACCCTTGTCGGGGCCCCGGCAAGACTCTTGCCGAAGACATCCGCGGGGCCGCAGCCAGGCCCACATCTGCCAAGACTCCGCCACCGTTCCCATGCAGCTGCTAGCCCACCAACTAGGCGAGCACCTGCATGGCGACGTGCGGCCTCTAGGCCAACTCAGCAAGCACCTGCGTGGTGGCACGCAGATCTTCGTGAAGGCTCTGCCACCGCACCAACTCAACAGCCAGCCAGCGTGGCACTACCCGCCTCGTCAGTTGGGACGCGCGTCGAAGCCAAACGAGGCGGCGACAGCTGGGATGAGCTTCCTTGCCATCCCCGATAAAGCAAGAAGGGCACGTCGGCAGCGCATTAAATGTGTTTGTCCTACGGTGCCAGAGGATAGACTCGACCACTGTATAGCTTTCCACCTCCTGTGTGCCACTGTGGCAGCCCCTTTATCTATAAAAGGAGGCCCGCGGCGTACTGGGAGAGGATTCAGACTTTTTGGACCCTGCACGCCTTGTAGCTAGTCCAAGAACACCAGATAAACAGAAACCAGCAGGAGTAGGGTATTATGCATCACTTGCGGCCCGAACCTGGATATCCCCCCGTGTTGATCTCTCGATCCCGCTCTTTCCACAGCCCCGCGCCCGCCAACCGTAGCAAAAGGGATTCCTCGTGATCCCGTAGGTGTCGTTTCCCCCGACAAGTGGGTCTGAATCCCTTCTGCACACTCAACCCGGCACCGAATGTAAGTCTGTCCGGTGTATATATTTTTACTTCATTGTTCATAGAATCTGGGAATTCCCAACCTTTGTTGTATTTTGTTTACAGGCTAAATCCGCCTTTTGGAATAAAAATATGATGAAAAAGCTGCCAAGAAGGCTAGGGCTAAGTGTTGGAAATATGCCCTAGAGGCAATAATAAATGGTTATTATTATATTTCTTTGTTCATGGTAATTGTCTATTGTTCATGCTATAATTGTGCTATCCGGAAATCGTAATGCATGTGTGAATACATAGACCACAACGTGTCCCTAGTAAGCCTCTAGTTGACTAGCTCGTTGATCAAAAGATAGTCATGGTTTCCTGACTATGGACATTGGATGTCATTGATAACGGGATCACATCATTAGGAGAATGATGTGATGGACAAGACCCAATCCTAAGCGTAGCTCAAAGATCGTGTAGTTCGTTTGCTAGAGCTTTTCCAATGTCAAGTATCTTCTCCTTAGACCATGAGATTGTGTAACTCCCGGATACCGTAGGAGTACTTTGGGTGTGCCAAACGTCACAACGTAACTGGGTGACTATAAAGGTGCACTACGGGTATCTTCGAAAGTGTCTGTTGGGTTGGCACGGATCGAGACTGGGATTTGTCACTCCGTATGACGGAGAGGTATCTCTGGGCCCACTCGGTAATACATCATCATAATGAGCTCAATGTGACTAAGGCGTTAGTCACGGGATCATGCACTGCGGTACGAGTAAAGAGACTTTCCGGTAACGAGATTGAACAAGGTATTGGGATACCGACGATCGAATCTCGGGCAAGTAACATACCGATTGACAAAGGGAATTGTATGCGGGATTGATTGAATCCTCGACATCGTGGTTCATCCGATGAGATCATCGTGGAACATGTGGGAGCCAACATGGGTATCCAGATCCCGCTGTTGGTTATTGACCGAAGAGGCGTCTCGGTCATGTCTGCATGTCTCCCGAACCCGTAGGGTCTACACACTTAAGGTTCGGTGACGCTAGGGTTGTAGAGATATGAGTATGCGGAAACCCGAAAGTTGTTCGGAGTCCCGGATGAGATCCCGGACGTCACGAGGAGTTTCGGAATGGTCCGGAGGTAGAGAATTATATATAGGAAGTCCAGTTTCGGCCACCGGGAAAGTTTCGGGGGTTATCGGTATTGTACCGGGACCGCCGGAAGGGTCCCGGGGGTCCACCGGGTGGGGCCACCTGTCCCGGAGGGCCCCATGGGCTGAGGTGGGAAGGGAACCAGCCCTTAGTGGGCTGGGGCGCCCCCCATGGGCCTCCCCCCTGCGCCTAGGGTTGGAAACCCTAGGGTGGGGGGGCGCCCCACTTGACTTGGGGGGTAAGTTACCCCCTGGCCGCCGCCCCCCCTCCAGATGGGTTCCAGGCCGGCGCCCCCCCCTCCCAGGGGGCCTATATAAAGGGGGGGAGGGAGGGCAGCAACACAACAGCCTTGGGCGCCTCCCTCCTCCCCTGCTACACCTCTCCCTCTCGCAGAAGCTCGGCGAAGCCCTGCCGAGATCCCGCTACATCCACCACCACGCCGTCGTGCTGCTGGATCTCCATCAACCTCTCCTTCCCCCTTGCTGGATCAAGAAGGAGGAGACGTCGCTGCACCGTACATGTGTTGAACGCGGAGGTGCCGTCCGTTCGGCACTCGGTCATCGGTGATTTGAATCACGGCGAGTACGACTCCGTCAACCTCGTTCATTGGAACGCTTCCGCTCGCGATCTACAAGGGTATGTAGATGCACTCGTTTCCCCTTTTTGCTATTATAATCCATAGATGGTTCTTGGTGAGCGTAGGAAAATTTTAAAATTCTGCTACGATCCCCAACAGTGGCATCATGAGCCAGGCCTATGCGTAGTTACTATGCACGAGTAGAACACAAAGCAGTTGTGGGCGTTGATGTTGCCAATTCTTCTTGCCGCTACTAGTCTTATCTTGTTTCGGCGGTATTGTGGGATGAAGCGGCCCGGACCGACCTTACACGTACGCTTACGTGAGACAGGTTCCACCGACTGACATGCACTAGTTGCATAAGGTGGCTAGCGGGTGTCTGTCTCTCCTACTTTAGTCGGAACGGATTTGATGAAAAGGGTCCTTATGAAGGGTAAATAGAAATTGGCAAATCACGTTGTGGTTTTACGTAGGTAATAAACGTTCTTGCTAGAAACCTATACAAGCCACGTAAAAACTTGCAACAACAATTAGAGGACGTCTAACTTGTTTTTGCAGCATGTGCTATGTGATGTGATATGGCCAGAAGATGTGATGAATGATATATGTGATGTATGAGATTGATCATATTCTTGTAATAGGAATCACGACTTGCATGTCGATGAGTATGACAACCGGCAGGAGCCATAGGAGTTGTCTTTATTATTTTGTATGACCTGCGTGTCATTGAATAACGCCATGTAAATTACTTTACTTTATTGCTAAACGCGTTAGCCATAGAAGTAGAAGTAATCGTTGGCGTGACAACTTCATGAAGACACAATGATGGAGATCATGATGATGGAGATCATTGTGTCATGCCGGTGATGAAGATGATCATGGTGCCCCGAAGATGGAGATCAAAGGAGCAAATGATATTGGCCATATCATGTCACTATTTGATTGCATGTGATGTTTATCATGTTTTGCATCTTATTTGCTTAGAACGACGGTAGTAAGTAAGATGATCCCTTATAATAATTTCAAGAAAGTGTTCCCCCTAACTGTGCCCCGTTGCGAAGGTTCGTTGTTTCGAAGCACCACGTGATGATCGGGTGCGATAGATTCTAAATTCGCCTACAACGGGTGTTGACGAGCCTAGCATGTATAGACATGGCCTCGGAACACACGCAATACACTTAGGTTGACTTGACGAGCCTAGCATGTACAGACATGGCCTCGGAACACGGAGGACCGAAAGGTCGAGAATGAGTCGTATAGTAGATACGATCAACATGGAGATGTTCACCGATCTTGACTAGTCCGTCTCACGTGATGATCGGACACGGCCTAGTTAACTCGGATCATGTTTCACTTAAATGACTAGAGGGATGTCTATCTGAGTGGGAGTTCATTGAGTAATTTGATTAGATGAACTTAATTATCATGAACTTAGTCTAAAATCTTTACACTATGTCTTGTAGATCAAATGGCCCACGTTGTCCTCAACTTCAACGCGTTCCTAGAGAAAACCAAGCTGAAAGATGATGGCAGTAACTATACGGACTGGGTCCGGAACCTGAGGATCATCCTCATAGCTGCCAAGAAAGATTATGTCTTAGAAGCACCGCTAGGTGAAGCACCAATCCCAGAGAACCAAGACGTTATGAACGCTTGGAAATCACGTGCTGATGATTACTCCCTCGTTCAGTGCGGCATGCTTTACAGCTTAGAACCGGGTCTCCAAAAGTGTTTTGAGAAACATGGAGCATATGAGATGTTCGAGGAGCTGAAAATGGTTTTCCAAGCTCATGCCCGGGTCGAGAGATATGAAGTCTCCGACAAGTTCTTCAGCTATAAAATGGACGAGAATAGTTCTGTTAGTGAGAACATACTCAGAATGTCTGGGTTGCACAACCGCTTGTCTCAGCTGGGAGTTAATCTCCCGGATGACGCGGTCATTGACAGAATCCTCCAGTCGCTTCCACCAAGCTACAAGAGCTTTGTGATGAACTTCAATATGCAGGGGATGGAAAATACCATTCCTGAGGTATATTCAATGCTGAAATCAGCGGAGGTGGAGATCAGAAAAGAACATCAAGTGTTGATGGTGAATAAAACCACTAAGTTCAAGAAGGGCAAGGGTAAGAAGAACTTCAAGAAGGACGGAAAGGGAGTTGCCGCGCCCGGTAAGCCAGTTACTGGGAAGAAGTCAAAGAATGGACCCAAGCCTGAGACTGAGTGCTTTTATTGCAAGGGAAGTGGTCACTGGAAGCGGAACTGCCCCAAATACTTAGCGGACAAGAAGGCCGGCAACACCAAAGGTATATGTGATATACATATAATTGATGTGTACCTTACCAGTACTCGTAGTAGCTCCTGGGTATTTGATACCGGTGCGGTTGCTCATATTTGTAACTCAAAACAGGAACTGTGGAATAAACGGAGACTGGCAAAGGACGAGGTGACGATGCGCGTTGGGAATGGTTCCAAGGTCGATGTGATTGCCGTCGGCACGCTACCTCTGCATCTACCCACGGGATTAGTTTTAAACCTCAATAATTGTTATTTAGTGCCAGCTTTGAGCATGAACATTGTATCTGGATCTCGTTTAATTCGAGATGGCTACTCATTTAAATCCGAGAATAATGGTTGTTCTATTTATTTGAGAGATATGTTTTATGGTCATGCCCCGCTGGTCAATGGTTTATTCTTGATGAATCTCGAACGTGATGTTACACATATTCATAGTGTGAATACCAAAAGATGTAAAGTTGATAACGATAGTCCCACATACCTGTGGCACTGCCGCCTTGGTCACATTGGTGTCAAGCGAATGAAGAAGCTCCATGCAGATGGACTTTTGGAGTCTCTTGATTACGAATCATTTGACACGTGCGAACCATGCCTCATGGGTAAGATGACCAAGACTCCGTTCTCCGGAACAATGGAGCGAGCAACCAACTTATTGGAAATCATACATACCGATGTGTGCGGTCCAATGAGTGTTGAGGCTCGCGGAGGATATCGTTATGTTCTCACTCTCACTGATGACTTAAAGAGATATGGGTATGTCTACCTAATGAAACACAAGTCTGAAACCTTTGAAAAGTTCAAGGAGTTTCAGAGTGAGGTTGAGAATCAACGTGACAGAAAAATAAAATTCTTACGATCAGATCGTGGTGGAGAATACTTAAGTCACGAGTTTGGTACACACTTAAGGAAATGTGGAATCGTTTCACAACTCACGCCGCCTGGAACACCTCAGAGAAACGGTGTGTCCGAACGTCGTAATCGCACTCTATTGGATATGGTGCGATCTATGATGTCTCTTACCGAACTACCGCTCTCATTTTGGGGCTATGCTTTAGAGACGGCCGCATTCACTTTAAATAGGGCTCCGTCGAAATCCGTTGAGACGACACCGTATGAATTATGGTTTGGGAAGAAACCTAAGCTGTCGTTTCTAAAAGTTTGGGGATGCGATGCTTATGTCAAGAAACTTCAACCTGAAAAGCTCGAACCCAAGTCAGAAAAATGCGTCTTCATAGGATACCATAAGGAAACTATTGGGTATACCTTCTACCTCAGATCCGAAGGAAAGATCTTCGTTGCCAAGAACGGGTCCTTTCTGGAGAAAGAGTTTCTCTCGAAAGAATTGAGTGGGAGGAAAGTGGAACTTGATGAGGTGATAGTCACCCCTTCCAAACCAGAAAGTAGCGCAGCGCGGGAAGATGTTCCTGCGGTGCCTACACCGACTGGGGAGGAAGTTAATGATGATGATCATGAAGCTTCGGATCAAGTTACTACTGAACTTCGTAGGTCCATAAGGACACGTTCCGCACCAGAGTGGTACGGCAACCCTGTCCTGGAAATCATGTTGTTAGACAACGGTGAACCTTCGAACTATGAAGAAGCGATGGCGGGCCCGGATTCCGACAAATGGCTAGAAGCCATGAAATCCGAGATAGGACCCATGTATGAAAACGAAGTATGGACTTTGACTGACTTGCCCGATGATCGGCGAGCCATAGAAAACAAATGGATCCTTAAGAAGAAGACAGACGCGGATGGTAATGTGACCATCTATAAGGCTCGACTTGTCGCTAAGGGTTATCGACAAGTTCAAGGGGTTGACTACGATGAGACTTTCTCACCCGTAGCGAAGCTGAAGTCCGTCCGAATCATGTTAGCAATTGCCGCATACTATGATTATGAGATATGGCAGATGGACGTCAAAACGGCATTCCTTAATGGCTTCCTTAAGGAAGAGTTGTATATAATGCAGCCGGAAGGTTTTGTCGATCCTAAGAATGCTAACAAAGTATGCAAGCTCCAGCGCTCAATCTATGGGCTGGTGCAAGCATCTCGGAGTTGGAACATTCGCTTTGATGAGATGATCAAAGCGTTTGGGTTTACACAGACTTATGGAGAAGCCTGTGTTTACAAGAAAGTGAGTGGGAGCTCTGTAGCATTTCTCATATTATATGTGGATGACATACTATTGATGGGAAATGATATAGAATTCTTGGAAAGTATAAAGGCCTATTTGAATAAGTGTTTTTCAATGAAGGACCTTGGAGAAGCTGCTTATATATTAGGCATCAAGATCTATAGAGATAGATCAAGACGCCTCATTGGTCTTTCACAGAGTACATACCTTGACAAGATATTGAAGAAGTTCAATATGGATCAGTCCAAGAAGGGGTTCTTGCCTGTATTGCAGGGTGTGTAATTGAGCACGGCTCAATGCCCGACCACGGCAGAAGATAGAGAAAAGATGAGTGTCATCCCCTATGCCTCGGCCATAGGGTCTATTATGTATGCCATGATGTGTACCAGACCTGATGTAAACCTTGCCGTGAGTTTGGTAGGAAGGTACCAAAGTAATCCCGGCATGGAACACTGGACAGCGGTCAAGAATATCCTAAAGTACCTGAAGAGGACTAAGGATATGTTTCTCATTTATGGAGGTGACGAAGAGCTCGTCGTAAAGGGTTACATCGACGCTAGCTTCGACACAGATCTGGATGACTCGAAGTCACAAACCGGATACGTGTATATTTTGAATGGAGGAGCAGTAAGCTGGTGCAGTTGCAAGCAAAGCGTCGTGGCGGGATCTACATGTGAAGCGGAGTACATGGCAGCCTCAGAGGCAGCACAGGAAGCAGTCTGGATGAAGGAGTTCATTACCGACCTAGGGGTGATTCCCAATGCGTCGGGCCCAATGACTCTCTTCTATGACAACACTGGAGCTATTGCCCTTGCGAAGGAGCCCAGGTTTCACAGGAAGACCAGGCATATCAAGCGTCGCTTCAAATCCATTCGTGAAAGTGTTCAAAATGGAGACATAGATATTTGTAAAGTACATACGGACCTGAATGTAGCAGATCCGTTGACTAAACCTCTCCCTAGAGCAAAACATGATCAGCACCAGGACGCAATGGGTGTTCGATTCATCACAATGTAACTAGATTATTGACTCTAGTGCAAGTGGGAGACTATTGGAAATATGCCCTAGAGGCAATAATAAATTGTTATTATTATATTTCTTTGTTCATGGTAATTGTCTATTGTTCATGCTATAATTGTGTTATCCGGAAATCGTAATGCATGTGTGAATACATAGACCACAACGTGTCCCTAGTAAGCCTCTAGTTGACTAGCTCGTTGATCAACAGATAGTCATGGTTTCCTGACTATGGACATTGGATGTCATTGATAACGGGATAACATCATTAGGAGAATGATGTGATGGACAAGACCCAATCCTAAGCATAGCTCAAAGATCGTGTAGTTCGTTTGCTAGAGCTTTTCCAATGTCAAGTATCTTGTCCTTAGACCATGAGATCGTGTAACTCCAGGATACCATAGGAGTACTTTGGGTGTGCCAAACATCACAACGTAACTGGGTGACTATAAAGGTGCACTACGGGTATCTCCGAAAGTGTCTGTTGGGTTGGCACGGATCAAGACTGGGATTTGTCACTCCGTATGACGGAGAGGTATCTCTGGGCCCACTCGGTAATGCATCATCATAGTGAGCTCAATGTGACTAAGGCGTTAGTCACGGGATCATGCATTGCGGTACGAGTAAAGAGACTTGCCAGTAACGAGATTGAACAAGGTATTGGTATACCGACGATCGAATCTCGGGCAAGTAACATACCGATTGACAAAGGGAATTGTATACGGGATTGATTGAATCCTCGACATCGTGGTTCATCCGATGAGATCATCGTGGAACATGTGGGAGCCAACATGGGTATCCAGATCCCGCTGTTGGTTATTGACCGGAGAGGCGGCTCGGTCATGTCTGCATGTCTCCCGAACCCGTAGGGTCTACACACTTAAGGTTCGGTGATGCTAGGGTTGTAGATATATAAGTATGCGGAAACCTGAAAGTTGTTCGGAGTCCGGGATGAGATCCCGGACGTCACGAGGAGTTCCGGAATGGTTCGGAGGTAGAGAATTATATATAGGAAGTCCAGTTTCGGCCACCGGGAAAGTTTTGGGGGTTATCGGTATTGTACCGGGACCACCGGAAGGGTCCCGGGGGTCCATCGGGTGGGGCCACCTGTCCCGGAGGGCCCCATGGGCTGAGGTGGGAAGGGAACCAGCCCTTAGTGGGCTGGGGCGCCCCCCCATGGGCCTCCCCCCTGCGCCTAGGGTTGGAAACCCTAGGGTGGGGGGGCGCCCCACTTGACTTGGGGGGTAAGTTACCCCCTGGCCGCCGCCCCCCCTGCAGATGGGTTCCAGGCCGGCGCCCCCCCTCCCAGGGGGCCTATATAAAGGGGGGGAGGGAGGGCAGCAACACAACAGCCTTGGGCGCCTCCCTCCTCCCCTGCTACACCTCTCCCTCTCGCAGAAGCTCGGCGAAGCCCTGCCGAGATCCCGCTACATCCACCACCACGCCGTCGTGCTGCTGGATCTCCATCAACCTCTCCTTCCCCCTTGCTGGATCAAGAAGGAGGAGACGTCGCTGCACCGTACGTGTGTTGAACGCGGAGGTGCCGTCCGTTCGGCACTCGGTCATCGGTGATTTGAATCACGGCGAGTACGACTCCGTCAACCTCGTTCATTGGAACGCTTCCGCTCGCGATCTACAAGGGTATGTAGATGCACTCCTTTCCCCTCGTTGCTAGTATACTCCATAGATGGATCTTGGTGAGTGTAGGAAAATTTTAAAATTCTGCTACGATCCCCAACACTAAGACCAAAGCTATGAAGAAGAACAAGAAGAAATCCACTCCTTCTGATCTGTTCAATTTGGACGAAGATGATGATGAGTCGGAGGTAGACCTTGATTCGCTTGGATCTTTTTTCATCCATATTATTGACACTGATTGCTATTAGGATGATGCAGAAACCAGCTAGGTGGGTGATGACGAGGTAACTATTATTTCCTCCGACTCAGAGCCCTTGCCAAGCCAGAAAATTCGACGAGTGATCCAGAAAGTAAGGTTTTCTAACCCTTTAGCTCACTTGGATCCCAATTTTATTTTGAAGCAACAACAGCACGAGAACCGGCGCAGAACCCGGACAAGAGGAGGCAGAGAACTTTCCTCCGGCTTGCCAAACACACCAGCCCCACGCAAGCGCCGGAATGAGGTACTTCAAGAAACTCCAACTCTTATTCATTCTCAAACAGATTTTATGCATCAAACACTTAGTCCTTCTCACTCAAATCACCAGGGGACCTCTCACTCTTCATCTGGCGATTCATCTCAGTCACTAATTCCGGATTTCAAGAATGCCCCAGGGTACCAACTTAATCTGATCTTTTCAACATCTATAAACTCATACTAACTTTTTAACCCTTTTGTAGTGGGAAAGCAAAGCCTAACAAAAAAGGCTAAAATAAGCAAGCCAATAAAGGATCCCAAAACTCATGAGCCGGAGAAGCAAGCACTTATTTCTGAAGCCTCTGTGCAACAACCGGAGGATGCCACCAATGACCCGCCACCAGAAAGTCATGGTACCTCTGCTGATCATACAGTTGTTGACCCCTTGGGTACCGAACCGCCGAACCTAGTCAAACCTTTAGAACCGGACACTGAGGAGGTTCTAATTACTGGCACTAGTTTCCAAGAACCGGGGAATCCTATTGCTCTTGCAAAGCATTCTGCCAAGGAAGAACTGGTTGAAAGGCGCAAGGTCAAATTTTACATAGCCAACTATTCTCATCTGAGTATGAGTGAAATCCTCTCTGGTTATCTGAATCAAATACACAGCAGCCGTGATCTCGAGATGTATATCAATTCTTGCTTTTTCATAAGCTATATTCCTTTAGCCCCCAATTCTACTGAATATAATAGAATATAATATGTTGTAGACTTGTCAGATAGCCTGTAACTTATGCTGCTGAATCAATACCTGTAGCCCCCAAGGGCCGGCTTAAACTTACCAAGATAAGCCGGGTCTTCCAATCATCAATTTTGCACCTGTAGCCCCCAAGGGCCGGCATAAACTTATGAAGATAAGACGGGTCTTCCAATAATCAATTTTGCACCTGTAGCCGCCAAGGGCCGGCTTAAACTTTTAAGTCAAGCCAGGTATTCCATTGTATCATTAAAAGAGAGCTGCGCATGCATTAGCCCCCAAGTGCCAAGTGCTATTACTTGCAAAGGGCTTGGGACTTAGCAATATATAGTGTGGTATAAAGAAACTTTCTGCACACATTAGCCCCCAAGTGGCAAGTGCTATTGCTTGCAAAGGGCTTAGGACTCATCAATATATACTGCTTCATAATTGTGCATACTTGTTTGAACCTGCTCTTTTCAGGAAGCATCCAGTCAATTTCAGTCTCGGCTGACTGATTTAAAAACCCGGCTTGAAGCACAAGAAACTGAGACCCGGAAGGCTGACTCCAAGTTCAAGTTCAGCTTGGGAGAAAATGAAAAACTCAAGATTGGGTATAACACTGAGAAAGCCGCCTGGGCTGAAGAGAAGGCTTCCTTGATCAAGAGAGCTGAAAAAGCTGAGGCTTCCTTAGAAGAGGTCACCACAGAACTTAGTGGCTTGAAGCAGCATATCAATCAAATGACTTTTGCTATCTTTGGTAAGACCTGATATATCCTAATAACTTTTCACCTTCCATGTTATAAACCATCAGGTGACTTAATCGTCATACGCGATGCAGTTCCCAGAAGCAGTAATCTTGGGAAAGAGATATTGATAAACCTCAAGGCGGTTTATACATTAGTAGAACAATTATACACCGGAGCTCAGTGTACGATAGCCACCATCTCCCCAAGTAATCAAGCTCCATCCCTTCTCAGCAACGTTTTAAGCCAACTTTCTGTTCTGCCTGCCCGCATTGAAGAAAACAAACAGTCGGCTGCTAGAGCCGGTGCCATTACGGCTTTAAGCCAAACAAAGGCATGGCAGTCAGAATTAGACCCGGCCGAGCTAGCCACTGGCTGCCTTAGCTTTAAAGAGGACGGGTCTGCTTTTGATAAAAAAATTGCTGCGTGTGTGAAGGAGATGCGTCCCTTGGCGAGCCTTCTTGTTGAAGAAACACATCTAACCAAATACCAAGCGGCTTATACCGCAGAGAATCAGAAAATGCCCATGTCGGCTTACAAAATTGCAGATCTTATCCCTCCAATCCGTAAGCACACTTTCGCCCCTGAAATCGATCTGTCTGAGCTTATCGATGATGAAGCTGAATTCCAAGCCTTGACTGGCATCAATTGGTCATCTCCTAACTTCCAGATGGTTGAGGGAGAAGAAGAACCGGCGCGGATGACCCGGAAGGCTCAAACCACCAAGACCAATAGAGCTGGTCCACAGGACGGTCTTCAAATTTCTTCATCAAGTATTGCTTTTGAAAACACTTAATCATTTGGGCTCGGGGAGCCATGTAATAGGCTAGTTAAACTCTGATCTGCCATGCCATCGTGCACGTTTTGTTTTGCATAATACTGTGATCCGCCAGTTGAAGATCTGCCACTTATGCTTATGATATCATCAATTTATGCAGATCAGACTTATCATTTTTCCTACAGACAAAACAGATCACCAGTGCCCTGGCGGTTTACCCCAGGGCGGGTCACAATACCCCATATGAAAACCACTGGGGACAAATAGTACATAACCAGGGCCGGTTTAATGACAACCTTATATAATCATAATAAAATATCATACCTGTGATATTTGCTCACACTGCCGGTTTATCATACCTGTGGAGTAAGGGTTACAACCCAAAGATTGAGAGCACAACATCATGTTCAATTGATTCATACTGCCGGCTTACAACGCCGCATGCAGCAAGGGGTAACATTCCAAAACTTAGAGCACGACGCTCTGAGCACATAAAATCGTCATACACTGGCGACTTAAAGTCCAAAGCTAGGTCGGGTTAACAAACACTGGGTAGATTCGTATATAAACCATAAGGCAACATAGCCCTCATAGGTTTTCCACCATGTATTAACATGTCATAAGAAATGAATCTCCAAAAATATTTAAATCAAATACAAATCCAAAGACAAAATAAGGCTTTTCATAGGCTGCCAAGCCTTCAAGTCGAGTGCTTTTCAAGGGCCGCACAGCCACTGAGTTAAACCTTCATTCAACCTTATAAGACGGGCCTCACATGACCAATCGCCGTTTTAACTTTGACAATTTCAGGGAATATATAAGATTGACTGTCAAAAGTACGGCAAGTCATTCCAGGATTACGTGGGCGGAGTGGCAAACTGAAAAAGGCAGGAAAACCCAGATTTTTTTGGTGAATACACCTGGCGTCCAAGCCTATTACACGGGTCAACAAAGCTCTTGTTCATTAACAAAGAGCCCCCAAGTAATGTTTCATTCCAGGCTTACAAGCCGGATCAACAAGGGTAGTCATAGCTATGCTCAATGAGCAGGAAGCCCCCATTTATGTTGTAATCATGGCGTACAAGCCGGATCAAAAGGGTAGCCATAACTATGCTCATTGAGCAGGAAGCCCCCAAGTGATCATATGAAGTGACAATAAAGACTCATTATTCTCAGAAGTGAAACGACAGAGGCCCTAAATTATCAGGGATGCCGGCTTCATTATATTCATCATAACATATACATTGTCAAAGTATGTACATCACAAGAGCCGGTGGCTCAGGTGTAATAAGGCCGAAGATGAGCAATATTCCATGGCCGGTGGGTCTCCTCCTCCGACGTGCGTGAGTCCTTGTGGTCTCGAACATCAATAAGCTAGTATGACCCGTTGTTCAGATTTTTGGTGACCACAAAGGGCCCTTCCCAAGGTGGGGATAGCTTGTGCATATCAGTTTGATCCTGGATAAGCCGGAGCACCAAGTCACCTTCTTGAAAGGTCCTGGTTTTAATCTGGCGGCTGTGATAATGACGCAGATCTTGCTGGTAAATTGCCGAACAAGCCGCCAGAAGGTCATGCTCCTCATCCAACAGGTCAATAGCATCCTGACGTGCTTTTTCATTATCAGCTTCAACATAAGCCGCCACACGGGGCGAGTCGTGATGGATGTCACTAGGAAGAACCGCCCCTGCTCCGTAAACCATGAAGAAAGGCGTGTAACCCGTAGATCTGTTGGGGGTAGTATTGATACTCCATAACAGTAAAGGTGGTTCTTCCACCCAACAACCCGGCGTCCTCTGCAAACGGACCATAAGCCGGGGCTTGATGCCTCTCAAAATTTCTTGATTGGCTCTCTCAGCTTGACCATTGGACTGGGGGTGAGCCACTGATGATACATCAAGCCGAATATGCTCTCGTTGAAAAAACTCTTTTGTAGCACCCTTGGACAGATTAGTGCCATTATCAGTGATAATGCTATGGGGAAAGCCAAAATGGAAAATCACCTTTTTGATGAATTGAACCACCGTCGCCGCATCACACTTACTAACCGGCTCTGCTTCAACCCACTTTGTAAATTTGTCAACCGCCACGAAAAGGTGGGTCTTTTTAGCCTTGGACCTTTTGAAGGGTCCAACCATATCAAGCCCCCAGACTGCAAATGGCCAAGCAATTGGAATCACCCTCAATTATTGAGCCGGCACATGAGCTCGTCGTGAAAATTTCTGACAACCGTCACATTTACTGACCAAATCCTCTGCATCAGCATGAGCCGTCAGCCAATAAAATCCATGAAGAAAAGCCTTGGCTATGAGACACTTAGAGCCGGCATAATGACCACAATCTCCTTCATGAATCTCTCGTAGAATATCACAACCTTCCTCAAGAGAAACACAACGTTGAAATGCCCCTGTGACACTGCGATGATGCAACTCTCCATTGACAATAGTCATTGACTTAGACCTTCGGGTTATCTGCCTGGCCAAAGTTTCATCCTCAGGCAACTCACCTCGGGTCATATAAGCCAAATATGGAACTGTCCAATCAGGAATAGCATGAAGAGCCGCCACCAATTGTGCTTCCGGGTCAGGAATAGCCAGATCTTCCTCTATATGCAATTTGACTGAAGGGTTATGCAGGATATCCAGGAAAGTGTTAGGTGGCACCGGCTTACGCTAGGACCCTAACCGACTTAAAGCAGCTGCTGCATCATTTTTTCTGCGATCAACATGTTCCACTTGATAACCTTTGAAATGACCAGCAATAGCATCAACCTCGCGACGATAAGCCGCCATGAGCGGATCCTTAGAATCCCAAGTGCCTGAAACTTGCTGAGCCACCAAATCTGAGTCACCAAAACACCTCACCCGGCTTAAATTCATCTCTTTAGCCATCCGAAGACCATGGAGTAAGGCTTCATACTCAGGTGCATTGTTAGTACAAGGGAACATCAACCTTAAAACATAACAAAATTTATCACCTCGTGGGGAAGTTAAGACAACTCCAGCCCCCGAGCCTTCCAACTATCTGGATCCATCAAAGTGAATAGTCCAATATGTGCTATCCGGCTTCTCCCCAGGCATCTGCAGCTCTGTCCAATCATTTATGAAGTCCACAAGTGCTTGATACTTGATGGCTGTGCGAGGCATATACTTCAAACCATGGGGTCCAAGCTCAATGGCCCACTTGGCTACCCGACTTGTGGCTTCTCTGTTTTGAATAATACCCCCTATGGGAGCAGAACTAACCACAGTGATGGGATGACCCAGAAAATATTGCTTAAGCTTCCGACTAGTCATGAACACCCCGTATACAAGCTTCTGCCAATGCGGATACCTCTGCTTGGACTCAATGAGCACTTCACTGATGTAGTAAACCAGCCACTGAACCGGATATTCCTTGCCTGACTCCTTCCTTTCTACCACAATTGCCACGCTGACAGCTCGGCTATTGGCAGCCACATACAACAACAAGGGCTCTTTATCAATGGGAGTAGCAAGAACCGGTGGCTCAGCTAACTGTTTCTTCAATGCCTCAAACGCCTGATCAGCAGCATCACTCCAGACAAAGTGATCTATCTTCTTCATCATCTCGTAAAGAGGGATAGCCTTTTCACCCAATCGGCTTATGAACCGGCTTAAGGCCGTAGTACGACCCGCCAAACGCTGAACATCATTGATACACGCTGATTTAGCCAGGGAAGTGATAGCCTTTATTTTCTCCGGGTAAGCTTCAATATCCCGTTCAGAAACCAGAAAGCCTAAGAGCTTGCCTGCTGGTATGCCAAAGACACACTTGGCCAGGTTAAGCATCAACTTGTAGACCCGGAGATTGTCAAACGTCTCTTTCAAATCATCTATCAAGGTTTCCTTCTTCTTGGATTTCACCACAATATCATCCACATAAGCATGAACATTGCGCCCAATCTGATCATGAAGGCAATTTTGCACACACCATTGGTAAGTCGCCTGGGCACTCTTGAGCCCAAAAGACATAGACACATAACAGAAGGCTCCAAAGGGAGTGATGAAGGCTGTCTTCTCCTGGTCCTTAACTGCCATCTTGATCTGATGATAACCAGAATAAGCATCCAAAAAGCTCAAACACTCACAACCCGCCATAGCATCAATGATCTGATCAATACGGGGGAGAGCAAAAGGATCATCCAGGCAAGCCTTGTTAATGTTAAGATCCGTATAATCCACACACATATGCCAAGTGCCATTTTTCTTAAGTACTAGCACCGGGTTAGCCAACCACTCAGGATGGAAAACTTCAACAATAAACCCGGCCGCTAAGAGTCGGGCCACTTCTTCACCAATGGCCTTGCGCCTCTCTTCATTGAAACAGCGAAGGAATTGCTTGACCGGTTTAAACTTTGGATCAATATTGAGAGTGTGCTCAGCGAGTTCCCTCGGTACACCTTGCATGTCTGAAGGTTTCCATGCAAAGATGTCCCGGTTCTCACGGATGAACTTGATGAACGCGCTTTCCTATTTCTGATCCAGATTGGCACTGATGCTGAACTGCTTGGATGAATCGCCAGGAACGAAGTCAACTAGCTTAGTGTCATCCGCCAACTTAAATTTCAACAGGGGGTCATGTTCTGTGGTTGGCTTCTTCAAAGATTTCATATCCACCGGGTCAACATTATCCTTGTAAAATTTCAAATCTTGTGTTGGACAGACAGACTCAGCGTAAGCAACATCGCCTTCTTCACACTCCAAGGCTATCTTCTGGCTTCCATGCACTGTGATGGTGCCTTTGTGACCCGGCATCTTAAGCTGCAAATAAACATCACAAGGCCTTGCCATGAACTTAGAAATAAGTCGGACGCCCAAACAGAGCATGACAAGGGCTCTTGATTTTAACTACCTCAAAAGTCAATGTCTCAGATCTGGATTCATAATCATCTCCAAAAGCCTCCTCCAAAGATATTTTGCCCACTGGATACGCCGACTTACCAGGCACCACGCCATGAAAGACAGTGTTTGACGGCTTGAGATCTTTGCCAGTCAAGCTCATGCGACGAAAAGTTTCATAATACAGAATATTGATGCTGCTGCCCCATCCATGAGTACCTTAGTAAATCTGTACCCTCCAACCTGAGGTGCCACCACCAGAGCCAAATGACCCGGATTATCAACCCGGGGCGGGTGATCCTCACGACTCCAGAGAAATAGGGTGTTCAGACCATCGCAAGTAACGGGGAATCGGCGGTTCAACTGCGTTCACTGCCCTTTTATGAAGTTTCTGATCCCGCTTGCATAAACTCATGGTGAAAATGTGATACTATCCACTATTCAACTGCTTTGGGTTACTCTAATAACCAGACTGCTGCTGCTGATTCCCTGACCAGACTGTTGATCAAAACCTCCTTGATTGCCTTGACCCTAGAAACCGGAATTAGAACCGCCGCCACCATAACCCGGACCGTGAGAGCCGGATCCTGAGCCGCCGTCCGGCCCATGATTGTTCTAGAAAAAATTGGAATTTCTGTACTCCCTCATAATGAAGCAATCCTTCCAGAGGTGAGTGGCCGGCTTTTCCCGCGTACCATGCTTCGGGCAGGGCTGATTCATCATCGCCTCAAGATTGAATCTTGGCCCTCCAAACCTAGGGGGCGGTTTACCCTTCTGGCGTTGACTATTATTCTGCGCATTGGTGTTGGCCACAAAATCCAAATTACCACCAGCTTTGTGCTTACCATTGCCACCCTGACTTGCCGGGTTATGTTGCTGCCCTTTTGTGTTGCTGCTCTTCTTTCCCTTACCCGGCCTTTCATCATCAGACTCGGGGTCCTTGGTACTATCTGAGTTGGCATACTTGACGAGAGCCGCCATTAGCTCCCCCATGTCATTGAAGTGGCGTTTAAGCCGCCCCAGTTTCTGTTTAAGAGGCATGAAACGGCAATTCTTCTCCAACATCAGGATTGCTGAACCGGCATTGATACGATCTGATGAGTGTAGGATGGCTGAGACCCGGCGCACCCAATGGGTTGTTGACTCGCCCTCACCTTGGACACAGGAGTCCAAATCCACGATTGACATAGGCTGCTTGCATGTGTCTTTAAAATTCTGGATAAACCGGGCTTTTAACTCGGCCCATGATCCAATGGAGTTGGCAGGCAGCCCTTTCAACCAAGTATGAGCCGTCCCGTCCAACATCATGGTGAAATACTTAGCGCATGCAGCATCACCAACATCCAACATCTCCATTGCCATCTCATAACTTTCAATCCAAGCTTCAGGGGGTTGATCTGCTGTGTAGTTAGGCACCTTACGAGGACCCTTAAAATCCTTGGGCAAACGCTCGTTACGCAGAGCCTACACTAAACGTGGCACACCCAAGGTTCTAGAGGTCACGCCTGCCTCCACCGAAGCTGATGGATAAACAGGAGAATATTGATGAGCCGCTTGCTGGGCCGCCAGCTCGGCCTCCCGACGCGCTCTGCCCTGATCCACCAAAGTCTGAGCATTGGCACTCGCCAGGTCATGCCCACGAGGCTGGTTACGACGCTGTTCACTGCTTGAAACTTCTGGTGAGTCAATGTGCCTACTATAACTCTGGCTTGGACAAGGGGTTGAGTGAATCCACTCGCGACTGTAAGAATAAGCCGCCTGTTGAGCCACAGCTGTCTGAAGAAGCTCCCTGGCCCTCCGTGTCTCTATCGCCATTGGAGACTCGCCTTCAACTGGTAGAGCCGCCAGTCGCGTTGCCGCAGAAATCATATTATCCAATGGATTAGAATAATGACCCGGAGGTGTCGGAACATGCTGAGGCGGAGTATTATTCAAATGTGGCGTGTCCATTGCGCGCGGCTGAACCGCCGCTCCAGTCCCAGGCGCTTTGACCGCCCGGTTCACCACCGGCGGGTCACTGGTCCCTGCTCCAGGCGTGTTGAAGAGGTTCCTCGGCTCATAAACTGGGGGCAGATGACTCCGGTGCCTCCTCCTCATGACCTCATTTGAAGCGTTCTGATCCAATGTGAGCCGGAAGGACTCCGCTGTGCCTGGGCGTCCAAAACAGCCCGCTCCACAGCCATCCTAGCGTTCTCAGCCGCCAGCTCTTCCTTGGCTTGAGCTATCTCATCCCATAGCTTTGCAACATCCACCTTATGATGTTGCTGGTTGTCCAAGGTTACCTCTACCCCCATAAAAGTCGCCAGAGCCTCCAATGACTCTGTTAAAACCTGAGCCGGCAGGCGCGTTGAGCCGCCAGCACAAGCCGCCACCGCAGCCGCTGAGTTAGAGGTCATAGCTGCGGCGGGTGTTGAACCAAGCACCGGCTGCGTACCGGCCATGAAGATCGCCACCCTATTCGGCGGCTCATAGGGGTCCGGAATAATGTTGCCATTGGAACAACCCCCAAACCGGCCATCTTGTAGTTGATACAATGAATTAGTCTCGCCTGTGGACGACTCACCATCAGAGTAGATGGCCGTCTCACCGCCAGGCACAGATCCTTCCTCACCTTCCGCCCCATGGAAGAAATCAACAAAGGCGTGCTTCACGGTGGGCTGAACCCGGGCGGGTCGTGCACGCTGAGCCGTCTCGATGATGTCGGTGCAGGTGTCCGGCTTAGGGCCCGGTTCGCCGATCTTGCCGATGAAGATGTGGATTCCGCCGAAGGGGACCCGGTACCCGTACTCAATTGAGCCGGCCTCGGGGTCCCAGCCTGCATCTTTGATGTAGAGCTTGCCGCGATGACTCTTGGTCATCCGGCCCACAGCATATCCCTTGATCCCTTCGAAGTTGCCCTTTAAGAACTCGAAACCACCGTGTGCCAGCCCCACGGTGGGCGCCAACTGTCGTGGAATTGTCACGACAGATGTCCTAGTGGAAGGACTTAGTCGTGGAGCCATCACAACGAGGTTAGCTTAAAGGGGTTAATCAGGACAAAGGACATAGAGAGTTTATACTGGTTTGGCCCCTTGCGGTGAAGGTAAAAAGCCTAATCCAGTTTGAGGTGGTATTGCTAGGGTCTCGATTACCAGGGAGCGAATACGCTTGACCTAGTTCTCGATCTCTTATTTCTTGCCCTCAACCGCCGTCGGGTCGTCCCTTTATATATACAGGTTGACGCCCGTCGGTTCACAGAGTCCCGGCCGGCTCATACACAACGTGTCCGGCTCGGTGACTAACTATGCTTGCCTTACAATACAAGTCATACATACATGGCGGTTCATCCTCCTGGTCCTTAAGTCACCTCTGGGTCTTGGGCCGTCAACGGGCTCCGCCATCTTTATTGGTAAGCCGCCAGTGGTATGACCCGACCCCTCCCGGGGGTCATATTTACCCTCGAAAGTTGGCAAAGAGGTAACCTGATGATATGTGTTTCTACCATGATGTACATCTTGTGACGGTCGTCGTACCTTCTATGGTGGAAAAGAGTGGTATGTATCCATATATGGCAAGTCAACTCCCACAATAGACGCAACCCAACTATTGACCGCTCTTGAACCTGACATGGTCAGTACCATACAAAAACAAAATCACAAGTATAATGTTGCTATAGTACTACTTAGCGGCAGTGGGAAAATTTCGCTCAACGCTCTAGCAATTATCAAGCTCTTACCAGTTCTTACCGTGCTGCAGTGGTTGTCGGCCTTTGGCGCGGTCAAAAGTTATCAAAAACTCGATATAGCGATTACCAAGTGACCAAAGATGGTACAATATAGGTAGTGGAGCTTGGTTAAGGTTTCCTCAACTCGCAATATCAGTGGCACAATTTAGCAAATAGTAATGCAAGTTGAATAATTGCTCAAACTCCTAACTAGTGCTGGCAGTCGACTAGTAAAAGAGAAAATAATCTAAGCCCAGATACTGAATAAAGTGAGTGGAAATCAATGAAAATATGATAGATCTAAATAGCTGGGTATAGATAAGGTATAAACGCGGTGTATGGAAACCAAGAGTAGAAAAATGTCCAGCAATAATAGGTTATATGAATAGTGTAGAAGTATGAACAGCAAAACAGATCGTTCAAAAGATGCAAACCGGCCAGAACTTTGCAACTATTTTTTTCTTTTTCTTTTCCTTTTTTTCCCTTTTTCTCTTTTTTTTCTTTTGCTCTTCTGCTCTTTTTTTTTTTGCTCAGGTCGGGTGCTAGTAGAAGTAACAGACAAAAATTAAGTCACAAGAGAGAAAAAGAAAATACAAGGTTACTGGACAAGGTGCTATGTGAGCTAGCTATGCACTGGTCTTGAGATTAGCTACGACTAGTAGTCAAGGTGTTACGGGAGCTAGCCATGTGCTGGTGTTGAGATTAGCGAGGACTAGTAGTACTAATGCACAGGAGCAGTTGGCTGCTGGCGTAGAGCGTTGGTTGTGGCAAAGCGGCAGGGGGCAGCAGACACGCTGTGCCTGGGTGTCTGGTAGCTCGCGGAGCGCAAAGCGTATATGGACTGAGCGTCGTTGTAGGAATTTGTAATGCGAACCTGACAAAAACTATAGCAGAGGAAGACACAGACGTCCGAACTCAATGTTGACGTATAATGTGCTGTCTAGTCTCTTCTATCAGATCGGTCTTTTGGTTGCATTGGCTAGAGCATGCACTTCTACATGGTATTAGAGCCAAGAGGTCTTGAGTTCAAGACCCAGCTGGCGCAATTAACTTGCAGCCCACTTTCGGTCCACGTTTAGGCCTAAGGGAGCCACACATGAGGGGGAGTGTTGACGTATAATGTGCTGCCTAGTCTCTTCTATCAGATCGGTCTTTTGGTTGCATTGGCTAGAGCATGCACTTCTACACTCAACACATATTTGAAACAACAGATCGCTAACTCTTTTTTCAGAATATGGACGAACTTGCGGCAGAAACTATGGTGGACAAAAAAAGTTTGATCTAGTAGATAACTTTTCCCCAAACTAATCTAAACCAGCACTATTTTCTAGGATGAATGCAACACAAAATTCAACTACACAAATACTAGATGCAAAAATTGCTCAAGGATAAAAAAAGATAAGTGTAAAGGATGAACTAATATAATTTTTTTTTGGCTTTTTTGTGGGTTATAGGACAGAAAAGTAAACTAATCTAAGAATATGGTAAATCTCTCACCGATGAACCTGAAAACTGATACCACTTGATCTGACGACGGCCCGATCTTTCGATGAGAGTGGGGATAACAGCCGATTTGGTGGATTTTGACCTTGACGATCCGGCTTGTAGCGACCAGACCTCAAACAGTCTGTGCTGCTGTGAACCAGTGTCATCCCTGGATCAGTAATGCTGACACGCACAGTACAAATGGAGGATTTATAACAGAGTAGCAATCACACACTTATTACAATGAATATCTCAAAAGAGAATAAGTATGATAAATATGGCTTAAGGCCATCTAAAAACGATAACAGCGGAAGGCTTCGAAGATAAGTGAGTCCATCAACTCCAACGGCATCACTGAGTATAAGACCACGACCTAAGGCACCTTACTCGTCGTCTGAAAAGTCTGCAACATGAAACGTTGCAGCCCGAAAACGGGCCAGCACATGGAATATGCTGGCAATATAACACATAGAGAATAATGAACATAATAATGCTATACTACATGCATATATGGCTGGTGGAAAGCTCTATGGTTACAGTTTTGCGAAAAGCCAATTTTTCCCTACTGCAAAGGAATAAGTTATGTTTAACTATCATGGTGGTTGTTAAACATTGAGAAGGTACCTCCAACTCAATCCCAATTAAGTGTCATCATTAACCCAACAAAATTAATTAAAGTAACATGGTGATGAGATTCACATGATAATCCAGGTACTAGATACTCAAGTTGTCCATAACCGGGGACACGGCTAACCATGATTAGTTTGTACACTCTGCAGAGGTTTGCGCACTTTTCCCCACAAGACTCGATCGCCTCCGCTTGATTCTCGCACTGCATGATGTTTGAGAAACGGATGACCGAGACACAGTCTTTCAGAAGCGTTAACTCTCTACTCCGGGTAGACCGTACCACCTACATCCCCTACATCTGCTAGTCTACCTCTTCAAGAGCTCACACAACTTAATCAACTATGCTAGAGCCCATAATAGCTTGTGGCTGCACACGGAAGTTTCTAGCATGAAAAATCTCATGATCCCTTTTAGCCTGGGTGGCGGTCCATAGGATGATCACACGGGTACCCCGGGATATCCAAAAAAACAGGCAGCACTGGGTTCCCCAGGTGCCTCAATCCACCCAGATGTGAGTTTTAGTTGCCACCTTAAGTAAACCATTATTAACAATCTCACATCTGTCATGAATATCTCTCAAACCCAATCCACGTCTACGAGCATAGCATGGCAATATAAGCAACGTAGAAGTAACTCCCAAGGGTTTGATAAATAAAACAGGTAATAGGTACTACCTCAACTACTTCCCAATACCCACAATTTAATTAGATCCTAACCATGCAATGTTTGAGGATTGATCTAATGCAATAAAAACTGGGTATGGAAAAGTATGATCAAAGTGTTACTTGCCTTGCTGATGATCCGCGAAACCTAGAGATTCGAAGTAACAAGCGGCGCACTCCGGGTACTCTATCGCAAACAAACAAGCAAACAATAAGTACTCATCTAATGCACAGGTAAAACTCGAATAAAAGATACAACCAGAAAGTTCAACTTAAGAACTCCGGTTTGCAAAAAGAATCAAATCGAACGAAGCAACGAAAGTCAAACGGCGAAAGAAACAAGCTTCGTTTACTAATCTGGATCTAGGTCAAATTTTACAGTAGCAAAAACTTGTTTGAGTAGGTTAAACGGAAAGAGAATTTCGAGACGAAACTCTAGGCGCTTGAATCGCCTGATTCCGATAAACGAGCGAAAAGTTAAACGAAAACGAAGATCCGATCAGGAATCGGGATCTGGAAAATCGCGGAAAAATCCGACAAAAAGAAAACTGACGAACGGTTAAACGAACGAACGTTCGTTAACAGCGAAAATCCGACGAACACGTTCGTTAAAACGAACGGGTCGGTGAACGTTCACTAAATAATAAAACCAAAAAAATAAACCGATCTAGGGTTTAGAAAAAAACGAACGGTTTTTTTTAGAAAACCGGCAAACGGCGGCGGCTCGGTACCTCGTCGGGACGGGCTCCGGCGGGGTCGGCGAGGCTCCGGCGGGGGCTCGGCGAGGGCGGCTTGGGGCGGCGGGGCTCGGGCGGGGCGGCGAGGGGCGGCGTCGGCGGCGGCGCACGGCGAGCGGGCGGCGGGCTCGGGCGGCGGCGCTGCGGGCTCCGGCGGGGTCGGCTTGGGGCGGGGACGGGGTGAAGGGGGGCGGCGGCGGCTTATAAGAGAGGGGGGCTGGTGGCATGGGGGAGGGGGCAAGGCGGCGGCGGCCGTGCTCCAGGCGGACTCGGCCGCGGCGGCGGCTGCGTGCGCGCGAGGGAGACGAGGGAGGTGGGCCGGCCGGCTCGGCTGGGCCTCGGCCCGGTCGGGCGCGGGGTTTTTTTCTTTAAAAAAATTCCGCCGAATCTAAAAAAATCGCAGAAAAATAAATAAAAATCCAAAAATGATAAAACAAATTTTCCCCGTCTAATAAAATTAATTAGAACAAGGTGAACATTTTTTGACCCAAAAATGCAGTTTTGAAAACGTGCAATTTTTTTTATGCAATTAAAATTGCAAATAAAATCCGAATAAAATCCAATATATGATTTTAATATTTTTCCTCCAATATTTCAATTGTTTTGGAGAAGTCATATTTTCTCCTCTCATTTATTTTAATGTGAAATATTTTTCCGGAGAGAAAATAATTAAAACCAAAATCCTCGTTTTATTATTTGATGAAAATCAAATATGAAAAATCGGGAAAATCCCCAACTCTCTCCGAGGGTCCTTGAGTTGCTTAGGATTTATCGAGGATTTGCCAAAATGCAATAAAATATGCTATGCAATGATGATCTAATGTATAACATTCCAAATTGAAAATTTGGGATGTTACAAACCTACCCCCCTTAAGATGAATCTCGCCCTCGAGATTCGGGTTGGCTAGAAAATAGGTGAGAGTGGTCCTTCCGTAGATCTTCCTCTCGCTCCCAGGTGGCTTCATCTTCCGTATGGTGACTCCACTGGACTTTGCAAAACTTGATAACCTTACTGCGGATAACTCGGCTGGCATATTCAAGAATCTTTACTGGTTCCTCCTCATAGGTCAAATCACTTTCCAGCTGAATCGCGTCCAGTGGCACTGTATCTCTCAGTGGTATCTCAGCCATCTCTGCGTGGCACTTCTTCAACTGGGAAACGTGAAATACATCATGAACTCCTGACAATCCTTCAGGCAATTCCAGCTTGTAGGCAACTTCTCCCATACGTTCCAAAACTCTGTATGGTCCAATAAAACGGGGCGCTAGCTTTCCCTTAACTCCAAAGCGCTTCACTCCTCGAAGTGGCGATACTCGCAGATAAACTCTGTCTCTGACTTCATGAACTGTCTCCTTACATTTTGAATCCGCATAACTCTTCTGCCTGGACTGGGCTACCTTGAGCCTATCGCGAATCAACCTCACTTTCTGTTCAGACTCCTTAATCAAATCTGGTCCAAACAACTGACGGTCTCCAACTTCGTCCCATAACAACGGTGTTCTACACCTCCTTCCGTACAAAGCTTCGAAAGGGGCCATCTTCAAACTGGTTTGATAACTGTTGTTGTAAGAAAACTCTGCATATGGCAAATTGTCGTCCCAACTAGATCCATAATCTAGTGCACAAGCTCTCAACATGTCCTCCAAAATCTGATTGACTCTCTCGGTCTGTCCATCTGTCTGTGGGTGAAAGGCTGTACTAAATTCTAGCCTGGTTCCCAATGTTTCATGTAACTGCTTCCAAAACTTCGAGGTAAACTGGGTTCCTCTGTCTGATACAATGGTCCTCGGAACTCCATGCAAACATACGATCCTGGTCATGTATATCTTTGCCAACTTAGCACTGGTGTAAGTGGTCTTCACTGGAATGAAATGAGCTACTTTCGTCAAACGGTCGACTACAACCCATATTGAGTCATAGCCTGAACGAGTCCTGGGCAATCCCGTGATAAAATCCATGCCTATTTTATCCCACTTCCATTCGGGTATTGGCAATGGTTGTAGCAATCCTGCTGGCTTCTGATGTTCTGCCTTCACTCTCTGACATACATCACAAACTGCTACATACTCCGCAATGTCCTTCTTCATTCCGGTCCACCAGAAAGTATCCTTCAAATCCAAATACATCTTGGTATTTCCTGGGTGAATCGAATACGGTGAATCATGGGCCTCTTGCAAAATCAACTTCCTGATCTCCGGATCATTGGGCACGTAAACGCGGTCCTCAAACCATAAGGTATCGTGCTCATCCTCACGAAATCCCTTGGCTTTTCCTTTGCTCATCTTTTCCTTTATCTCATCAATCTCCTTGTCTGTCTTCTGAGCTTCTCTGATCTTTTCCATCAAGGTAGACTGAATCTCCAATGTCGCTAAATAGCCTCTTGGGACTATCTCCAAACATAGCTCGCGAAGGTCCTCGGCTAACTCCTGAGGTAACTCTCCTGTCATGAGGGTGTTGACATGGCTCTTGCGGCTCAACGCATCTGCTACTACGTTAGCCTTCCCTGGGTGATAATGCAATCTCATATCATAGTCCTTAATAAGCTCCAACCATCTCCTCTGTCTGAGATTTAACTCCTTCTGCGTGAAAATGTACTTCAAACTCTTGTGATCCGTGTACACCTCACAATGGTTTCCGATGAGAAAATGTCTCCATGTCTTCAACGCATGCACTACGGCTGCTAATTCCAAATCATGCGTGGCATAATTCTTCTCATGGGGTTTAAGTTGTCGTGAAGCATATGACACAACTCTTCCTTCCTGCATAAGCACTGCTCCAAGTCCTCGACGAGAAGCGTCGCAATAAACTTCATAATCCTTGCGTTGATCTGGCAGAATCAACACTGGTGATGTAACCAATCGTTTCTTCAATTCTTGGAAACTAGCTTCACATTCCTCAGTCCAATTGAACTTGGTGTCCTTCTTTAATAGCTCAGTCATGGGTTTTGCAATCTTTGAGAAATTCTCAATAAACCTCCGGTAGTATCCTGCAAGTCCAAGGAAACTCCGGATCTCTCCAACTGACGTGGGTGATTCCCAACTTGTTACCGTGTCAACTTTGGCGGGGTCTACTGCTATTCCTTCTCCAGATATAACATGTCCGAGGAATCCAACTTCCTTCAGCCAAAATTCACATTTGCTGAACTTGGCGTATAACTGATGTTCTCTGAGCTTCTCAAGTACCAAACGCAAATGCTCCTTATGCTCTTCTTCATTCTTGGAAAAGACTAAAATATCGTCTATGAACACCACGACGAACTTATCCAAAAACTCCATAAACACTTTGTTCATCAGGTTCATGAAATAGGCAGGTGCGTTAGTCAGACCAAATGACATAACGGTATACTCATATAGCCCATATCTGGTGGTAAAGGCCGTCTTAGGTATATCCTGCTCTCGAATCTTTAACTGATGGTATCCTGATCGTAGATCGATCTTGGAAAATACTTTAGCTCCTTGTAAGCGGTCAAACAAATCATTGATCATCGGCAGTGGGTACTTGTTTTTGATGGTCACTTCATTCAATCCACGGTAATCAACAACCATCCTCAACGATCCATCTTTCTTCTCCACTAGAAGTACTGGTGATCCCCAAGGTGACGAACTTGGGCGAATATAGCCTTTATCCAATAACTCCTTAATCTGCTTCTTAATTTCCTCCAAATCTTTTGCGGGCATCCTGTACGGTCTCTTAGATATTGGCCCTGTGCCTGGCAAAAGTTCAATCAAGAACTCAATGTCTCTATCTGGTGGCATGCCTGGCAACTCTTCTGGAAATACATCCGGGTAATCCTTCACCACTGGCACTTCCTCCTGTACAACTCCTGATAAGGAATTCACTTGAGTCCTCTTCGGCACATGCCGGGATACATACTTAATCCTTCTTCCTTCTGGGGTGGTAAGCATAATCGACTTACTGGCACAATCAATGTTCCCTCCATACTTTGATAACCAATCCATGCCTAATATCACATCCAATCCTTGCGATTCCAATATTATTAGGTCTGAGGGAAACAGATAGTTACCAATCCTTAATGGTAACCGTTCACACCATAAACTAGCCATATACTCTGCTCCTGGTGAGGTTACTAACATGGGTGACCTAAGGGCTTGGGTTGGCAGTTTATACTTATCCACAAATCCCCTTGATATGTATGAATGCGATGCGCCAGTATCAAAAAGAACGAGTGCAGTAAATGACTTAACCATAAACTTACCTATTACTGCATCAGGCTGTGCTTCAACCTCTTCCACGCTCACGTGGTTCACATGTCCTTTATTGAAAGGGTTCGGCTTCTTCCCAGAGCTTCCATTGCCATTTCCGTTCTGGGCTTCAGGACAATCATTTGCATAGTGTCCAGTCTTCTGGCACTTGAAACAATTAATGTGGCTTAGATCCCTCTTGGCTGGGGTAGATGGGTTGGTGCGGTTCTGTCCGTTGCTTCCTCCATTCCCATTACCATTCTTGGAGCCATTATGGTTGTGCGAACTACTTCCTCCATGGGTATGTTGAAACTGCCCTCCTGGTTTCGGGGCAAAACGTGGCTTCTGCTGAGCTCCAGAATTGTACTTCCCTTGTCCATACTTCCTCTTACGGTTTTCAATCTGCTGCTGCTTCCCTTCAATCATGAGTGCTCTATCTACCAACTCCTGGTAGTTGTTGAAGGTTGCTACCATTAGCTGCATGCTCAGCTCATCATTCAGTCCTTCCAAAAACTTCTCCTGCTTGGCTGCATCTGTAGCAACGTCATCTGGTGCATAACGTGCTAACTTACTGAAATCCTCCACATACTGGCCTACGGTGCGTCCTCCTTGGCGTAGGTTGCGAAACTCACGCTTCTTCATAGCCATAGCTCCTGCTGAAACATGAGCTGTACGGAAAGCTTGCTGAAACTGGTCCCATGTGACAGTGTCAATAGGGTGTGTGGCTGTGTAATTCTCCCACCATGATGCTGCGGGTCCATCAAGCTGATGTGCGGCAAAACGCACTCTTTCCGCATCTGTGCATCCTGCAGTGGCCAACTCCCTTCCAACTTTGCGGAGCCAATCATCTGCAACAATCGGCTCGGTGCTGCTGGAAAACACCGGCGGATTTAGCCTCAAGAAACGGGCTAAGTGATCAACAGGTGGAGGTGGTGGGTTGTTGTTGTTGTTGCCTTGGTTCTGTACCAACACTTGCATCAGGGCATTCTGTTGCTGAATCAACTGAGTGATCTCTGGTGGGAAAACAAATCCGGTGTCGCGTCTCGGAGGCATCTGATGGGTTAGAAAAGATGAGAGTTAAGAATAGAATGAGGTCTAGAGAGGAAACACTACCCATATGCTCATGAGACAAATACAATCAATATCACTCAATCAATTCAAACAAGGCATACAATCGATCTAACTAGCGTTACAAAGTGCTTGAACTATACTATTAAATGGGGGAAAACTACTACTGATATGGTGGTCTACTAGAAATTCTGATCAGTTGAAGACTCCATGATATCTGCTCCAGCTTCATCAACAAAGTCATCTTCACTGGGGTCCGAGTCGGTGTCGTCGATGATGATGTAGTTATCCGGGCAAGCGCATTCGTCATCTTCTGCTTTTGACACTGGATTTCCCATGAATACTCCAATCTTCTTCTCCAGGTCGTCATTCTTCCCTACTAGTGCGATGATTTCCTCCAGATAATCCTCGCGTGTAGCCTTGAGTTCTTCCTCCAGCTCCTTGATCTTCGTCAACGCCTTCTTCAGCTCTATCTTGTCTGAGCACATCTGGTTCTCCTGGCGACGAATGTGTTGGTTTTGCTCCTGGATGAAAGCTGCAATTGATCCATCCTTCTTGGTGCTGATCATCTCCCATTGCTCGTCTCGGCGTCCACAAATCTGATAAATAGTATCCTTAAGCTCCCTGTGGTAGACTTCTCCAATGCGTCCCATAGCGATGTGGGCTGCCATGCTCTTCCCTAAACTCCAGGTTGGTGCTTCAAAAGCCAATCTTATAGGTTCAGTAACTGGCGCAAACGTCCTTCCTGGAACTTGAACTTGAATCTTCCAGCTCTCCTCTTCAGGTAATGTGGCGTTGTAGGTTCCGGTGATGCTTGGTATTCCTATGTTCAAGTACTTAGTGACTTCCTTCAAGTGACGTCCAAAAGGCGTATCTTCATCTGGTTGCATGAACTTGCTCCTTGCATCCGCCATTCCTAAAAGAGTAGAAAGTGGAGAGGGGTCAGAAATGAGAAGAGAGAAGTGTTCTAGGGTTTAAGCTTAGTGGTCGTGTCCTACAGTCAGCGTGTGCTCTGATACCACCTTTGTAGCGACCAGACCTCAAACAGTCTGTGCTGCTGTGCACCAGTGTCATCCCTGGATCAGTAATGCTGACACGCACAGTACAAATGGAGGATTTATAACAGAGTAGCAATCACACACTTATTACAATGAATATCTCAAAAGAGAATAAGTATGATAAATATGGCTTAAGGCCATCTAAAAACGATAACAGCGGAAGGCTTCGAAGATAAGTGAGTCCATCAACTCCAACGGCATCACTGAGTATAAGACCACGACCTAAGGCACCTTACTCGTCGTCTGAAAAGTCTGCAACATGAAACGTTGCAGCCCGAAAACGGGTCAGCACATGGAATATGCTGGCAATATAACACATAGAGAATAATGAACATAATAATGCTATACTACATGCATATATGGCTGGTGGAAAGCTCTATGGTTACAGTTTTGCGAAAAGCCAATTTTTCCCTACTGCAAAGGAATAAGTTATGTTTAACTATCATGGTGGTTGTTAAACATTGAGAAGGTACCTCCAACTCAATCCCAATTAAGTGTCATCATTAACCCAACAAAATTAATTAAAGTAACATGGTGATGAGATTCACATGATAATCCAGGTACTAGATACTCAAGTTGTCCATAACCGGGGACACGGCTAACCATGATTAGTTTGTACACTCTGCAGAGGTTTGCGCACTTTTCCCCACAAGACTCGATCGCCTCCGCTTGATTCTCGCACTGCATGATGTTTGAGAAACGGATGACCGAGACACAGTCTTTCAGAAGCGTTAACTCTCTACTCCGGGTAGACCGTACCACCTACATCCCCTACATCTGCTAGTCTACCTCTTCAAGAGCTCACACAACTTAATCAACTATGCTAGAGCCCATAATAGCTTGTGGCTGCACACGGAAGTTTCTAGCATGAAAAATCTCATGATCCCTTTTAGCCTGGGTGGCGGTCCATAGGATGATCACACGGGTACCCCGGGATATCCAAAAAAACAGGCAGCACTGGGTTCCCCAGGTGCCTCAATCCACCCAGATGTGAGTTTTAGTTGCCACCTTAAGTAAACCATTATTAACAATCTCACATCTGTCATGAATATCTCTCAAACCCAATCCACGTCTACGAGCATAGCATGGCAATATAAGCAACGTAGAAGTAACTCCCAAGGGTTTGATAAATAAAACAGGTAATAGGTACTACCTCAACTACTTCCCAATACCCACAGTTTAATTAGATCCTAACCATGCAATGTTTGAGGATTGATCTAATGCAATAAAAACTGGGTATGGAAAAGTATGATCAAAGTGTTACTTGCCTTGCTGATGATCCGCGAAACCTAGAGATTCGAAGTAACAAGCGGCGCACTCCGGGTACTCTATCGCAAACAAACAAGCAAACAATAAGTACTCATCTAATGCACAGGTAAAACTCGAATAAAAGATACAACCAGAAAGTTCAACTTAAGAACTCCGGTTTGCAAAAAGAATCAAATCGAACGAAGCAACGAAAGTCAAACGGCGAAAGAAACAAGCTTCGTTTACTAATCTGGATCTAGGTCAAATTTTATAGTAGCCAAAACTTGTTTGAGTAGGTTAAACAGAAAGAGAATTTCGAGACGAAACTCTAGGCGCTTGAATCGCCTGATTCCGATAAACGAGCGAAAAGTTAAACGAAAACGAAGATCCGATCAGGAATCGGGATCTGGAAAATCGCGGAAAAATCCGACGAAAAAGAAAACTGACGAACGGTTAAACGAACGAACGTTCGTTAACAGCGAAAATCCGACGAACACGTTCGTTAAAACGAACGGGTCGGTGAACGTTCACTAAATAATAAAACCAAACAAAATAAACCGATCTAGGGTTTAGAAAAAACTAACGGTTTTTTTAGAAAACCGGCAAACGGCGGCGGCTCGGTACCTCGTCAGGACGGGCTCCGGCGGGGTCCGCGAGGGCTCGGCGAGGGCGGCTTGGGGCGGCGGGGCTCGGGCGGGGCGCAGGGCGGTGAGGGGCGGCGCCGGCGGCGGGGCACGGCGAGCGGGGCGGCGGGCTCCGGCGGGGTCGGCTTGGGGCGGGGACGGGGTGAAGGGGGGGCGGCGGCGACTTATAAGAGAGGGGGGCTGGTGGCGTGGGGGAGGGGGCAAGGCGGCGGCGGCCGTGCTCCAGGCGGACTCGGGCGCGGCGGCGGCTGCGTGCCCGCGAGGGAGACGAGGGAGGTGGGCCGGCCGGCTCGGCTGGGCCTCGGCCCGGTCGGGCGCGGGGTTTTTTTTCTTTAAAAAAAATTCCGCCCAATCTAAAAACAATCGCAGAAAAATAAATAAAAATCCAAAAATGATAAAACAAATTTTCCCCGTCTAATAAAATTAATTAGAACAAGGTGAACATTTTTTGACCCAAAAATGCAGTTTTGAAAACGTGCAAATTTTTTTATGCAATTAAAATTGCAAATAAAATCCGAATAAAATCCAATATATGATTTTAATATTTTTCCTCCAATATTTCAATTGTTTTGGAGAAGTCATATTTTCTCCTCTCATTTATTTTTAATGTGAAATATTTTTCCGGAGAGAAAATAAATAAAACCAAAATCCTTGTTTTATTATTTGATGAAAATCAAATATGAAAAATCGGGAAAATCCCCAACTCTCTCCGAGGGTCCTCGAGTTGCTTAGGATTTATCGAGGATTTGCCAAAATGCAATAAAATATGCTATGCAATGATGATCTAATGTATAACATTCCAAATTGAAATTTTGGGATGTTACACGGCTATACCATACCCGACGATACGACTCGACAATCGCTAAACCAATCTCTGATGGTTATTGACCTTGCCGTAGGCACGATCAACCTGAACAACGAGGTTCGTGATCCTACAGGCAACCGAAGAACTGGCAAGAACAAAGGTGAATTGCAATCTGAAATTGCGGATGAAAAACTGAGCACATGAAATAGATGAACAAGTTAGGGTTCCACTGTAGATCTGACAAAGCGGTAGTCCTACACGTCTCGTAGATGCAAATTGTATCAATGACTAGACAATACAATAAAACCTGAGTCTAAACCCTAACTTAAGCTAGCTATTTATTAAAGTGAACGCCGGCGGCGGCTGCAACTCCCTCGCGTGGATGATATGGCGTGGCGTCGCACCAGCCAAACTTGGCCCAGTCCTTTGTCCTCTCTTATGCCACATGTAAGGCTTGGCCCATTTCCTGGACGTACATGCATGTAAATGCATGCATATGCACCAGCGCATGCACACATCTTTACATGTTGCATTGCACAACATGAGCATCTCTTGGACTTGGAACTTGAAACATATGCATGTTTGTTGGTCTTGTCTGATTCCTTCGAATAATTAATCCTCACACATATGTGTGGAAAATTAGTCTTCGCATTTGACTCAAGGTTTGTGCATGTCTTCTGTAATTCTGCATATAATAATATATTGTGTTGTATTTCTATTTCGGATAGGAAAATAACAATATATTTTTTATTAGAATTCACCCGATAATTCTCTTCATGCATATCAACTGTGGTTATATCTGTAGGGGTCGTGTTCATATCATACCATAATTGTCATATTGCTTTGCATGATCTTGTAGTTGTCGTAGTATTGTGGCTTGGCCACCTTTCATATTTTTTATACATGTCACTCTTGATCATTGCACATCCCGGTATACCGCCAGAGGCGTTCATATAGAGTCATATTTTGTTCTAGTATCGAGTTGTAATTCTTGAGTTGTAAGTAAATAAAAGTGTGATGATCATCATTACTAGATCATTGTCCCATGTGAGGAAAGGATGATGGAAGCTATGATTTCCTCACAAGTTGGGATGAGTCTCCGGACTTTATAAAAAATAAAAGAGGTTGATACGTCTCCAACGTATCTATAATTTTTGATTGTTCCATGTTGCTATATTATCATTCTTGGATATTTTGCAATCATTTTATAGCAACTTTGTATCATTTGGGACTAACCTATTGACATAGTGCCTAGTGCCAGTTGTTGTTTTTTGCTTGTTTTTTACTTCACAGAATATCAGTACCAAACAGAGTCCAAACGCGGCAAAACGTTTTGGAGATTTCTTTAGACTAGAAGACATCCAGTGGGCTAAAGAAGTACCAGAGGGGGCTCTGAGGGGAGCACAACCCACCAAGGCACGCCCAGGTGGGTTGTGCCCACCTCGGTGGCCTTCCGCACCGCCTCTTCGCCCTATAAATACTCGAATATTCCAGAAACACTAGGGGAGTTGAAGAAACACAATTCCAGCCGCCGCAAGTTCCAGAACCACGAGATCCGATCTAGACACCATCACGGAGGGGTTCATCATCCTCATTGGTGTCTCTCCGATGATGCATGAGTAGTTCATCGTAGACCTACGAGTCCGTAGTCAGTAGCTAGATGGCTTCCTCTCTCTCTCCCTCTCTCTCTTTTTATTCTCAATACAATGGTCTCTTGGAGATCTATTTGGTGTAACTCTTTTTTGCGGTGTGTTTGTTGGGATCCGATGAACTTTGAGTTTATGATCATATGTATATCCATGAATATAATTTGAGTCTTCTTTGATCTATTATATGCATGATTATTTATAGCCTCGTATTTCTTCTTCGAATCTTTGGTTTAGGTAGGCCGACTAGATTGATTTTTCTTGCCATGGGAAGAGGTGCTTTGTGATGGGTTCGATCATGCGGCGTTCTTTCCCAGTGACAGAAGGGGCAGCAAGACACACATGTATCATTGCTATTAAGGATAACAAGATGGGGGCTATTCTACATGAATAGATCCCGTCTACATCATGTCATCGTTCTTATTGCATTACTCCGTCTCTCCATGAACTTATACACTAGATGCATGCTGGATAGCGGTCAATGTGTGGATTAATAGTAGTAGATGCAGGTAGGAGTCGGTCTACTAATCTTGTACATGATACCTATATATTGATCATTGCCTTGGATATTGTCATAACTATTCAATTTTCTATCAATTGCGCAACAGTAATTTGTTTGCCCACCGTGTGCTATTTCTTGAGAGAAGCCACTAGTGAAATCTACGGCCCCCGGGTCTATTCTTTATCATATTTTCTTTTAGATCTATTCTTATTTGCTTTTGTTTTCAGATCTATTATTTCAAAACCCCAAAAATACTTTGCTACACTTTTTATTTGCATCTTTTATTTCGCGTTCTATCGAGATCTATTTATCCAATCTATCGCAAATTTATCCCGTCAACTTGACAATTTCCTTCGCCTCTACCCATAGAGGGATTGACAACCCCTCATAAGCGTCGGGTTGCAAGTATTTGTTCTTTGTGTGCAGGTACCGTTTACATAGTGTTGCTTGGTTCTCCTACTGGATTGATAACCTTGGTTTCATAACTGAGGGAAATACCTACCGTAGCTGTGCTGCATCATCCCTTCCTCTTTTGGGAAATACCGACGTAGTTCAAGAGACATCAAAAGGAATTTCTAGCACTATTGCCAGGGAGACATCATCAACATCTATCAGGTTCCTAATCACAAATCTCATCTCCTTGCAATTTACATTCTTTGCCATTTGTCTCTCGTTTTCATCTCCCCACTTCACAAAAATTTGCCATTTTATTCGCCCTCTCTTTCCTTCGCAGTTTTCTTGTGAGATCTCTTGTTTGTTTGAACTTGTTACGATGAGTGATTTCGGTATGGCAGAAACAGATGATGGCCAAACTCCTAAATTTGGAAGATCTGGCAATCTGGATGCTAAAACTTTTGTTTTGGGGCAAGGGAATGTTATGGGAAAAGAACATATCCAAGAAATTTTCAATTGTGTTGGAAATTTGACTCTTAATGATGCTCCTATACTTAAAAGAACTAAATCTTATGCGGAAGCTATTTCAGCACTAGTTCTGAAACTTGAAAATAGATTTATCCGTACCCATCCTACTTTGCGAAGACTGTTTTATGAGCTACCCATTTTTAAAGGATCCTAAGGCTAAAAGGCTAGCCACCCTTGTTCTTATGAATGAATTTGATTACATAGTACAGGAAGCTAGGGAAATTTTTGATTTCTATGGTATGAGCCACGAAAAACCAGTGATAAATGAGATCCTTTATAATAGTGATTATATGTTGAGACATTTGCTTGGAAATAATCAATTTTTTATGAGAACCTTAAAAAGGAAATCCCCGTTTTAGATATAATCCAACAAGTTTTCAATGATGTTAATCAACACTATTCTTGGATTGTGGTCGTAAATCAAAGAGGATATGTAGATGGGAAACTTGATAATGCTAAAATTTCTATGGATAATTCAAGTTATTTTTGCAAAACCTCCTGACAAGAATACATCTATGGAAATAAAACCAAAGATGACAATAATTGAATCTATGCATTATGCCTAGCTAGGGGCATAAAACGATAGCTCTTGTTGGGAGGCAACCCAATGAATTTTTTTATTTTACCCTTTTCTTTCTGTTCTTGAGTGTTTACACAATTATGCTACTGTTATGATTGTGTCTTTTATGTTTTAGTTAGTGTTGTGCCAAGTAAAGCCTTTAGGATCATGTTGGGTGATGGTTGCTTTGATCTTGTTGAAAAACAGAAACTTTGTGCGCCAGTAACAGAATTGTTTAAAATCACAAAAGCATGATAAAATTTTGAATTTTTTACACAAGATTGATATACAAATTTCCTACTCTGTCCTATTCTTTTTTAGAATATTTGGAGTGACATAAGTATACGTAGTGTTCAGATTACTATAGATTGTTCTGTTTTTGACAGATTTTGTTTTCTTTGCGTTGTGTGCTTATTTTGATGAATCTATGGTTTGTATTGGAGGGTATAAACCATGGTAAAGTTAGAATAAAGTAGATATAATGCAAAAATAAAATATTAATGGGTTTGCAATAGTACTTAGAGTGGTGATTTGCTTTTTTATACTAAAGGATCTCACGAAGGTTTTTGTTGAGTTTTGCGTGATTGAAGTTTTCATGTTTTGGGTGAGATCACGATGGATGAAGGAATAAGGAGTGAAAAGAGCCTAAGCTTGGGGATGCTCCATGGCACCCCAAGTTATTATTCAAGGAGAACTAAGTAACTAAGCTTCGGGATGTCCCGGAAGACATCCCCTCTTTCTTCTAACGACCATCGGTATTTTAGTTGGAGCTATATTTTTATTCGTCACATATCATGAGTTTTGCTTGGAGCGCCTTGTATTATATGAGTCTTTGCTTATTTTGCTTTTTAGTTTCCGTCATCTAACCTTGCTGGACACACCTATATGAGAGAGCCAAAATTATGCTATGATTTGTTAGAATTGCTCTTTATGCTTCACTTAAATTTTTTGAGCTATGGAATTGCTCTGGTGCTTTATTTATATTTTTTTTAGCATGGTGTGCTTTAATATTTTTGGAGAAATGCTCTCATGCTTCACTTAGATTTATTTGAGAGTTAGTAAATTTTTGAAGAAATTCTCTCATGCTTCACTTAAATTATTTTGAGAGAAGAAAACTTTATGCTCATGATCTTCACTTAAATTTGATTGAGCTTATCAAAAGCAACATATGAAACTAGTCCCAAAGTGATAGATATTCAAGAGAGATATAATAAAAACTTTCATGAAGATCATTCGACAAAATAAACTTGATTCTCTGTAATAGTCTTGAGATATGATGATAGTGATATGTGAGTCATGTTGGTGAGTAATTATGCATTAGTAAGAATATTGGTGTTAAGGTTTGTGATTCCCTATGCAAGCATGAAAGTCAATGGTTATGCAATGAAATTGCATCCTACTTATGGTGCATTATTCAGTGTTAGTTATGCTTAATGTTTGCTTATGTGATTTTTTGTTTCTTAGTTGGTTGCTTCTCAATCTATTTGCTAGCCTCCACTTGTACTAAGTAGAAATACTACTTGTGCATCCAAAATCTTTAAACCCAGTTTTGCCATATTAGTCCACCATACCTACCTATATACGGTATTTCCGTGCCGTTCTAAGAAAATTTGTATGTGCCATCTCAAAATTTTCAAAATAAATTTCCTTTTTGTGTGCTCATACCGCTCATGAAGCGGCAGGGGGTGCCCAATATTTTCCATGCTAGATGTGTTATTCTCAAGATGAGTGTTTATTCACTTGTCATTGCACGAGAGTACGGCGGTAATAGGGATGCCCAGTCCCGAAATGAAAAAAGAAAAGAAAAGAAATTTACTTTATGTTGTCAAATAATAAATTCCTTGGAAAGTGTTGGTATGGAAGGCACCCGTGGATACGGCTAGCCATGGATTGTGAAAGAATGGTGGAAAAAGGAATAAACTTTATTTTCTATTTGGGAACCGCCTATGATATATCTAGCATGGAAAGTGTTGGGAATTAATCGGTCGTTTTAGTTGACGGGAAAAGTATGCCTCCCAAAAAAATTATCTCTCAATTTTTGCTTTGAGCTCTGGCACCTCTACAAATCCCTACTTCCCTTTGCGAAGGGCCTATCTATTTACTTTATGCAATTGTTATTTGAGTCTCCATCTTCTCTTATAAAGCACCAAATAGGGAGCACTATGATCGTACTTGAGCATTGGATGTAGCTAATACGCGAGTGTGTTTCATGAATGGATCAATGATTGAGCATGATGAGCTAGGGATAACTTTCTTTAGTGTTGATATTTGAAACACATGGTTGCTTGTTGATATGCTTGAGTATTGAAATCTTCATGTCAAAACTAGACTATTGCATTGAATCATATAAAAGTCCAAATGTCCATGCTACAAAAGAAAAGAATATGTGATGAACATGTTAGACAGCATTCCACATCAAAAATTCTGTTTTTATCATTTACCTACTCCAAGACGAGCAGGAATTAAGCTTGGGTATGCTCATACGTCTCCAACGCATCTATAATTTTTTATTGTTCTATGTTGTTATATTATCATTCTTGGACATTTTATAATCATGTTATAGCAACTTTATATCATTTTTGGGGAATAACCTATTGACATAGTGCCCAGTGCCAGTTGTTGTTTTTGCTTGTTTTTTACTTCGCAGAATATCAGTACCAAACGAAGTCTAAACACGGCGAAACTTTTTGGAGATTTTTTTTGGACTAGAAGACATCCAGTGGGCCAAAGAAGTACCAGGGGGCTCTGAGGGGAGCACAACCCACCAGGGCGCACCCAGGTGGGTTATGCCCACCTCAGTGGCCTCCTGTACCGCCTCTTCGCACTATAAATACCCGAATATTCCAGAAACCCTAGGGTAGTTGACGAAACACAATTCCAGCCACTGCAAGTTCCAGAACCACAAGATCAGTTCTAGACACCATCACGGAGGGGTTCATCATCCTCATTGGCGCCTCTCCGATGATCCGTGAGTAGAGCATCGTAGACCTATGGGTCTGTAGTCAGTAGCTACATGACTTCCTCTCTCTCTCTCTCTTTTGATTCTCAATACAGTGGTCTCTTGGAGATCTATTTGATGTAACTCTGTTTTTTAGTGTGTTTGTTGGGATCCGATGAACTTTGAGTTTATGATAAGATCTATATCCATAAATATTATCTGAGTCTTCTTTGATCTCTTATATGCATGATTATTTATAGCCTCGTATTTCTTCTTCGAATCTTTGGTTTAGTTAGGCTGACTAGATCAATTTTTCTTTCCATGGGAAGAGGTGCTTTGTGATGGGTTCAATCGTGTGGTGTTCTTTCCCAGTGACAGAAGGGGCAACAAGACACGCATGTATCATTGCTATTAAGGATATATAACAAGATGGGAGCTATTCCTACATGAATAGATCTCATCTACATCATGTCATCGTTCTTATTGGATTACTCTGTTTCTCCATGAACTTAATACACTAGATGCATGCTGGATATGTTGGGAATCGTAGCATAATTTAAATTTTTCCTACGCTCACCAAGATGCATATATGGAGTCTACTAGCAACGAGGGGAAAGGAGTGCATCTACAAACCCTTGTAGATCGCGAGCGGAAGCGTTCCAATGAACGTGGATGACGGAGTCGTACTCGCCGTGATCCAAATCACCGATGACCGAGTGCCGAACGGACGGCACCTCCGCGTTCAACACACGTACGGTGCAGCGACGTCTCCTCCTTCTTGATCCAGCAAGGGGGAAGGAGAGGTTGATGGAGATCCAGCAGCACGACGGCGTGGTGGTGGATGTAGTGGTTCTCCCGCAGGGCTTCACCGAGCTTCTGCGAGAGAGAGAGAGAGAGAGAGAGAGAGAGAGAGAGAGAGAGAGAGAGAGAGAGAGGTGTTTCAGGGGAGGAGGGAGGCGCCCAGGCTGTGTGTGTGCTGCCCTCCCTCCCCCCCTTTATATAGGCCCCCTGGGGGGCGCTGGCCCGGGGAGATGAGATCTCCAAGGGGGGGCGGCCAAAGGGGGGAAGGGGTGCCTTGCCCCCCAAGGCAAGGGGGAAGCTCCCCCCTAGGGTTCCCAACCCTAGGCGCATGGGGGGAGGCCCAAGGGGGGCGCCCCAGCCCACTAAGGGCTGGTTCCCTTCCACTTTCAGCCCACGGGGCCCTCCGGGATAGGTGGCCCCACCCGGTGGACCCCCGGGACCCTTCTCGTGGTCCCGGTACAATACCGGTAACCCCCGAAACTTTCCCGGTGGCCGAAACTTGACTTCCTATATATAATTCTTCACCTCCGGACCATTCCGGAACCTCTCGTGACGTCCAGGATCTCATCCGGGACTCCGAACAACTTTCGGGTTTCCGTATACATATATCTCTACAACCCTAGCGTCACCGGACCTTAAGTGTGTAGACCCTACGGGTTCGGGAGACATGCAGACATGACCGAGACGCCTCTCCGGTCAATAACCAACAGCGGGATCTGGATACCCATGTTGTCTCCCACATGTTCCATGATGATCTCATCGGATGAACCACGGTGTCGAGGATTCAATCAATCCGTATGCAATTCCCTTTGTCAATCGGTATGTTACTTGCCCGAGATTCGATCGTCGGTATCCCAATACCTTGTTCAATCTCGTTACCGGCAAGTCTCTTTACTCGTACCGCAATGCATGATCCCGTGACTAACGCCTTAGTCACATTGACCTCATTATGATGATGCATTACCGAGTGGGCGCAGAGATACCTCTCCGTCACACGGAGTGACAAATCCCAGTCTCGATCCGTGCCAACCCAATAGACACTTTCGGAGATACCCGTAGTGCACCTTTATAGTCACCCAGTTACGTTGTGACGTTTGGCACACCCAAAGCACTCCTACGGTATCCGGGAGTTGCACGATCTCATGGTCTAAGGAAAAGATACTTGACATTGGAAAAGCTCTAGCAAACGAAACTACACGATCTTTTATCTTATGCTTAGGATTGGGTCTTGTCCATCACATCATTCTCCTAATGATGTGATCCCGTTATCAATGACATCCAATGTCCATAGTCAGGAAACCATGACTATCTGTTGATCAACGAGCTAGTCAACTAGAGGCTTACTAGGGACACGTTGTGGTCTATGTATTCACACATGTATTACGATTTCCGGACAATACAATTATAGCATGAATAATAGACAATTACCATGAACAAAGAAATATAATAATAACCATTTATTATTGCCTCTAGGGCATATTTCCAACAGTCTCCCATTTGCACTATAGTCAATAATCTAGTTACATTGTGATGAATCGAACACCCATTGCGTCCTGGTGTTGATCATGTTTTGCCCTAGGGAGAGGTTTAGTCAACGGATCTGCTACATTCAGGTCCGTATGTACTTTACAAATATCTATGTCTCCATTTTGAACACTTTCACGAATGGAGTTGAAGTGACGCTTGATATGCCTGGTCTTCCTGTGAAACCTGGGCTCCTTCGCAAGGGCAATAGCTCCAGTGTTGTCACAGAAGAGAGTCATCGGGCCCGACGCATTGGGAATCACCCCTAGGTCGGTAATGAACTCCTTCATCCAGACTGCTTCCTGTGCTGCCTCCGAGGCTGCCATGTACTCCGCTTCACATGTAGATCCCGCCACGACGCTTTGCTTGCAACTGCACCAGCTTACTGCTCCTCCATTCAAAATATACACGTATCCGGTTTGTGACTTCGAGTCATCCAGATCTGTGTCGAAGCTAGCGTCGACGTAACCCTTTACGACGAGCTCTTCGTCACCTCCATAAACGAGAAACATATCCTTAGTCCTCTTCAGGTACTTCAGGATATTCTTGACCACTGTACAGTGTTCCTTGCCGGGATTACTTTGGTACCTTCCTACCAAACTTATGGCAAGGTTTACATCAGGTCTGGTACACAGCATGGCATACATAATAGACCCTATGGCCGAGGCATAGGGGATGACACTCATCTCTTCTATATCTTCAGCCGTGGTCGGGCATTGAGCCGTGCTCAATTGCACACCTTGCAATACAGGCAAGAACCCCTTCTTGGACTGATCCATATTGAACTTCTTCAATATCTTGTCAAGGTATGTACTTTGTGAAAGACCAATGAGGCGTCTTGATCTATCTCTATAGATCTTGATGCCTAATATATAAGCAGCTTCTCCAAGGTCCTTCATTGAAAAACACTTATTCAAATAGGCCTTTATACTTTCCAAGAATTCTATATCATTTCCCATCAATAGTATGTCATCCACATATAATATGAGGAATGCTACAGAGCTCCCACTCACTTTCTTGTAAACACAGGCTTCTCCATAAATCTGTGTAAACCCAAATGCTTGGATCATCTCATCAAAGCGAATGTTCCAACTCCGAGATGCTTGCACCAGCCCATAGATTGAGCGCTGGAGCTTGCATACTTTGTTAGCATTCTTAGGATCGACAAAACCTTCCGGCTGCATCATATACAACTCTTCCTTAAGGAAGCCGTTAAGGAATGCCGTTTTGACATCCATCTGCCATATCTCATAATCATAGTATGCGGCAATTGCTAACATGATTCGGACGGACTTCAGCTTCGCTACGGGTGAGAAAGTCTCATCGTAGTCAACCCCTTGAACTTGTCGATAACCCTTAGCGACAAGTCGAGCTTTGTAGATGGTCACATTACCATCCGCGTCCGTCTTCTTCTTAAAGATCCATTTGTTTTCTATGGCTCGCCGCTCATCGAGCAAGTCAGTCAAAGTCCATAATTTGTTTTCATACATGGATTCTATCTCGGATTTCATGGCTTCTATCCATTTGTCGGAATCCCGGCCCGCCATTGCTTCTTCATAGTTCGAAGGTTCACCGTTGTCTAACAACATGATTTCCAGGACAGGGTTGCCGTACCACTCTGGTGCGGAACGTGTCCTTGTGGACCTACGAAGTTCAGTCACTTGATCCGAAGCTTCATGATCATCATCATTAACTTCCTCCCCAGTCGGTGCAGGCACCACAGGAACATCTTACCGCGCTGCGCTACTTTCTGGTTCAGAAGGGGTGACTATCACCTCATCAAGTTCCACTTTCCTCCCACTCAATTCTTTCGAGAGAAACTCCTTCTCTAGAAAGGACCCGTTCTTGGCAACAAAGATCTTGCCTTCGGATCTGAGGTAGAAGGTATACCCAATAGTTTCCTTAGGGTATCCTATGAAGACGCATTTTTCCGATTTGGGTTCGAGCTTTTTAGGTTGAAGTTTCTTGACATAAGCATCGCATCCCCAAACTTTTAGAAACGACAGCTTAGGTTTCTACCCAAACCATAATTCATACGGTGTCGTCTCAACGGATTTCGACGGAGCCCTATTTAAAGTGAATGTGGCAGTCTCTAAAGCATAGCCCCAAAATGAGAGCGGTAAATCGGTAAGAGACATCATAGATCGCACCATATCCAATAGAGAGCGATTACGACGTTCGGACACACCATTTCTCTGAGGTGTTCCAGGCGGCGTGAGTTGTGAAACTATTCCACATTTCCTTAAGTGTGTACCAAATTCGTGACTTAAGTATTCTCCACCACGATCTGATCGTAAGAATTTTATTTTCCTATCACGTTGATTCTCAACTTCACTCTGAAATTCCTTGAAGTTTTCAAAGGTTTCAGACTTGTGTTTCATTAGGTAGACATACCCATATCTACTTAAGTCATCAATGAGAGTGAGAACATAACGATATCCTCCGCGAGCCTCAACACTCATTGGACCGCACACATCGGTATGTATGATTTCCAATAAGTTGGTTGCTCGCTCCATTGTTCTGGAGAACAGAGTCTTGGTCATCTTACCCATGAGGCATGGTTCGCACGTGTCAAATGATTCGTAATCAAGAGACTCCAAAAGTCCATCTGCATGGAGCTTCTTCATGCGCTTGACACCAATGTGACCAAGGCGGCAGTGCCATAGATATGTGGGACTATCGTTATCAACTTTACATCTTTTGGTATTCACACTATGAACATGTGTAACATCACGTTCGAGATTCATCAAAAATAAACCATTGACCGGCGGGGCATGACCATAAAACATATCTCTCAAATAAATAGAACAACCATTATTCTCGGATTTAAATGAGTACCCATCTCGAATTAAACGAGATCCAGATACAATGTTCATGCTCAAAGCTGGCACTAAATAACAATTATTGAGGTTTAAAACTAATCCCGTGGGTAGATGTAGAGGTAGCGTGCCGACGGCGATCACATCGACCTTAGAACCATTCCCGACGCGCATCGTCACCTCGTCCTTCGCCAATCTCCGTTTATTCCGTAGTTCCTGTTTTGAGTTACAAATATGAGCAACCGCACCGGTATCAAATACCCAGGAGCTACTACGAGTACTGGTAAGGTACACATCAATTACATGTATATCACATATACCTTTGGACCATCAACACTTGATGTTCTTTTCTGATCTCTATCTCAGCTGATTTCAGCATTGAATATACCTCAGGAATGGTCTTTTCCATCCCCTGCATATTGTAGTTCATCACAAAGCTCTTGTAGCTTGGTGGAAGCGACTGGAGGATTCTGTCAATGACCGCGTCATCCGGGAGATTAACTCCCAGCTGAGACAAGCGGTTATGCAACCCAGACATTCTGAGTATGTGCTCACTAACAGAACTGTTCTCCTCCATTTTACAGCTGAAGAACTTGTCGGAGACATCATATCTCTCGACCCGGGCATGAGCTTGGAAAACTAGTTTCAGCTCCTCGAACATCTCATATGCTCCATGTTTCTCAAAACGCTTTTGGAGACCCGGTTCTAAGCTGTAAAGCATGCCGCACTGAACTAGGGAGTAATCATCAGCACGTGATTGCCAAGCGTTCATAACGTCTTGGTTCTCAGGGATTGGTGCATCACCTAGCGGTGCTTCTAAGACATAATCTTTCTTGGCAACTATGAGGATGAGCCTCAGGTTCCGGACCCAGTCCGTATAGTTGCTGCCATCATCTTTCAGCTTGGTTTTCTCTAGGAACGCGTTGAAATTGAGGACAACGTTGGCCATTTGATCTACAATACATAGTGTAAAGATTTTAGACTAAGTTCATGATAATTGAGTTCATCTAATCAAATTATTTAATGAACTCCCACTCAGATAGACATCCCTCTCGTCATCTAAGTGAAACATGATCCGAATTCAACTAGGCCGTGTCCGATCATCACGTGAGACGGACTAGTCAAGATCGGTGAACATCTCCATGTTGATCGTATCTTCTATACGACTCATGCTCGACCTTTCGGTCCTCCGTGTTCCGAGGCCATGTCTGTACATGCTAGGCTCGTCAAGTCAACCTAAGTGTATTGCGTGTGTTCCGAGGCCATGTCTGTACATGCTAGGCTCGTCAACACCCGTTGTATTCGAACGTTAGAATCTATCACACCCGATCATCACGTGGTGCTTCGAAACAACGAACCTTCGCAACGGTGCACAGTTAGGGTGAACACTTTCTTGAAATTATTATAAGGGATCATCTTACTTACTACCGTCGTTCTAAGCAAATAAGATGCAAAAACATGATAAACATCAAATGCAATCAAATAGTGACATGATATGGCCAATATCATCATGCTCCTTTGATCTCCATCTTCGGGGCACCATGATCATCTTCATCACCGGCATGACACCATGATCTCCATCATCATGATCTCCATCATTGTGTCTTCATGAAGTCGTCACGCCAACGATTACTTCTACTTCTATGGCTAACGCGTTTAGCAACAAAGTAAAGTAATTTACATGGCGTTATTCAATGACACGCAGGTCATGCAAAATAATAAAGACAACTCCTATGGCTCCTGTCGGTTGTCATACTCATCGACATGCAAGTCGTGATTCCTATTACAAGATATGATCAATCTCATACATCACATATATCATTCATCACATCTTCTGGCCATATCACATCACATAACATATGCTGCAAAAACAAGTTAGACGTCCTCTAATTGTTGTTGCAAGTTTTTTTACGTGGTTTGTAGGTTTCTAGCAAGAACGTTTCTTACCTACGTATGACCACAACGTGATTTGCCAATTTCTATTTACCCTTCATAAGGACCCTTTTCATCGAATCCGTTCCGACTAAAGTAGGAGAGACAGACACCCGCTAGCCACCTTATGCAACTAGTGCATGTCAGTCGGTGGAACCTGTCTCACGTAAGCGTACGTGTAAGGTCAGTCCGGGCCGCTTCATCCTACAATGCCGCCGAAACAAGAAAAGACTAGTAGCGGCAAGAAGAATTGGCAAACTCAACACCCACAACTGCTTTGTGTTCTACTCGTGCATAGTAACTACGCATAGGCCTGGCTCATGATGCCACTGTTGGGAATCGTAGCATAATTTAAAATTTTCCTACGCTCACCAAGATGCATCTATGGAGTCTACTAGCAACGAGGGGAAAGGAGTGCATCTACATACCCTTGTAGATCGCGAGCGGAAGCGTTCCAATGAACGTGGATGACGGAATCGTACTCGCCGTGATCCAAATCACCGATGACCGAGTGCCGAACGGACGGCACCTCCGCGTTCAACACACGTACGGTGCAGCGACGTCTCCTCCTTCTTTATCCAGCAAGGGGGAAGGAGAGGTTGATGGAGATCCAGCAGCACGACGGCGTGGTGGTGGATGTAGCGGTTCTCCGGCAAGGCTTCACCGAGCTTCTGCGAGAGAGAGAGAGAGAGAGAGAGAGAGAGAGAGAGAGAGAGAGAGAGAGAGAGAGAGAGAGAGAGAGAGAGAGAGGTGTTTCAGGGGAGGAGGGAGGCGCCCAAGGCTGTGTGTGTGCTGCCCTCCCCCCCCTTTATATAGGCCCCCTGGGGGGGCGCCGGCCTAGGGATATGAGATCTCCAAGGGGGGGCGGCCAAAGGGGGGAAGGGGTGCCTTGCCCCCCAAGGCAAGGGGGAAGCTCCCCCCCTAGGGTTCCCAACCCTAGGCGCATGGGGGGAGGCCCAAGCGGGGCGCCCCAGCCCACTAAGGGCTGGTTCCCTTCCACTTTCAGCCCACGGGGCCCTCCGGGATAGGTGGCCCCACCCGGTGGACCCCCGGGACCCTTCCGGTGGTCCCGGTACAATACCGGTAACCCCCGAAACTTTCCCGGTGGCCGAAACTTGACTTCCTATATATAATTCTTCACCTCCGGACCATTCCGGAACCTCTCGTGACGTCCGGGATCTCATCCGGGACTCCGAACAACTTTCGGGTTTCCGTATACATATATCTCTACAACCCTAGCGTCACCGGACCTTAAGTGTGTAGACCCTACGGGTTCGGGAGACATGCAGACATGACCGAGATGCCTCTCCGGTCAATAACCAACAGCGGGATCTGGATACCCATGTTGGCTCCCACATGTTCCACGATGATCTCATCGGATGAACCACAGTGTCGAGGATTCAATCAATCCGTATGCAATTCCCTTTGTCAATCGATATGTTACTTGCCCGAGATTCGATCGTCGGTATCCCAATACCTTGTTCAATCTCATTACCGGCAAGTCTCTTTACTCGTACCGCAATGCATGATCCCGTGACTAACGCCTTAGTCACATTGAGCTCATTATGATGATGCATTACCGAGTGGGCCCAGAGATACCTCACCGTCACACGGAGTGACAAATCCCAGTCTCGATCCGTGCCAACCCAACAGACACTTTCGGAGATACCCGTAGTGCACCTTTATAGTCACCCAGTTACGTTGTGACGTTTGGCACACCCAAAGCACTCCTACGGTATCCGGGAGTTGCACGATCTCATGGTCTAAGGAAAAGATACTTGACATTGGAAAAGCTCTAGCAAACGAAACTACACGATCTTTTATGCTATGCTTAGGATTGGGTCTTGTCCATCACATCATTCTCCTAATGATGTGATCCCGTTATCAATGACATCCAATGTCCATAGTCAGGAAACCATGACTATCTGTTGATCAACGAGCTAGTCAACTAGAGGCTTACTAGGGACACGTTGTGGTCTATGTATTCACACATGTATTACGATTTCCGGACAATACAATTATAGCATGAATAATAGACAATTACCATGAACAAAGAAATATAATAATAACCATTTATTATTGCCTCTAGGGCATATTTCCAACAGGATAGTGGTCGACGTGTGGAGTAATAGTAGTAGATGCAGGCAGGAGTCGGCCTACTAATCTTGGACGTGATGCATATATATATGATCATTGCCTTGGATATCGTCATAACTATTCTATTTTCTATCAATTGCCCAACAGTAATTTGTTTACCCACTGTGTGCTATTTCTTGAGAGATGCCACTAGTGAAATCTACGGCCCCGGGTCAATTCTTTATCATATTTGCTTTGAGATCTATTTTTATTTGCTTTTGTTTTCAGATCTATTATTCCAAAAACCCAAAAATACTTTGCTGCACTTTTTATTTGCATCTTTTATTTTGCGTACTGCCGAGATCTATTTATCCAATCTATCACAGATTTATCCGTCAACTTGACAATTTCTTGCGTCATTGCCCGTAGAGGGATGGACAACCCCTCATAAGCGTCGGGTTGCAAGTATTTGTTATTTGTGTGCAGGTACCGTTTACATAGTGTTGCTTGGTTCTCCAACTGGATTGATAACCTTCGTTTCATAACTAAGGGAAATACCTACCATAGTTGTGCTGCATCATCCCTTCCTCTTTGGGGAAATACCAACATAGTTCAAGCGACATCAGAGGCCAAAGAAGGCCAAATAAAAAAAGAGGCCAAAGAAGCGAAAATCCATCTCTGCACCCGAGCTCATCTGCACCCGCACTGACGAAAAAAATAAAAACAAATACTAGAAAAATTCCAAAAATTCCAAATTTTTTGTGTGGTAGACAGTTTGTAGCGTGAGACCTGCTCGAAATTTCAAGTCACTTGGATATCTGAGCAGCTCTCAGCAAAAAAGAAAAATTGGGGGTACGTAAAAATGTTTACTGTTCATGTACTATTTTGACCCGATTTGTCTTTTTTGCTGGGAGATGCTCAGATGCCCAAATGACTTTAAATTTGGAGCGGGTCTCACACATCAAATTGTCTACCACACAAAAAATTGGAATTTTTTGAATTTGTTTTGAATTTTTTTACCAATTTGTTTCTAACCGGGTGCAGGTGAGCCTAGGCACCGAAACGCCCTACTCCCAAAGAAGCCCAAACAAAAAAAGAGAGAAAAAGAGAGAAGGGACAATGCTACCATACTTTTTCCACACTTGTGCTTCAAAGTAGCACCATGATCTTCATGATAGAGAGTCTCCTATTTTGTCACTTTCATATACTAGTGGGAATTTTTCATTACAGAACTTGGCTTGTATATTCCAATGAGGGTCTTCCTCAAATTGCCCTAGGTCTTTGTGAGCAAGCAAGTTGGATGCACACCCACTTAGTTTCGTTTTGAGCTTTCATACACTTATAGCTCTAGTGCATCCGTTGCATGGCAATCCCTACTCACTTGCATCGATATCAATTGACGAGCATCTCCATAGCCCATTAATTTGCCTAGTTGATGTGAGACTTTCCCCTTCCTTTTTTGTCTTCTCCACAACCACCATATTCTATTCCACTTATAGTGCTATATCCATGGCTCACGCTCATGTATTGTGTGAAAGTTGAAAAGGTTTGAGAACACCAAAAGTATGAAACAATTTCTTGGCTTGTCATCGGGGTTGTGCATGATGAAATACTTTGTGTGATGAAGATGGAGCATAGCCAGGCTATATGATTTTGTAGGGATAACTTTCTTTGGCCATGTTATTTTGTGAAGACATGATTGCTTTATTAGTATGCTTGAAGTATTATTGTTTTTATATCAATATTAAACTTTTGTTTTAAATCTTATGGATCTGAACATTCATGCCACAGTAATGAAGATTGCATTGATAAATATGTTAGGTAGCATTCCACATCAAAAATTCTGTTTTTATCATTTACCTACTTGAGGACGAGCAGGAATTAAGTATGGGGATGCTTGATACGTCTCCAACATATCTACAATTTTTGATTGCTCCATGCTATTATATTATTTGTTTTGGATGTTTTATATGCATTAATATGCTATTTTATATTATTTTGGGGACTAACCTGTTAACCTAGAGCCTAGTGCCAGTTTCTATTTTTTCCCTTATTTTTGACTTCTACAGAAAAGGAATATCAAACGGAGTCCAAACGGAATAAAACTTCACGATATTTTTTCTTGGACCAGAAGACACCCATAAGAGTTTGAGAGAGGGCCAGCAGAGTCCCGAGGAGGCCACAAGCCCTCAGGCGCGCCCCAAGGGGGTGCCCTGGCTTGTGGGCCCATCGGGACTCCGCTAACCCTAATTCCACCTCTATATATTCTCATATATTCCCCAAACATCAGAAGCATCCACCAAAATACTTTTCCGCCGCCGCAAGCCTCTATTCCCGTGAGATCCCATCTTGGGGCCTTTTCTGGCACTCTATCGGAGGGAGATTCGATCACGGAGGGCCTCTGCATCAACCTTGCTGCCCTTTTCCGGCACACGAAGGATTCTATAAAGCCATACTCAAAAGGATTTAAGTGAAGCACAAAGAGCATTCTATAAAGCCATACTCAAAAGATTTAAGTGAAGTGCATGAAGCATTCTATAAATCAATGAAGGACTATCTCATACTAGCATGGTGCATAAAGGAAAAAAATAAACACAAAAAACGCATATCATGTGAACAAAACGAAAACCGAGGTATACCGATAATTGTTCAAGAATAAAGATGGGATGCCTTCCGGGGCATCCACAAGCTTAGATGCTTGAGTATCCCTGAAATATTTACTTGGGGTGCCTTGGGCATCCCCAAGCTTGAACTCTCGCTTCTCCTTATTCTTCTCATATTGATAGCTCCTCGATCTTCGAACACTTCATCCACACAAAACTTAACAAAACACATGTGATATCCATTAGTATAATAAAGAAAATCACTACCTTTAGGTACTGTTGTAAACTCATTCCAATTTCATATTAGCATTATATCCACTGTATTCCAACTTCACTATAGTTCATACCCCCTCATACAACCCATAGGTTCATCAAAATAAGCGAACAACACATAGAAAACAGAATTTGTCAAACACAGGACAGTCTGTAGCAATCTGAACATTGAACATACTTATCTAACTCCAAAAATTCTGACAAATTAGGAAAAAATAAAAAAAATTGCATGGCAGTACGGTGTAATTTTTTTAGAATTTTATCGCTTTCCAGTGAATTTAAAAAATTCTGTTACTGGAAGCAAAAGTTTCTGTTTTTGCACCGCACATAGCGAGCAAGCAATCTAATCATCCTAAAGCCAAATCTTGGCGCATCATTTTTATAATACAAAGGATATATACAAGGGGATAATTATTTTTGAGAAACTTCCATGAAAATTCTACATTGTTTCCATGAGCATGAACACAAGTGTTCAAGGTCGACCCTCACTTCTCCAATGCATAACCTTCAAACCACTTCTCATTTTGAAAAAGTTTTTAGGCATAAGAGACAAGTATTTTTTTTATTTTGCATTCTTTAAAAAAAGTTTGTTTCACCCACAACTAAATAAACAAAAGCAAAAGGGAAAACAAAATCTACTTAGTGAAGAAAGCAAACAAGCACACACGAGAATATCAACCCCACGCTATTGCTCCTCGGCAACGGCGCCAGAAAAGAGCTTGATAATCCCCAAGTGCAAGGAATCATCGTAGCAATTTACAAAGGTGGAAGTGATTAGTATGGAGTGTCGAACCCCCAAGGAGCTAAAGGTAAGATCAATATTCTCTCAAGTCCTATCTACCACTGATACGACTCTATATACACCGAATGTTTGCTTCCATCTAGAAACGAGAAATAAAACTACGTTGTGGGTATGAATAGGATAGATTTGCATGATATCAGAGAACTAAAATATAAAAATAGGTGATGTTATCATAAAGTTAGAATATATCACAATATATTACAAAAAGCGACTGTGGAATAATGATGGATCGGTGAGCGGAATTATCCTAGGCAATTGTTAACAAGATCTATAATCATTATTGCAATTTTATATGAGGGAGAGGCATAAGCTAACATACTTTATCTACTTGGATCAAATGCACTTATGATTGGAACTCTAGCAAGCATCCGCAACTACTAAAGATCATTAAGGTAAAACCCAACCATAGCATTAAAGTATCAAGTCATCTTTACTCCCATACGCAACAATCCCCTTACTCGGGTTTAAGCTTCTGTCACTCTAGCAACCCACTATAAGTGAATCATGAACGTATTGCAACACCCTACAGCGGGAATCCTTCATGTGTGCGCGGCACAGAAGGCACCATAGGACAGCACCAAAATAAAACATACAACTCAAACCAATCTAGATCATCAATCAGCCCAAAAGACAAAATAAATCTACTCAAAACATCATAGGATGGCAACACATCATTGGATCATAATATGTGGCATAAAGCACCATCTTCAAGTAGGGGATTGCAGCGGTGTTGGGGATATGACTATTGGGTATGACCCGCCCAGAGGGGCCGGGTTATCCCAATGGCAGTTCATCAAGACGAAGCCCATGAAGATGTTGAAGATGGCGGTTCATGAAGGAGACTTGTTAAAAGGCCCAAAGCCCAAAGGCGGCTTAAAGCCCATAAAGTGTAAACCGCCATATATGTATAACTTGTATTGTAAGGCAAGTGTAATTAGTTACCAGGCCAGACACGTTTATGAGTCGGCAGGGTCTCTGTAAGCTGCAGGGCGTCAACCTATGTATATAAAGGGACGACCCGGCGGCGGTTTAGGGCAAGAGACAACAGATCGAAAGCTAGGTCAAGCGTATTCGCTCCCTGGTAATCGAAACATCAGCAATACCACCTCAACTGGATTAGGCCTTTACCTTCACCGCAAGGGGCCGAACCAGTATAAACTCCCCGTGTCCTTTGTCCCGTTTAACCCCTTTAAGCTAACCTTGTTGCGATGGCTCCACGACTAAGTCCTCACACTAGGACATCTGTCGTGACAATTCCATGATAGTTGGTGCCCACCATGGGGCCAGCGCACGGTGGTTTTGAGTTCTTACAGGGCAACTTCAAAGGGATCAAGGGATACACTGTGTGCCGGATGACCAAGAGTCATAGCGGCAAGCTCTACATCGATGATGCAGGCTGGGGCCCCGAGGCCGGCTCAATTGAGTATGGGTACCGGGTCCCCTTCGGCGGAATTCACGTCTTCATCGGCAAGATCGGCGACCCGGGCCCTGAGCCGGACATCTGCACCGACATCATCGAGACGGCTTAGCGTGCACGACTCGCCTGAGTTCAGCCCGCCGTGAAACGCGCCTTCGTTGGATTCATCCATGGGGCGGAATTTGAGGAAGGATCCGTGTCCGGCGGCGAGACGGGCATCTACTCTGATGGTGAATCGTCCACAGGCAAGACTAATTCAATGTATCAGCTGCAAGACGGCCGGCTTGGGGGTTGTTCCGATGGAGACAGTATTCCGGACCCCTATGAGTCGCCGAATAGGGTCACAATTTTCATGGTCGGTACACAGCTAGCACAAAATTCTACAACTACAGTGACGATGATTTCCGGGTCAGCAGCGGCAACGGCAGCTAGGGCAGTAGGCCCTGTGCGCCCGCCGGCTCAGGTCTTGACCGACTTACTGGACAGTCTGACAACATTGTTAGCAGCAAATGTTAACCCGGCGAATCAAGATCAGCATAACGTGGAGGTTGCGAAGTTGCGTGACGAGATAGCGCAAGCCAAGGAGGATCTGGCGGCTGAGAACGCCAGGATGACTGCGGAGCGAGCTGTTTTGGATGCTCAGGCACAGCGGATTCTTACCGGCTCACAGTGGATCAGAACGCTTCAAACGAGATTCTAAGGAGGAAGCATCGGAGTCGTCTACCCCCGGTTTACGATCCGCGGAACCTCTTCCCTACGCCTGGAGCGGGGACCAGTAACCCGCCAGAGATAAATTGGGTGGTGACCATACCTAGGACCGGAGCGCCGGTTTAGCCGCGCACAACATATCCGCCTCGTCTGAATAATACCCCGCCACGATATGTGCCGACACCACCGGGTCATTATTCTAACCCGTTGGATAACATGATCACTGCGGCGACACGATTGGCGGCTCTCCCAGTTGAAGGCGAGTGTCTAGCTGCGGTTGAAACATGGAGGGCGAGAGAGCTTCTTCAGACAGCTCTGGTATAGCAGGAGGCATATTCTTACAGTCGTGAGAGGATTCACTCGACCCCTCACCCAAGCCGGAGTTATAGCAGACACATTGACTCACCGGCCGTTTCAAGCAGTGACAGGCACCGTAACCATCCTCGTGGACATGACCCAACGCGCGATGGTGCTCGGGATTTGGTGGACCAGGATAGAGCACATCGAGAAGCTGAGCTGGCGGCTCAGCAAGCAGCTCATCAGCATCTTCCGGCTTATCCGACGACTTCGGTGGAGGTAGGCATAACCTCTAGAACCACGGGCGTACCGTGTTTAGTGCTGGCTCTGCATAATGAGCGTCTGCCCAAGGATTTCAAAGGACCTCGTAAGGTGCCTAACTATACAGCCGACTTGCCCCCTGAGGCATGGATTGAGAGTTACGAGATGGCCATGGAGCTGTTGGAGGCCAGCGATGCTGCGTGTGCCAAGTACTTCACCATGATGTTGGATGGGACGGCCCATACTTGGTTAAAAGGGCTGCCTGCCAATTCCATTGGGTCGTGGGCCAAGTTAAAAGCCCAGTTTATCCAAAATTTTAAAGATACGTGCAAGCAGCCCATGTCGATTGTGGATTTGGAAGCCTGCGCCCAAGAAGAGGGCAAGTCAACAACCCATTGGGTGCGCCAGGTCAAAGCAATCCTGCACTCATCGGATAACATCAATGCCGGCTCAGCAGTCCTAATGTGAGAGAAGAATTGCCGCTTTTTGCCTCTTAAACAGAAGCTAGGGCGGCTCAAGTGCCACTGCAACGATATGGGGGAGCTGATGGCGGCTCTAATTAAGTATGCCGACTCTGATAGTACCAAGGACCCCGAATATGATGATGAAAAGCCAGGAAAGGGAAAGAAGAGTGGCAACACCAAGGGCCAGCATCACAACCCGGCGAGTCAGGGGGGCAATGGTAAGCGCAAGGCTGATAATAATTCAGATTTTGTGGCCAATACCAACACGCAGAATAATGGTCAGCGTCGTAATGGGAAGCCACCCCCTCGGGCAGGAGGGTCAGGTTTCAATCTTGAGCAGATGCTGAATCAGCCCTGCCCAAAGCATGGTACGCGGGAAAGGCCGTCCAGTCACCTTTGGAAGGACTGCCACATTATGAAGGAGTTCAAAAATTCTGATTTGTTCCAGAACAATCATGGGTCGGGCGGCGGCTCAGGATCCGGCTCTCATGTCCCGGGTTACGGTGGTGGCAGTTCTAACTCCGGTTTCCAAGGTCACCCAAGCAATCAAGGCAATCAAGGTGGTTATCATCAATAGTCCGGTCAAGGGAATCAGCAACAGCAATCTGGGTATCAAAGTAATCCAAAGCAGTTGAATAGTGGGCAGTACCACGTCTTCACCACGAGTTTATGCAAGCGGGACCAGAAGCTCCGTAAAAGAGTTGTAAACGCCGTTCAGCTGGTGGTTCCCTGTTACTTGCGATGGTCTGAGCAGCCCATTGTGTGGAGTTGTGAGGATCACCCGCCCCGGGTTGATAATCCGGGTCAATTAGCTTTGGTGGTGGCACCTCAGGTTGGAGGGTACAAGTTCACCAAGGTACTCATGGATGGAGGCAGCAGTATTAATATCCTTTACTATGATACTTTCCGTCATATGGGATTAACTGACAAAAATCTTAAGCCGTCCAATACTGTTTTCCATGGAGTGGTGCCTGGTAAGTCGGCATATCCGGTAGGCAAGATCGCTTTGGAAGTGGCCTTTGGAGATGATCATGACTCCCGGGTTGAGACGCTAACCTTTGAAGTAGTCAAGATTCAGAGTCTATATCATGCCCTGTTTGGACGGCCAGCTTACGCCAAGTTCATGGCACGGCCTTGTTATGTTTATCTGCAGCTCAAAATGCCAGGTCACAAGGGGACCATCACAGTGCATGGAAGCCGGAAGATAACTTTGGAGTGTGATGAAGGTGACGCTGCTTATGCTGAGTCTGTCTGCGCAACAGAGGAATTGATGTTTTATAAAGATAATGTTGACCCGGCAGATATGACATCTTTGAAGAAGCCAACTACGGAGCATGATCCGGTCTTGAAGTTGAAATCGGCGGATGACACTAAGCTAGTTGATTTCCTGGCGATTCATCCAAGCAGTTCAGTATCAGTGCTAATCTGGATCCGAAATAGGAAGGCACGCTCATCGAGTTCATCCGTGAGAACCGAGACATCTTTGCATGGAAACCTTCTGACATGCCAGGTGTACCGAGGGAACTCGCTGAGCACACTCTTAATATTGATCTGAAGTTTAAGCCAGTCAAGCAATTTCTTCGTCGTTTTAATGAAGAGAGGCGTAAGGCCATTGGTGAAGAAGTGGCCCGGCTCTTGGCGGCTGGGTTCATTGTTGAAGTTTTTCATCCTGAGTGGTTGGCAAACCCGGTGCTGGTGCTTAAGAAGAATGGCACTTGGCGTATGTGTGTGGATTACACTGACTTAAATAAGGCTTGTCCGGCTGATCCTTTTGCTCTCCCTCGTATTGACCAAATTATTGATGCTACGGCGGGTTGTGAGCATTTGAGCTTTTTGGATGCTTATTCTGGTTATCATCAGATCAAGATGGCAGTTAAGGACCAGGAGAAGAAAACTTTCATTACTTCGTTTGTTGCCTTCTGCTATGTGTCCATGCCTTTTGGGCTCAAGAGTGCCAAGGCGACTTACCAACGATGTGTGCAAAATTGCCTTCATAATCAAATCGGGCGGAATGTTCATGCTTGTGTGCATGACATTGTGGTGAAGTCCAGAAAGAAGGAGACCCTGATTGATGATTTGAAGGAGACCTTTGACAATCTCCGGGTTTATAAGATGATGCTTAACCCGGCCAAGTGTGTCTTTGGTGTACCAGCTGGTAAGCTTTTGGGTTTTCTAGTTTCGGAACGAGGTATTGAAGCTAACCCGGTGAAGATAAAAGCTATCACCTCTCTGGCTAAGCCGGCATGTATTAATGACATTCAGCATTTGGTGGGTCGTATTGCGGCCTTAAGCCGGTTGGGTGAGAAGGCTATCCCTCTTTACCAGATGATGAAGAAGACAGATCACTTTGTTTGGAGTGATGGTGCTAATCAAGCGTTTGAGGATTTGAAGAAACAGTTGGCTGAGCCGCCCGTTCTCGCTGCTCCCATTGATAAAGAGCATTTGTTGTTGTATGTGGCTGCCAATAGCCGAGCTGTCAGTGTAGCCATTGTGGTGGAAAGAAAGGAGCCAGGAAAGGAGTATCCGGTTCAACGGCCGGTTTACTACATCAGTGAGGTACTTATTGAGTCCAAGCAAAGGTATCCGCAATGGCAGAAGCTTGTGTATGGGGTTTTCATGGCTAGCCGGAAGCTTAAGCAGTATTTTCTGGGTCATCCTATCACTGTGGTTAGTTCTTCCCCTTTAGGGGATATCATCCAAAACAGAGAAGCCATAGGTTGGGTAGCCAAATGGGCCATTGAGCTTGGACCTCATGGTTTAAAGTATGTGCCTCGTACGGCCATCAAATCTCAAGCACTTGTGGATTTCATCAATGATTGGACAGAGTTGCAGATGCCTGAGGAGAAACCAGATAACACATATTGGACCATTCACTTTGATGGGTCCAAGCAGTTGGAAGGCTCGGGGGCTAGAGTTGTATTAACTTCCCCACGTGGTGATAAATTTTCTTATGTTCTCCGACTGATGTTCCCTTGTACTAATAATGCAGCTGAGTATGAGGCCTTGCTCCATGGTCTTCGGATGGCTAAGGAGATGAACTTAAGCTGGGTGAGGTGTTTCGACGACTCAGATCTGGTGGCTCAACAAGTTTCTGGCACTTGGGATTCTAAGTATCCACTCATGGCGGCTTATCGTCGAGAGGTTGATGCCATTGCGGGTCACTTTAAGGGTTATCAAGTTGAACATGTTGATCGTAGGAAAAATGAGGCGGCTGATGCTTTAAGCTGGTTAGGGTCTCAGCGTAAGCCGGTGCCACCTAACACTTTCCTGGATATTCTGCATAACCCTTCTGTAAAATTGCCTATAGAGGAAGATTTGGCTATTCCTGACCCGGAAGCACAATTGGTGGCGGCTCTTCATGCGATTCCTGATTGGAAAGTTCCATATTTGGCTTATATGACCCGGGGCGAGTTATCTGAGGATGAAACTTTGGCCAGACAGATAACCCGGTGGTCCAAGTCAATGACTATTGTCAATGGAGAGTTGCATCACCGCAGTGTCACAGGGGCGTTTCAACGTTGTGTTTCTCTTGAAGAAGGCTGTGAGATTCTATGAGAGATTCATGAAGGAGATTGTGGTCATCATGCCGGTTCTAAATCTCTTGTATCCAAGGCATTCCGTCATGGGTTTTATTGGCTGACGGCTCACGCTGATGCTGAAGATCTAGTCAGTAAATGTGATGGTTGTCAGAAGTTTTCACGACGAGCTCATGTACCGGCTCAAGAATTGCGGATGATTCCTATTGCTTGGCCGTTTGCAGTCTGGGGGCTTGATATGGTTGGGCCTTTCAAAAGGTCCAAGGATAAAAAGACCCACCTTTTGGTGGCGGTTGACAAATTCACAAAGTGGGTCGAAGTAGAACCGGTCAGTAAGTGTGACGCGGCAACAACGGTTCAATTCATCAAAAAGGTGATTTTCCGCTTTGGTTTTCCCCACAACATTATAATTGATAATGGCACTAATCTGTCCAAGGGTGCTATGAAAGAGTTCTGTCAACGTGAGCATATTCAACTTGCTGTATCGTCACTGGCTCACACCCAATCCAATGGTCAAGCTGAAAGAGCCAATCAAGAAATTTTGAGAGGCATCAAGCCCCGGCTCATAGTTCCTTTGCAGAGGACGCCGGGTGTTGGGAAACGTAGTAATTTCAAAAAAATTCCTACGCACATGCAAGATCATGGTGATGCATAGCAACGAGAGGGGAGAGTGTTGTCCACGTACCCTCGTAGACTGAAAGCGGAAGCGTTATCACAACGCGGTTGATGTAGTCGTACGTCTTCACGATCCGACCGATCAAGTACCGAACGCACGGCACCTCCGAGTTCAGCACACGTTCAGCTTGATGACGTCCCTCGAACTCCGATCCAGCCGAGTGTTGAGGGAGAGTTTCGTCAGCACGACGGCGTGGTGACGATGATGATGTTCTACCGACGCAGGGCTTCGCCTAAGCTCCGCAACGATATCATCGAGGTGTAATATGGTGGAGGGGGGCACCGCACACGGCTAAAATATCGTATATCAATTGTGTCTAGAGGTGCCCCCCTGCCCCCGTATATAAAGGAGCAAGGAGGGAGGCCGGCTGCCCTTGGGCGCGCCAAGGAGAGGGGGGGAGTCCTCCTAGTAGGAGTAGGACTCCCCTTTCCTAGTCCAACTAGGAAGAGAGGGGGGGAAGGAAAGAGAGGGAGGGGGAGAGGGAAAGAGGGGCCGCTCCCCCTCCCCTAGTCCAATTCGGACTCCTCATGGGAGGGGGTGCGCCACCTCCTGTCTGCTGCCCTCTCTCTCCCCTCAGGCCCACTAAGGCCCAATACTTCCCCGGGGGGTTCCGGTAACCCCTCCGGCACTCTGGTTTTATCCGAAACTTCTCCGGAACACTTCCGGTGTCCGAATATAGTCGTCCAATATATCAATCTTTATGTCTTAACCATTTCGAGACTCCTCGTCATGTCCGTGATCACATCCGGGACTCCGAACAACCTTCGGTACATCAAAACATATAAACTCATAATATAACTGTCATCGTAACGTTAAGCGTGCGGACCCTACGGGTTCGAGAACTATGTAGACATGACCGAGACACCTCTCCGGTCAATAACCAATAGCGGAACCTAGATGCTCATATTGGTTCCTACATATTCTACGAAGATCTTTATCGGTCAGACCGCATAACAACATACGTTGTTCCCTTTGTCATCGGTATGTTACTTGCCCGAGATTCGATCGTCGGTATCTCAATACCTAGTTCAATCTCATTACCGGCAAGTCTCTTTACTCGTTCCGTAATACATCATCCTGCAACTAACTCATTAGTCACAATGCTTGCAAGGCTTATAGTGATGTGCATTACCGAGTGGGCCCAGAGATACCTCTCCGACAATCGGAGTGACAAATCCTAATCTCGAAATACGCCAACCCAACAAGTACCTTTGGAGACACCTCTAGAGCACCTTTATAATCACCCATTTACGTTGTGACGTTTGGTAGCACACAAAGTGTTCCTCCGGTAAACGGGAGTTGCATAATCTCATAGTCATAGGAACATGTATAAGTCATGAAGAAAGCAATAGCAACATACTAAATGATCGGGTGCTAAGCTAACGGAATGGGTCAAGTCAATCACGTCATTCTCCTAATGAGGTGATCCCGTTAATCAAATGACAACTCATGTCTATGGCTAGGAAAAATAACCATCTTTGATTAACGAGCTAGTCAAGTAGAGGCATACTAGTGACACTCTGTTTGTCTATGTATTCACACATGTATTATGCTTCCGGTTAATACAATTCTAGCATGAATAATAAACATTTATCATGATATAAGGAAATAAATAATACTTTATTATTGCCTCTAGGGCATATTTCCTTTAGTCTCCCACTTGCACTAGAGTAAATAATCTAGATTACACAGTAATGATTCTTACACCCATGGAGTCTTGGTGCTGATCATGTTTTGCTCATGGAAGAGGCTTAGTCAACGGGTCTGCAACATTCAAATCCGTATGTATCTTGCAAATTTCTATGTCTCCCACCTGGACTAAATCCCGGATGGAATTGAAGCGTCTTTTGATGTGCTTGGTTCTCTTGTGAAATCTGGATTCCTTTGCTAAGGCAATTGCACCAGTATTGTCACAAAAGATTTTCATTGGTCCCGATGCACTAGGTATGACACCTAGATCGGATATGAACTCCTTCATCCAGACTCCTTCATTTGCTGCTTCCGAAGCAGCTATGTACTCCGCTTCACGCGTAGATCCCGCCACGACACTTTGCTTAGAACTGCACCAACTGACAGCTCCACTGTTCAATGTAAATACGTATCCGGTTTGCGATTTAGAATCGTCCGGATCAGTGTCAAAGCTTGCATCAACGTAACCACTTACGATGAGCTCTTTGTCACCTCCATAAACGAGAAACATATCCTTAGTCCTTTTCAGGTATTTCAGGATGTTCTTGACCTCTGTCCAGTGATCCACTCCTGGTTTACTTTGGTACCTCCCTGCTAAACTTATAGCAAGGCACACATCAGGTCTGGTACACAGCATTGCATATATGATAGAGCCTATGGCTGAAGCATAGGGAACATCTTTCATCTTCTCTCTATCTTCTGCAGTGGTCGGGCATTGAGTCTTACTCAATCTCACACCTTGTAGTACAGGCAAGAACCCTTTCTTTGCTTGATCCATTTTGAACTTCTTAAAAACTTTGTCAAGGTATCTGCTTTGTGAAAGTCCAATTAAGCGTCTTGATCTATCTCTATAGATCTTAATGCCTAATATATATGCAGCTTCGCTGAGGTCTTTCATTGAAAAACTCTTATTCAAGTATCCCTTTATGCTATCCAGAAATTCTATATCATTTCCAATCAGCAATATGTCATCCACATATAATATCAGAAATGCTACTGAGCTCCCACTCACTTTCTTGTAAATACAGGCTTCTCCAAAAGTCTGTATAAAACCAAATGCTTTGATCACACTATCAAAGCGTTTATTCCAACTCCGAGAGGCTTGCACCAGTCCATAAATGGATCGCTGGAGCTTGCACACTTTGTTAGCTCCCTTTGGATCGACAAAACCTTCCGGTTGCATCATATAAAACTCTTCTTCCAGAAAACCATTCAGGAATGCAGTTTTTACATCTATTTGCCAAATTTCATAATCATAAAATGCGGCAATTGCTAACATGATTCGGATAGACTTAAGCATCGCTACGGGTGAGAAGGTCTCATCGTAGTCAATCCCTTGAACTTGTCGAAAACCTTTCGCAACAAGTCGAGCTTTATAGACAGTAACATTACCATCAGCGTCAGTCTTCTTCTTGAAGATCCATTTATTTTCAATGGCTTGCCGACCATCGGGCAAGTCAACCAAAGTCCATACTTTGTTCTCATACATGGATCCCATCTCGGATTTCATGGCTTCAAGCCATTTTGCGGAATCTGGGCTCACCATCGCTTCTTCATAGTTCGTAGGTTCGTCATGGTCTAGTAACATAACCTCCAGAACAGGATTACCGTACCACTCTGGTGCGGATCTTGATCTAGTTGACCTACGAGGTTCAGTAATAACTTGATCTGAAGTTTCATGATCATTATCATTAACTTCCTCACTAATTGGTGTAGGTGTCGCAGAAACTGATTTCTGTGATGATCTACTTTCCAATAAGGGAGCAGGTACAGTTACCTCATCAAGTTCTACTTTCCTCCCACTCACTTCTTTCGAGAGAAACTCCTTCTCTAGAAAGGATCCATTCTTAGCAATGAATATCTTGCCTTTGGATCTGTGATAGAAGGTGTACCCAACAGTCTCCTTTGGGTATCCTATGAAGACACATTTCTCCGATTTTGGTTCGAGCTTATCAGGTTGAAGTTTCTTCACATAAGCATCGCAACCCCAAACTTTAAGATACGACAACTTTGGTTTCTTGCCAAACCATAGTTCAGAAGGCGTCGTCTCAACGGATTTCGATGGTGTCCTATTTAGAGTGAATGCAGCCGTCTCTAAAGCATAACCCCAAAACGATAGCGGTAAATCAGTAAGAGACATCATAGATCGCACCATATCTAATAAAGTACGATTACGACGTTCGGACACACCATTACGCTGTGGTGTTCCGGGTGGCGTGAGTTGCGAAACTATTCCGCATTGTTTCAAATGTAGGCCAAACTCGTAACTCAAATATTCTCCTCCATGATCTGATCGTAAAAACTTTATTTTCTTGTTACGTTGATTTTCAACTTCACTCTGAAATTCTTTGAACTTTTCAAATGTTTCAGACTTATGTTTCATTAAGTAGATATACCCATATCTGCTCAAATCATCTGTGAAGGTGAGAAAATAACGATATCCGCCACGAGCCTCAATATTCATCGGACCACATACATTTGTATGTATGATTTCCAATAAATCTGTTGCTCTCTCCATAGTTCCGGAGAACGGTGTTTTAGTCATCTTGCCCATGAGGCACGGTTCGCAAGTACCAAGTGATTCATAATCAAGTGATTCCAAAAGTCCATCAGTATGGAGTTTCTTCATGCGCTTTACACCGATATGACCTAAACGGCAGTGCCACAAATAACTTGCACTGTCATTATCAACTCTGCATCTTTTGGCTTCAACATTATGAATATGTGTGTCACTACTATCGAGATTCATTAAAAATAGACCACTCTTCAAGGGTGCATGACCATAAAAGATATTATTCATATAAATAGAACAACCATTATTCTCTAATTTAAATGAATAACCGTCTCGCATTAAACAAGATCCAGATATAATGTTCATGCTCAACGCTGTCACCAAATAACAATTATTTAGGTCTAACATTAATCCCAAAGGTAGATGTAGAGGTAGCGTGCCGACGGCGATCACATCGACTTTGGAACCATTTCCCACGCGCATCGTCACCTCGTCCTTAGCCAATCTTCACTCAATCTGTAGCCCCTGTTTCGAGTTGCAAATATTAGCAACAGAACCAGTATCAAATACCCAGGTGCTACTGCGAGCATTAGTAAGGTACACATCAATAACATGTATATCACATATACCTTTGTTAACCTTGCCATCCTTCTTATCCGCCAAATACTTGGGGCAGTTCCGCTTCCAGTGACCAGTCTGCTTGCAGTAGAAGCACTCAGTTTCAGGCTTAGGTCCAGACTTGGATTTCTTCTCCTGAACAGCAACTTGCTTGTTGTTCTTCTTGAAGTTCCCCTTCTTCTTCCCTTTGCCCTTTTTCTTGAAACTAGTGGTTTTACTGACCATCAACACTTGATGCTCCTTTTTGATTTCTACCTCCGCTGCCTTTAGCATTGCGAAGAGCTCGGGAATTGTCTTATTCATCCCTTGCATGTTATAGTTCATCACGAAGCTCTTGTAGCTTGGTGGTAGTGATTGAAGTATTCTGTCAATGACGCTATCATCCGGAAGATTAACTCCCAGTTGAATCAAGTGATTATTATACCCAGACATTTTGAGTATATGCTCACTGACAGAACTATTCTCTTCCATCTTGCAGCTATAGAATTTATTGGAGACTTCATATCTCTCAATCCGGGCATTTGCTTGAAATATTAACTTCAACTCCTGGAACATCTCATATGCTCCATGACGTTCAAAACGTCGTTGAAGACCCGGTTCTAAGCCGTAAAGCATGGCACACTGAACTATTGAGTAGTCATCAGCTTTGCTCTGCCAGACGTTCATAACTTCTGGTGTTGCTCTTGCAGGAGGCCTGGCACCTAGCGGTGCTTCCAGGACGTAATTCTTCTGTGCAGCAATGAGGATAATCCTCAAGTTACGGACCCAGTCCGTGTAATTGCTACCATCATCTTTCAACTTTGCTTTCTCAAGGAACACATTAAAATTCAACGGAACAACAGCACGGGCCATTTATCTACAATTAACATAAACAAGCAAGATACTATCAGGTACTAAGTTCATGATAAATTCAAGTTCAATTAATCATATTACTTAAGAACTCCCACTTAGATAGACATCCCTCTCATCATCTAAGTGATTACGTGATCCAAATCAACTAAACCATGTCCGATCATCACGTGAGATGGAGTAGTTTCAATGGTGAACATCACTATGTTGATCATATCTACTATATGATTCATGCTCGACCTTTCGGTCTCCGTGTCCCGAGGCCATATCTGCATATGCTAGGCTCGTCAAGTTTAACCAGAGTATTCCGCGTGTGCAACTGTCTTGCACCCGTTGTATTTGAACGTAGAGCCTATCACACCCGATCATCACGTGGTGTCTCAGCACGAAGAACTTTTGCAACGGTGCATACTCAGGGAGAACACTTTTATCTTGAAATTTTAGTGAGAGATCATCTTATAATGCTACCGTCAATCAAAGCAAGATAAGATGCATAAAAGATTAACATCACATGCAATCAATATAAGTGATATGTTATGGCCATCATCATCTTGTGCTTGTGATCTCCATCTCCGAAGCACCGTCATGATCACCATCGTCACCGGCGCGACACCTTGATCTCCATCGTAGTATCGTTGTCGTCTCGCCAACTTATTGCTTTTACGACTATCGCTACCGCTTAGTGATAAAGTAAAACAATTACATGGCGATTGCATTGCATACAATAAAGCGACAACCATATGGCTCCTGCCAGTTGCCGATAACTTGGTTACAAAAACATGATCACCTCATACAATAAAATATAGCATCATGTCTTGACCATATCACATCACAACATGCCCTGCAAAAACAAGTTAGACGTCCTCTACTTTGTTGTTGCAAGTTTTACGTGGCTGCTACGGGCTTAGCAAGAACCTTTCTTACCTACGCATCAAAACCACAACGATAGTTTGTCAAGTTGGTGTTGTTTTAACCTTCGCAAGGACCGGGCATAGCCTCACTCGGTTCAACTAAAGTGAGAGAGACAGACACCCGCCAGTCACCTTTAAGCAACGAGTGCTCTCAACGGTGAAACCAGTCTCGCGTAAGCGTACGCGTAATGTCGGTCCAGGCCGCTTCATCTCACAATACCGCCGAACCAAAGTATGACATGCTGGTAAGCAGTATGACTTATATCGCCCACAACTCACTTGTGTTCTACTCGTGCATAGCATCAACGCATAAAACCAGGCTCGGATGCCACTTTTGGGGAACGTAGTAATTTCAAAAAAATTCCTACGCACACGCAAGATCATGGTGATGCATAGCAACAAGAGGGGAGAGTGTTGTCCACGTACCCTCGTAGACCGAAAGCGGAAGCGTTATCACAACGCGGTTCATGTAGTCGTACGTCTTCACGATCCGACCGATCAAGTACCGAACGCACGGCACCTCCGAGTTCAGCACACGTTCAGCTTGATGACGTCCCTCGAACTCCGATCCAGCCGAGTGTTGAGGGAGAGTTTCGTCAGCACGACGGCGTGGTGACGATGATGATGTTCTACCGACGCAGGGCTTCGCCTAAGCTCCGCAACGATATTATCGAGGTGTAATATGGTGGAGGGGGGCACCGCACACGGCTAAAATATCGTATATCAATTGTGTCTAGAGGTGCCCCCCTGCCCCCGTATATAAAGGAGCAAGGGGGGAGGCCGGCTGCCCTTGGGCACGCCAAGGAGAAGGGGGGAGTCCTCCTCCTAGTAGGAGTAGGACTCCCCTTTCCTAGTCCAACTAGGAAGAGAGGGGGGAAGGAAAGAGAGGGAGAGGGAGAGGGAAAGAGGGGCCGCGCCCCCCTCCCCTAGTACAATTCGGACTCCTCATGGGAGGGGGCGCGCCACCTCCTGGCTGCTGCCCTCTCTCTCCCCTCAGGCCCACTAAGGCCCAATACTTCCCCGGGGGGTTCCGGTAACCCCTCCGGCACTCCGGTTTTATCCGAAACTTCTCCGGAACACTTCCGGTGTCCGAATATAGTCGTCCAATATATCAATATTTATGTCTCGACCATTTCGAGACTCCTCGTCATGTCCGTGATCACATCCGGGACTCCGAACAACCTTCGGTACATCAAAACATATAAACTCATAATATAACTGTCATCGTAACGTTAAGCGTGCGGACCCTACGGGTTCGAGAACTATGTAGACATGACCGAGACACCTCTCCGGTCAATAACCAATAGCGGAACCTGGATGCTCATATTGGTTCCTACATATTCTACGAAGATCTTTATCGATCAGACCGCATAACAACATACGTTGTTCCCTTTGTCATCGGTATGTTACTTGCCCGAGATTCGATCGTCGGTATCTCGATACCTAGTTCAATCTCGTTACCAGCAAGTCTCTTTACTCGTTCCATAATACATCATCCCGCAACTAACTCATTAGTCACAATGCTTGCAAGGCTTATAGTGATGTGCATTACCGAGTGGGCCCAGAGATACCTCTCCGACAATCGGAGTGACAAATCCTAATCTCGAAATACGCCAACCCAACAAGTACCTTTGGAGACACCTGTAGAGCACCTTTATAATCACCCATTTACGTTGTGACGTTTGGTAGCACACAAAGTGTTCCTCCAGTAAACGGGAGTTGCATAATCTCATAGTCATAGGAACATGTATAAGTCATGAAGAAGGCAATAGCAACATACTAAACGATCGGGTGCTAAGCTAACGGAATGGGTCAAGTCAATCACGTCATTCTCCTAATGAGGTGATCCCATTAATCAAATGACAACTCATGTCTATGGCTAGGAAACATAACCATCTTTGATTAACGAGCTAGTCAAGTAGAGGCATACTAGTGACACTCTGTTTGTCTATGTATTCACACATGTATTATGTTTCCGGTTAATACAATTCTAGCATGAATAATAAACATTTATCATGATATAAGGAAATAAATAATACTTTATTATTGCCTCTAGGGCATATTTCCTTCACCGGGTTGTTGGGTGGAGGAGTTACCCTCAGTGCTATGGAGTATCAATACTACCCCCAACAGATATACGGGTTACACGCCCTTCTTCATGGTTTACGGAGCAGAGGCGGTTCTCCCTAGTGACATCCGTCACGACTCGCCCCGCGTGGCGGCTTATGTTGAAGCTGACAATGAAAAAGCACGTCAGGATGCACTTGACCTGTTAGATGAGGAGCGTGACATTGCGGCGGCTCGTTCGGCGATTTACCAGCAAGATCTGCGCCGTTATCACAGCTGCCGGGTTAAGACCAGAACTTTTCAAGAAGGTGACCTGGTGCTCCGGCTTATTCAGGATCAGACTTATATGCATAAAATATCCCCACCTTGGGAAGGGCCTTTTGTGGTCAGCAAGAATCTGAACAACGGATCATACTACCTTATCGATGTTCGAGACCACAAGGACTCACGCACATCGGAGGAGGAGACCCGTCGGCCGTGGAATATTGCTCATCTTCTGCCTTACTACACTTGAGCGACCGGCTCTTACGATGTACATATATTGACAATGTATATATCATGCTGATTATAATAAAACCGACATCCCTGATAATGCAGGGCCTCTGTCGTTTCATTTCCAAGAATAATGAGTCTTTTTCATTGCAAATGGTCACTTGGGGGCTTCTTGCTCATTGAGCATAGCTGTGAATATCCCTCTTGATCGGCTCAATGCCACACTTCCAATGGTCACTTGGGGGCTTCCTACTCATTCAGCATAGCTGTGAATATCCCTCTTGATCGGCTCAATGCCACACTTTCAATGGCCACTTGGGGGCTTCCTGCTCATTGAGCATAGTTGTGAATATCCCTCTTGATCAGCTCAACACCACAAACCACTTGGGGGCTTCCTGCTCATTGACATAGATGTGAATATTCCTCTTGGTCCGGCTTATACGCCATGGTTACAAAAGCACTTGGGGGCTTCCTGTTCAGACATAGGTATATTCACCAAAGAGAACATAGCGTTACTACCCTTGTGAGCTGGTTTGGAACACCAGGTGTATTCACCAAAACTTTCCGGGTTCTCCTGCTTTGTAGAAACTGTCACTCCGCCCGGGTAATCCCGGAATGACAAGCCGAACTCTTGACAGTCAATCTTACATAGACCCTGAACTTGTCAATGTTAAAACGGCAGTCATGTGAGGCCGGTTTCACAAAGTGTAAAAGGTTAACTCAGTGGCTTGGCGGCCCATGAAAGCCTCGGAGCTTTAGGCTTGGCGGCCTATGAAAGCCTCGTTTTCTCGCTTTGATTCGTTTTTTGAACATTTTTGGGTTCATCTTGGTACCATATTGACATATGGTTTAAAATGATTTAGGCCATGTAGCCTCAGTTTTTACAGCTCATATTTGAGTATATCCGTGGTTTTTGAAAACCCGGCCTGGCTTTGGAAAGTCGCCAGTATATGATGATACTTGGAAGTATTGTCTTCTAAGTTTTCGGTTATCACCCTTACTGCATTGGTATGGTAAGCCGGCAGTTTAATCAAATATCACAGGTATGATATTTTTTTATTATGTTATGATTAAACCGGCCCTGGTTATGAACTGTTTTAAACACCAGTGGTTTTATATGGGGTATTATGACCCGTCCTGCGGTAAACAGCCAGGGCACTTGTGATCTACGTGTGTGCAGGGTAATGATAAATCTCATCTACATAAATTGACATTATCATAAGCATAAAGTGGTAGCTTTTCAAATGGCGGATCAAATAGTGTTGCGTAAAACAACAACATGCACGATGGCACAACAGATCAAAGTTTTGCTAGTCTATTACATGGCTCAGCGAGCCAAAAGATCAAGTGTTTTCAGAGGATCAAATATATGAACCGCCCAGGGATCAATCTCCTTGGCCTTGACGGTTTGAAGCTTCCGGATCATCCTTCTCCGGTTCTTGTTCCTCCTCCGCCGTCTGGAAATTTGGTGATGATCAATCGATGCCACACAAGGCTTGGAATTCAACTTCATCAACTATAAGTTTGGACGGTTCAGCTTCAGGGGAAAAATTATGCTTATGGATTGGGGGGATTAGATCAATTACTTTATACGCTGGCATGGGCATCTTCTGATTCACTTTATACGCCGGCGTGTGAAAGATCCGTTTCATTTGCAATCAGGCTGGCCAGGGGACGTATCTCCTTCATGCAGGCAGCAAAGTCTTTCTTATCAAAGGGAGTGCCATCTTCTTTTAAGCTTGGATACCCAGTAGCTATCTTGGCCGGGTCTAGCTCTGGTAACCATGCCTTGGCCCGGCTTAAAGCTGTCACGACACCGGCTTTTGCAGATGACCGCTTCATCTCTTCAATCCTAGCAGGCAGAACAGAAACTTTTTTCAAGACATCACTCAAGAGAGTAGGTGCTTGATTAGTCGGAGAAATCGTGGCCAGTGCGCGCTGAGTTCCAGTATATAGTTGTTCAACAAGTGTATAAACAGCCTTGAGCTTCACAAGCATCTCTTGGCTAAGATTGCTGCTCCTGGGACCTGAGTAATAATTATGGATTGGTTAGAGGCAGTTTATACCATCAAGGAAGAGATTCAATTTTGATGCTAGCAAGGCGACTCACCAAAGATAGCAGAAACCATCTGGGATACACGGTGTTTTAAACCGGTAAGCTCAGTGATCACCTCTTGAAGAGACACCTCCGCCTTTTCAGCCCGCTGCATCAAGGCAGTTTTCTCTTCAGCCCAGGCGTTTCTTTCAGCCTCAAAACTAGTCTTTAACTTTTCCGTTTCAGCCACGCTAAATTAGAATTTTGAATCGACTTTCCATATCTCAGATTCTTGATTCTCCAGTCGGGTCTTTGCATCAGCCAATTGTGATTGAAATTGAGCAGTGGCATCCTGTACAAGCACAGATTTGTAAACACATTCATATCCGGGTTACAGGAATACAAGTCCCAAGCCTTTTGCAAGCAACAACACTTGGCACTTGGGGGCTAATGCCTGCCGAAAAATTCTTCATACAACGGCTTATGTGAATAAGTCCCAAGCACTTTGCAAGCAAGAGTACTTGGCACTTGGGGGCTAATGCATATTGCTTGCGTCTCCTTACTACTTTATGATGACCCGGTTGTGCCGTAAACAATCACAGCCGGTTCATGGGGGCTACATAGGTAAGCTCTCTTTTATAAACAATGGTGAACAGGACCGGCTCATTCATGCTGATTAAACTGGCCCTTGGGGACTACGGATGCAATGTTAATTGTTTAAACATCCGATTTAACTCTAATGGTGAAAATCGGCCTTGGAAGGATTCTACCAAAGATGCTCATGGTTATTCTAAGTCTACCGCATATTCAAGCTTATCATATGCCTCTCCCTTTATATCGTAGACTTGACTTGAATAAGTTGACACCTACTGAAATATCTTTGCAAATGGCCGATAAATCAACTGCTATACCTGTCGGTATTTGTGAGGATGTGCCTGTTGTGGTTGCAAACGTTACTATTTTAACGGACTTTGTTATTCTTGATATTCCCGAGGACGATAGTATGTCTATTATTCTTGGAATGCCCTTTTTGAATACTGCAGGGGCTGTTATTGATTGCAACAAAGGCAATGTCACTTTTCATGTTAATGGCAATGAGCATACGGTACACTTTTCGAGAAAACAACCTCAAGTCCACAGTATAAATTCTATTGGAAAAATTCCATCGATTATTTTTGGAGGTTTTGAATTTCCTCTACCTACTGTCAAGAAGAAATATGATATTCTTATTATTGGGGATGTGCATATCCCCGTTGAGGTAACATAGTGTTATTCGAAGTTTCTCCGGTTTCATGTTATTCGAAATGAGTTTGTTAACAAGACCTGATCAACCTTGTTAGTGGATTCCTTTTGATGAGCATGAGATGGATGAAGTTAGAAAGCACAACCTTCTGTACCCTCTCTCTACTTTCTGTTATTTAGTTGAAATAAAGTAAAAATAGTATTTTCTGTCCGTTTTCTGAATTATCCGTGCAATATAAAAATACCCCGAAAATAAAAGTTCTCCAAATGCCCCGAAATTGAAATATGATTTTTTCTGGAATATTTGAGAATATCTGGCACTGAGAACACAGCAGGGGGAGCAAGCACCTGGCCACGAGGGTCCAGGGCGCGCCCACCCCTCCTGGGCGCGCCCCCCTGCCTCGTGGGCCCACGGTGGCTCCCCTCCACTTATTCCAGCCACCACACACTCCTTCTTCCTCCCAAAAAAATCACCAACCAGCTCAAGTACGAGTTCTAGCTCATTTTGCTGCGATTTTCGATCTCCTTGCTCAAAGCACCTCTCACAAAACTGCTTTGGGGGATTGTTCCTTGGTATTTGACTCCTCCAATGGTCCAATTAGTTTTTGTTCTAATGCTTTATTCGTTGCAAATTTTTGCTGCCTAGGTGACCATGTTCTTAAGCTTGCATGTCAAATTTATATGGTTCCAAGTAGTTCTAATGCATGATCTAGGCTCTAGGCACTTGAGGGAGTAGTTGCTATCATTTTTGTTGAGTTTGGTTCACTTTTATTTGAAGTTACTAAAAATTTCAGAAATTTTTCATAGGAAGAAATATGTTTAGGAAAATGTACCAAGGTGGTTCTTCAAGGAAGCAAGGACCCAGGCTTGCAATGCACGATGCTGATGATGAACCGCCAAGAGACGCTCCAGTGCGGGCTTGTGAATGGCCTTCAAAAGACTTTATGGATCAAGCGGGAATCAAGGAAGAATTTAACGCATATGTGCGTAACACTGATCTTTTGAACTTCGAGGTAGATAAGTGTCGTCAGTACCACTATTTTACTAGTTTTCCTTTGTGAGGAGGTTTGAATTTTCATCTTCACGCAATTCTCAAACTGTCCTGTTTGATCTTTATGAAAATTCTTATACTATGGACTTAGAGGATTTTACCACTGCTTGCAAACTTCCACAATGGGGTAGTACAAGTGAACCTCGCAAATCTGAATTTAGAGATTTTCTTGCTAGTATAACTATGGGGGGGGTCTAGAGACATAGGACAAGCTACCATAGGGAGCATTCATTTTCCTACTATACATTATTTTGCTCTCTTCATAGGTAGGTACATAAATGGTAAGGATGAAGCATGTCACATGTGTGTCCCTGACCTCAGTGTTCTCAGGAGTGCTGTGTTAGGAGATAAACATTATAATTTGGGAGCCATTATTGCACGTAGGTTGCATAATAATAGATTTAATGGAGATTTCTTTGGTGGAATTTATGCAACCCGTTTAGCTAATTTTCTTGGTGTAATCATACGTGAGGATGATATTGAGTTGCCTCCTACTTATTTGGATTATGAGGCTATAGTTCGTCATCATTTTTTTGAGAGGAACGATCAGTTCCTCCAGTACCGACTAATCTTTGACAGACGACGCACCTATCACGTCGCTCTCCCTTCTTCTACTTTCTTTGACTTTCAGGCAAAAGGGAGATATTTTATAACCAGAGAGGAGGCAGAAGAGTATAAGAGGAGGGCTGAGATAGCTCGCCTCCAAGCTACAGCCCACAATGCAATAACTGCTGCATCTCAGTACAACCCCAGCTACAGCTTTGGATATCCGCTAGGCCAGCCGTGGTAATAGACCAACTTAGGCCAAAAGCCTAAGCTTGGGGGAGTACGTATTTCTCACCGACACTACATTTATGTTCACACACTCATTGCTAGATGTCGGTGCTCATACTTTTTTACTGTAATATCCATGCTAGTTAATTTTCTTTTTATGCTTTCTTCTTGTGTGTTTAAAAAACCTTAAGAAAACAAAAAAAATAGCAGTAGCTTTTAGCCAGCTTATTTTCTTGCTGTAGTAGTAATAATTAAAAGAAAACCAAAAAATATTTCCTGTTCTTCTTTTGCTTGTTGGGAGCTTTCCCGTGTAAATAGTTTTATTTCTTTTCTTTTCTTTGGGGGTCGATAGGCGAAGACCATGATGAAATTTTTAAAGTGGCTCTTATATGCATTATTGTTGATTTAACCAAGAGCCCATATTGCCTTGTCTTCTCCTGTTTATTGAATGCCTGCATATTCCAGCTTAGTCCAATGCATGTGCACTACTACTATTATTATTATTCACATCGTTCGGTCGTGCAAGTGAAAGGCAATTATGACGATATATGATGGACTTATTGAGATGAGAGAAGCTGGTATGAACTCGACCTCTCTTGTTTTTGTAAATATGATTAGTTCATCGTTCCTGATTCAGCCTATTATGAATAAACATGTTTGCAATGACAATTAGAGATTATAGTTGCTTCTGCCATGCTTAATTAGCTAGGAGTTTATAATGGTTTACCTTGCGTGCCAACATGCTATTAAAATGGTTGTGATGTGGTATGATGGGGTGGTATCCTCCTTTGAATGATTCAAGTGACTTGACTTGGCACATGTTCACGCATGTAGTTGAAACAAAATAAACATAGCCTTCACGATATTTATGTTCATGGTGGATTATATCCTACTCATGCTTGCACTCGATGTTCATTAATTTTAATGCATGTTCATGACTGTTATCGCTCTCTAGTTGGTCGCTTTCTAGTCTTTTTCTAGCCTTCACTTGTACTAATCGGGAATACTGCTTGTGCATCCAATTCCTTAAACCCCAAAGTTATGCCATATGAGTCCACCATACCTTCCTATATGCGGTATCTACCTGCCGTTCCAAGTAAATTTGTATGTGCCAAACTCTAAACCATCAAATGAAATTTTGTTTTGTATGCTCGAATAGCTCATGTATCAACTAGGGTTGTCCGTATCTTCCATGTTAGGCGGGTTATTCTCAAGAGGAGTGGACTCCGCTCCTCACTCACGAGAAAATGGCTGGTCACCGGGATGCCTAGTCCCATGCTTTATGCAAATCAAATCAAAATAATTGCAAACAAAACTCCCCCGGGACTGTTGTTAGTTTGAGGCACTCGTTGTTTCGAGCAAGCCATGGATTGATGCTTGTTGGTGGAGGGGGAGTATAAACTTTACCATTCTGTTTGGGAACAACCTATAATGTGTGTAGCATGGAAGATATCACCATCTCTTGGTTGTTATGTTGACAATGAAAGTATGCCACTCAAAATATTATTTATCTCTATTTCAAAATGGAGCTCTGGCACCTCTACAAATCCCTGCTTCCCTCTGCGAAGGGCCTATCTATTTATTTTTTATGTTGAGTCATCACCCTCTTATTAAAAAGCACCAGTTGGAGAGCACCGCCGTCATTTGCATTCATTACTGTTAATTTATATTGGGTATGACTATGATTGGATCTCTTTTACCATGAATTACAATGTCTAGTCAGTCCTTCTTTAAAGGTGCTCTGCATTTATGTTTTGCGGTCTCAGAAAGGGCTAGCGAGATACCATCTTGTTATATCATATCATGATTGTTTTGAGAAAGTGTTGTCATCCGAGATTTATTATTATTGCTCGCTAGTTGATTATGCCATTGACATGAGTAAACATGAGACCTAAGTGTTATTGTGAATATGGTTAGTCATAATCTTTGCTGAAAACCTGAATGCTGGCTTTACATATTTACAACAACAAGAGCAAACAGGGTTTGTAAAAGTTCTTCTTTATCACTTTCAGTTTATCAACTGAATTGCTTGAGGACAAGCAAAGGTTTAAGCTTGGGGGAGTTGATACGTCTCCATCGTATCTACTTCTCCAAACACTTTTGCCCTTGTTTCGGACTCTAACTTGCATGATTTGAATGGAACTAAACCGGACTGACGCTGTTTTTAGCAGAATTGCCATGGTGTTATTTATGTGCAGAAACAAAAGTTCTCGGAATGACCTGAAACTTCACGGAGATTATTTTTGGAAATAATAAAAAATACTGGCGAAAGAATCAAGGCCAGGGGGCCCACACCCTTTCCACGAGGGTGGGGGGCGCGCGCCCTGCCTCGTGGGCCCCCTGGAGCTCCACCGACCTCAACTCCAACTCCATATATTTGTATTCGGGGAGAAAAAATCAGAGAGAAAGATTTATCGCGTTTTACGATACGAAGCCGCGCCAAGCCCTAAACTCTCTCGGGAGGGCTGATCTAGAGTCCGTTCGGGGCTCCGGAGAGGGGAATCCGTCGTCGTCGTCATCATCAACCATCCTCCATCACCAATTTCATGATGCTCACCGCCGTGCGTGAGTAATTCCATCGTAGGCTTGCTGGACGGTGATGGGTTGGATGAGATTTATCATGTAATCGAGTTAGTTTTGTTAGGGTTTGATCCCTAGTATCCACTATGTTCTGAGATTGATGTTGCTATGACTTTGCTATGCTTAATGCTTGTCACTAGGGCCCGAGTGCCATGATTTCAGATCTGAACCTATTATGTTTTCATGAATATATGTGAGTTCTTAATCCTATCTTGCAAGTCTATAGTCACCTACTATGTGTTATGATCCTGCAACCCCGAAGTGACAATAATCGGGACCACTCCCGGTGATGACCGTAGTTTGAGGAGTTCATGTATTCACTATATGTTAATGCTTTGGTCTGGTACTCTATTAAAAGGAGGCCTTAATATCCCTTAGTTTCCGTTAGGACCCCGCTGCCATGGGAGGGTAGGACAAAAGATGTCATGCAAGTTCTTTTCCATAAGCACGTATGACTATATTCGGAATACATGCCTACATTACATTGATGAATTGGAGCTAGTTCTGTGTCACCCTATGTTATGGCTGTTACATGATGAACCACATCCGGCATAATTCTCCATCACCGATCCAATGCCTACGAGCTTTTCACATATTGTTCTTCGCTTATTTACTTTTCCGTTGCTACTGTTGCAATCACTACAAAACCCAAAAATGTTACTTTTGCTACCGTTACCGTTACTTCCATACTACTTTGATACTAAATACTTTGCTGCAGATACTAAGTTATCCAGGTGTGGTTGAATTGACAACTCAACTGCTAATACTTGAGAATATTCTTTGGCTCCCTTTGTGTCGAATCAATAAATTTGGGTTGAATACTCTACCCTCGAAAACTGTTGTGATCCCCTATACTTGTGGGATATCACCGGTGCTAGTGATTATAACATCGTCATGTATTTCTGACGGTTTAATCGGGCTTGATGATTCAGCGTTCAGAGGGTTGATGCCTGTGCGGTCACCAGAGAGGTCAGGAATTTCTGGTGGAACATCATGGACAGGCTCTTCTGGTTGTAACATGGACAGGCTCTTCTGGGTGCGGGAGAGTGGACCGCTTAAAGAGATGAGGAAGGTGATGAAGATGAAGACGATCACCACGGCGATGGTTCCCCCAGCGGCACTCCGATGCCACCGAGAGAGAGGGGGAGAGAGTCCCCCCCCTTGTGCTTCCTCCTCCATGGCCTCCCCCCTAGATGGCGAGAGGTTCTCCCTCTGGTCCTTGGCATCCATGGTGATGATGGCCCCCTCCGGTTTCCTCCTTCATGGCCTCCAGTGATGATGGCCCCCTCCAGCAGGGTGCCGGAGAGGGCCTAGATTGATTTTTCAAGGCTACAGAAGCTTGCAGCGGCAGAACTTCTCGTCTAGGGTTCTTTTCGAGGTTTTGGCATTTATAAGAATTTTTGGCGTCGGCCTCACGTCAAGGGGGTGCCTGAGGGGCTCACAAGATGGAGGGGCGCGCCCTAGGGGAGTGGGCGCGCCCCCTAGGCTTGTGGCCTCCTCGGTCACTTCCTGGCCCAGCTCCGGTGCTTCGGGGGTCTCTTTTGGTCCATAAAAAATCACCGTAAATTTTTAGCCCATTTCGATAACTTTTATTTCTGCACAAAAAATGACACCATGGTAGTTCTGCTGAAAACAGCGTCAGTTTGGGTTAGTTCTAATCAAATCATACCAAAACCATATAAAATTGTTGTAAACATGGCATGAATACTTCATAAATTATAGATACGTTGGAGACGTATCAAGGAGAGGCGTGAGCTACATACTTTCTCTACTTGGATCATATGCACTTATGATTGCAACTCTAGCAAGCATCCGCAACTACCAAAGATCATTAAGGTAAAACCCAACCATTGCGTTAAGTATCAAGTCCTCTTTACTCCCATACGCAACAACCCACTTACTCGGGTCTGTGTATTCTGTCACTCACGCCACCCACCATAAGCGAATCATGAACGTATTGCAACACTCTACAACGGGTATCCCTCACACTTGCGCAACACGGAGGGCACCATAGGGCGGCTCCAAAATAAAACATACAACTCACACCAATCATGATCATCTATCAACCCATAGGACAAAATAGATCTACTCAAACATCATAAGATAGCTATAGATCATTGGGAAATAATATATAGCGCTGAGCACCATATTTAAGTAGAGATTATAGCAGGGAGAAGAGGTGTTACACCGCTGCATAGAGGGGGGGAAAGTTGGTATTGACGGTACCAAGATTGTTGATGTAGATCGCCGTCACGATCCTTGCCCCGACGGCACTCCGACGCCATCGGGATAGAGGGAGAGAGAGCCCCCCTCCTTCTTCTTCTTCCTTGCCCCCCCCCCCTAGATGGGACGAGAGTTCCCCCTCTGGTCCATGGCCTCCATGGCGGCGGAGGGGCGGGAGCCCCTTCGAGATTGGATCTATCCCTCCGTTCTCTTCTGTTTCGCGTTCCCGTTTTCTGGCTAAAAACCGTTTCCTATATTCCCGGAGATCCGTAACTCCGATTGCGCTGAGATTTTAATACGATTTTTTTCCGGATGTAAGCTTCCTTGCGCCCGAAGTAGAGCTCCAACCCACTTACGAGGAGGGCACAACCCATCACCACGCGCTTGGGCCCTGGGGCGCGCCCTGGTGTCTCGTGGTGGCTGCGGGCCTCCGTTTGTGTTGTTTATACCTCCCAAAAATCACAAATATTCCAAAATAATTCTCCGTAAATTTTTATCGCGTTTGGACTTCGTTTGATATGCATATTCCGTGAAACAAAAAACATGCAACAAAATAGGAATTGGCACTTGGCACTGGATCAATAGGTTACTCCAATAAATCATATAAATTGTTGCCAAAATATGTAAAATTGTATAATATTGTCATGGAACAATAAAAAATTATAGATACGACGGAAACGTATCAGGCGGCGAGCTGGGCGGCGGCCAGAGCCACGGGTTTGAGCAGAGCGAGGCTACAGAGCATGGGAGGCCAAATGAGGGGCTCAACGACACCTGGGGATCAGCAGGAGGACGCGAGGTGCACGGGTTGGAGCGTAAAGACACGACAAGGCCATGCCCGTCGTCCATGGCAGGTGACGACGCTCGGGTTCGCGGAAGCGGAAGCTCGAGCACGCGAGGGGCAACGGGGCTAGGGGGAAAGGATTGGGTGCTCACTGTGGTTCGAAAGAGAGGCTCAATAGGCTCGGGGACGCAGCAAGGTAAGTGCAAGGTGACCGGCGATCTCACGGCCGTAGGTTGAAGAAGGAGACGTAGCTGGCGAGGCAAGGCGTCCCAGTTGCATGGCTTGACGGAGATGAAGAAGGCGTCGAGGCAAAGCTCTAGGACATGGTGGTGAGGCGCTACATCGACGGTGCACACGCGGGTGAGCTGCGCGTCCATGGCCACGCTCGGGTGAGCTCGAGGTTGAACAAAGGAGGAGGGCGGCGAGGCCAGAGAGAGGAGGGGAAAGCGAGAGGGGACAGGGGCGTTCTCCAACGCGGATTGGGATGAAGGGAACCTCGCCAGCGTGAAGCAGGAGCTGGCGCGGGCGGCATCGTGCTCTAGTTGGCCTCTGCCTTCTGGCAGGGGTAGAACATGAGGATGTCCTTGTGGACTGGGCCTCCAGTGGCGAGCCAGGTAAGTGGGCTGCCAAGTTTGCTTACTATCTCTCTCTCTCTCTCTCTCTCTCTCTCTCTCTGTGTGTGTGTGTGTGTGTGTGTGTGTGTGTGTGTGTGTTATTTCTATTTAATTACTATTTTTCTATTTTACAGGTTTGTTTCAATTTGGTTAGTGGTCCAAATCAATTTTGTAAAAGCTGGTTTTTTCGTGGAAGCCAACTGAATTATTCCAGGGCCCCACACAAAGTTTCAGAATTATTGGAGCTGTAGAAACACCTATATGATTTTAAAGCTCCAAATCAAATACATATTGGGTTAATTCAATGCCCAACCATGACTTGGAAAAATGTGCACCATTTTTGGTTTTGGTTTTCACCTTGTCCCATAAATTATGAACATTTTTGAAGGGCATTTTGGGTTCATTGAAAAGGAATTTCATTTGGTGCTAGGGTTTATCAATCCCCATTTGAAATTCATTTGAATTTAAACATGATGACATGATGATGATGCAATGACATGCAATGCCAAAGCTAGGGTTGTGACAACACCAAAATCAAACAGAACAAGGGAGTACCTTGCTTTGATACCAATTGAAAGCACAGGTTATCTCCTAGAGGGGGGTGAATGGGAGATTTTTAGATATTCGTCAAACTCTGAGAAATTTGACGAAGATCAGAGTGAAGAAATAGAGACGCAAGGAAAACTAAGTCATCAGAGAATCAAAGTACCTGCAATCAGGATACGTAAGAGTGAAGAACATGCAATCATACAGTCATACAAGCATGAGGAATGAGAACCGAGGAAATGAAATATAGCGTGATGAAATACTTCAGTTCAAATTTGTCAGAGCATAGATCACAAAATCTTTAGCGGCGTAATAATGTAAGAGCGGGTGAGGAATTTGAAACCAGGTTGGCTCGGTGAAGACAATGCAATTTGGTAGACCAGTTCCAGTTACCGCATCAACTATACGTCTGGTTGAGGCGGCTGAGTCGCAACTTTGAGGATACACAGTCCTCACCGTATTCCTCTTGAGCTAAGGCCCGCAGACCTCTCCCAATCACTCGTGGTAAGTCTTCAAGGTAGACTTCCAAAATCTTCACAGACTTGTTCACCGGCACACCATAATGACTCTTGGTGTACTCAGAACTTGATGCCTAACCGTCTAGAAGAATGACAGTCTTCGAAGGTACCAGGCATTGGATCACACATATCAATCTCTTCAGTGATGTTCAGTCACTTTGGCTCTGGGTTTTTCCTCACTTAGGATTCTCTCTAAGTCGTCAGAGGATAGGTTGCTCTCAAATGACAAGTGTCAAGTTCTCTCAGAGTAGCCAACCAACAAGTGGTTGTGAGGAGGCGGCTATTTATAGCCAGGGGCAACCCGGCACGCGGCGCAACAACGGTCGGAATTTGAACTCTCAAATTCATCGGGGCACTCAATTTCCTCACTTTTAGGCAGATCGCACTGGCGAACTCCTAACCAAATTCGTCAGTGACCAGATGAACTTCGTCACTGTCGTTAGCAAATGCGCCAGCTGTACAGGAGATTTCCCAAGGCTTCACTCGAAGCGGCTTTTGTGTATAGGTTTGAGTAAGTTTGAGCATCGCTTTGGAAATGTGAAATATGTTTCACCTAGACCCCCTTTAACAGTACGGTTTTTTCTATGACTCAAATAAGAAGAAAAGAAACTATGAAAACAAAAGCCTTCAAGCTTCAAAGTCTTCACATCAATTTCTTACAAGACCGTAGCAATTTCATCATCAAATTCTTCACTTGAAGAAATACATTTTTAGGGGTCGTCTTCCATGTGTTAAACCAAATATACAGGGACTATATTACCTGTGTACACTCACAAACACATTAGTTCAACAACCTATTTGCCTTCAATACTCCAAAACCACTAAGGGGGCACTTGATGCACTTACAACCGGTCACCTATCCGCGGACGCGCCCGGTCGCGTCCGCGGGTGTTTGAGGGGCCGGATTTGCAAAGTCCGACTGTAGATGCTCTGATGCCCGCCGAAGAGCCACCATACGGACCGCCATCCAGGCTTGTCGCTCTGGCGTCACTGTCACGAGATACCATGCGCCGCCCACATCATAACGCACTCAACAATGGTAGGAAGAGCGACGACACTTCATCTACTCCTAGCCCGACATTAGTCCATGAGTTTGAGTAGGTGCCTCTACCATAGGAGCCCCCCGCCTGCGTCCCCAGCCAATACCAGGTGGACTTGGGGACACGACACCGAGACTGCCGACAACCGTCGGCGAGCCAGTCCTGAGCCCTTGGCTAGGTGAGCCCGCACGATGCCATGTCCATGGTCACTTGCGCCGATCTGTGCACGGACGCAACGCTAACACGACCACCACTAGTGAGCACCACGTGGACCAAGCCTGCCCCCACCTACCCAGGACGACGGCCCCGATCCGCCTCGGGCCCAGATCTGGTCTACCCGAGCATAAACCCTAGATCACAAAATATCCGCCGTCGCACGTGCAGCCGGCACCATTGGTACTCGACCAATCCCGTGTGCCACTGATTCTGATCCAGGAGAAGGGAAGGTGTTGCCTCCACCCTACGCCGCCAGCTGGACCCCGGCGGCCGCACCACCGCAACTACTGTAAGCTCGCACCACCCCTCTGTGGCCAAGAACTGCCACACGAGAAGGAGGGAGCCACCGCCGCTATAGGCCACCACTTCCAGGACCCAGCACAACAGCCTGCACCGCCTGCTGGCCAGATCCGACCGCCATGGCCCAGGTGCGCTCCACCCAACACGAAGCTCCACACGCCATCGCTTCCCCGCATGCCAAGGACCTACCGGAGAACCGCCATGTCGCGGAGCCCCTCGCCAAGTCGCCAGCCCCGCGTCTCAACTCGAGAGGATCGGCCAACAACGTCCTGTAGCGCGAGAGGAGAACTCCCCCTCCCGCCACCACCGCCGGCCAGGCTTCGCCCGGCCGTCCCCTATGGCAGCGATGAGAGCGAAGGTGGGAGGAAGGCTGGGTCTGGCGGCGAGAGGGGATAGGGTCGATGGGGTGGGCTTTAGAGCATCTCTAGCCGCGCCCCCAACAAGCCCCCCAAAGGCCCTTTTTCGTCGCCGGCACCGAAAATTCAGCCCAGTCGCGCCCCCAGAAGCCCAATTTTCGCCGGTTAGGGCCGAATTTGACATCGGCGGATCCAAGCCAAACCCGGCACGCTGGGGATCGCCCAGGGGCGCCGGGGGAAACGTTTTTGGCGCGAAAAGAAGTGGGCCCACCGAGTCAGCGACTCGCTGCCTTCGTCGTCCTCATCGCCTCGGCTCCCGCAGGAATCAATGCCAAGGCTGCCGCGCTGCCGCACCGGTCAGCCTTCCATTGATGCCTCACGGGCGGCGCAGTGAAGGCGCGGCGATGCGCGTCCCGCCCGCTCGCGCCACGCGGCACACGGCGGCAACCCCCCCCCCCCCCCCCGCGCCCATCTACGGCTATAAAAGTCGCCGTGAACATACACGCCCTCGCCACCGACGCCCCTCTCTCCCCCTCTTGACGCCGACGCCTCCGAGCCTCCTCTCCCACTGTCTCCCCCGTCGACGGCAATGGTCGAGCGCTTCCCAGGCGACGGTGCGGCGGCGAACGGGTGCGGCCGCCGCCATTTGCAGGAGGACAAGGCGTGCCTCCTCTACGAGGCCGACTATCAGCGCCCCCGGACATGCGGGTGCCGGGCACCTGGAGGCTCAGCGCCGGCAGCGTCCCGGTGCCGCCCGCGCCCACCGGAGCTGCTCGACGCGCCAAAATCGCGTGCATCCGGTTCTCGCTGCCAGAGCAGGCGCAGAACGAGCCAAGGTACGCCCCCGACAGCAACACGCTGTGGACGGCATACTTCGAGCGGCGCCACGAGGAGCAGATCGCCTCTACCAACGGTGTCGAGCCCCGCAGTCTCCTCAACTCCGAGGGACGGCACCAATGGTGCGGCGTCCCCGGCCGCACCCTCGAAGCCATCCTCGAGCACATCGAGGCCAGCAACTCGCCGCGCCTGGAGTACCCGGCGCCCCCCCCCCTTCTCCCGCCGCCGTGGTAGCTCCTGGACGCCGCGGCGAATGGAGACGGCGACCTCCTCGCCGTCGGGCTCGGGCTCCCTTTCCTCCGGTTCGCCGGCACTCCGCCCCGTCAAGCCGGAGCCACAGGAGACGCCGCTCGGGCGCCGCACCCGCGGCGGTGCCCTCGTCATCAACGAGGGCGGCCGCCCCTCTCCTTCTTCCCGCTTCGTCAGGCCGAAGACCGACCCGGGGTTGCTCCCCGTGAAGGAGCACGAGGCCATGGCCGCCGCCGACGAGACCGCCCTCAAGTGGGCGAGGGCGGACTACGTCCACGAGCAGATGGAGCGCGAGCGCCGCGTGTTCAAGGAGATCGCCGCTCGGGGCCACGGACGCGAGGAGGGCGGCATCATCATCCTCGACAGCGACGACGGGATGCGCCCGGGCCGTCACCCCCCACGCATCGACGACGTGGGTCAAGGGTGCAGCAAGGACGCCGGCGGCACGCAGGACGGCAGCGAGGATGACGACTGCACCCGGTTCTACTGGCTCCTCAGCATGTAGAAGGCGGGAAGCGGCGGCGGCGTAGTAGTGCTAGCCGTAGTTGTCGTGTTTAGTTACTTTAATTTGTGTTTTTAAGTTTTTGTAAAAATATCAATGAAATCGTCTAGTTTGGACGAATTTGTGTCGTGTTTGGCCGATTTTCTTTTTCAAAAAATGCGTCCGGGGGCGGTGGTTGGGAACCCGATCGCCCCCACGCCAAATTTATCGCCGGTTCGCCCCAGGCAGCACTATTTCAAGCATGTGGGGGGCCGAACGGCTGGAGATGCTCTTAGCGCTCAAATCTCTTTCTTTTTGCTCCTCTCTCTCCCACATGTCCCTTTTTTTCAATAATCACAAGTCATATCATACCTTCAATTTTTTTTAGTCAATATCATTCTTATCTGGAAATCTCAAGTACTGACCTCCAAATTTGAAAACGAATCCTATTAGAATATATTTTTGATTTCATCAAATGAAAAACCTAAGTCTGTTACAACAGAAACTAGCTTTTCAGAATCTTATTATGGATCTGAATGGAAGAACAGCTACTTGAAAAAAAAAGGTCTAGTACTGTTAGAAAATCAGAATGAATGTACAAATAAAGTAAGAAAATAATTCCTTCTACATGAATAATATAAACAAGAGAATGATTGAAATGGACAGGTTTTTGTGCCAAAATATTACTCCAAGCAACATGAATAAAACTAAATAAGATCAATGACCAAATCAACCTGATACATAAAGTTCTAAATTGGATGCACACTACAAAATAAGTGACACAGAAATTTTGATATTTAGCAGACATAGAAATTAGGCTTGACTAACGGGCAACCTTGCTTGCACGGAATCAGCTAATCAGAAAAGTGTGGACTTCTGAGAGCAACACAAATTTCTATTGATTGACTTCATCAAGTCCGCAACAGCTTGGATAAAGGAAGCCAGACCTGCAACGAATCGATAGAGAAAAACATGGTGTTTTCCTGGGAGCAGAAACCATCTCTGCTATTCAAACTTAGCATTTGACTTAGCTGCAAGATACATTCAATTTAACAACAAATTACATTTGATTTACTCTAGTTGTACTTGGACTACATAGATCTCTAAAATCATAGGAAGAACAAGGACTATTTCTAGAAATTGGGACACAATGTGCCTGATGACTTTGGACGACTACTTCTAGAAGTTGGGAGACAATGTAAATATGTACGAGTGTGAATAAGCAATTCTTGTCTGCACCATAAACTGCATTTCAGCCTTTCAGGTATAAATTTATGTAGTCAACAGCAATTCCAATGCAACGCAGGTCTGTTAATTTAAAGCTGCATAAGGGAAGATCAGTATGACAGGATTCTAAACATATACTCTGGGTGAAAGCAAGAACTGAAATATAAACCATCTGAGCATAATATAGGTGGCACACTAACAGGTATGCTATGTTTGCTCTTTGCTATTTTTCTTTTTTGAAATCCATCTATAAGAGAAGACTGCTCTGACTTTTATAAGTATGATGTTTATAGGATAATGAAGGATATCACAGAATTTATCAGTGTTATCTACAAGGAAACAATGACAAAACAGAAGGAATAGTGCTCACCAGACTAAATAAGCAACACAAGAGCTTCGATATTGCCTTCCTGGCAAAACACAGGAGGTAGCTGTCCTTCATAAGGTGCAGGGCTATTGCTGCACCGTTCGACACCACCAGAAGCATCAACGTATGAGTCAATGACAATCCCAGCATACCAGCCATTGAAGAACACCTCTAGGATGCACTGACATTCCTTTTAACATGTAGTTCATGTATGCAAATACCCACATTTCTCTGTTTTACTCCTCCTCACACTACTTTATCTCAAGTACATAAAATGGGAAGGCATTGAGAACTGCTATTATAGATCAGAGAGAGAGTAATACATGTTACTGACATAACAACTTATGGCTACATGAACATGCTCACAACCTCTGATTACATCCATTATGCATGAACGTGTCAGGTCCATGCTCAAGTTATAGCTGCTCTTCTATTTTTAAATTTCATATTCTTAAGAAAGAGAAAATGTCAAGTTGGCTCCATTGCATGAAATGTCAATCGCTCATGTGCCTTAGGAAGCTAGCTCGTCTGTCGACCATAGAGCTCAAATTTATAGACAATTAGACAAAGCAGAATAATAAAACCAAGAAGCTGAAATTTATAGACAAGCACAACCAGATCACTGCAAAATGTATTTAGCCGAAATTTACAAGCTGTTTTACACGATCTCAACCTAAATTTGGCGACCAATCTGGACAGCTGAGGTCCGAAATCTAAAGCACCAAGCCAACCAATCTCATTATCTATGAAAGAATTGTGTGACATCCCTGGACCAAATCCTCGCAACGAAACATTCCGTTCCAGCACCACCCCCCTCAGCGCTCAAGAGCGCACCGAAATCCAACAAAGAATCTTGAAATGAGTAGTTCTACCAATTGTGGGGAGGGGGGAGACGTCAATTACAGGAAGGGGGGCGGAGGCGCGCGCGTCAGAGGAAGCCGAGGAGGACGGCGGCGCCGAGCACGAAGAGCCAGACGATGTGGACGAGCAGGAGCGCCTGGCCGGAGACGGGTGCGGAGCCGGCGCCGACCTCGCAGTAGCCGCGGCGCGCCACGCGCGCGCCGGCGCAGGCGGCCTCGGGGCAGCCGCACCAGTAGGTGACCCCGTCGGCGCCGCAGACGGGGTCGGGGCGGAAGCACCGCACGGGGCAGAGCGCGACCTCTCCCCCGCCCCCGCCGTCGAGCGCGGGGGCGTCGAGGGGCGCCGCGCAGGGCTCGGCGGCGGGGTCGGAGGCCGCTAGGGTTGGGGAGAGGAGGAGCAGCGCGAGGGCCGCGGCGAAGAGGAGGAAGCGGGCGGGCGCGGGCGGGGCGGAGGGCGACATGGCGGCGTCCACCCGGCCGCGGGGGGGCGGGCCGGGGGCAAGGGGCGCGGCGGGGGCGGGCCGGTGGCGAGGAGCTTCGGGGCCGCCGAGGCGACGCGTCTGGGCGGGGTGGGTGGGTGGCTGGGTGCCTTGCCCGCTCGGTTGGACTTAGCTGGCTCGCGCTGGCCGTTGGCGACTACCTTTTCAATTTCCTTCCTTCGAGAGAGAGCAAAGGCAGACGCGTTACGCGTATGCAGACGTGGGGCTGGCCGCCTGCCGGGCGCCAGCCACTGCCTTGTCTTGTTCCGCTTTACTGCGTCCGAGAATAGAATTCCCACACGTTCCGGTCGTTTCCTAATGTTTTTGACCGCACGAATGCTTCGCCTCTAAGGACGACGAACAAATGCAAAAAGGATCTAATTAAATGTAGGGAATTAATAAACCGCATAAAGCACAACATTAAATTTGCACAGGAGTTTGTTTGGTTGTACCTAGAAAAAACACAGAACCTTCCTTTCGCAAAACACACACACACAGAACGTTCGAGAAAGAATAGAAAAGGCTTTCGTCCTGCTTACAAAGCAGATCACAGAGAAATTGAACAACATAAATCGCACCTAAACAATCACGCAAAAGGGCTAATAACGACACGACTACGCTGCCAGGCAGGAGCACTGCGGAGCCAGAAAACGACGCCACGCCATGACAATGTCAATGAGCACCTGAGCTCCATGGCAGTGCCCCAAGAGGGTAACGAGGTGAAGCGTAACCGTTGCCGAGTCTGAAGGGACAGACATGAGTTTCCCCTCAAAGCACTGGCGGGGGAAGGGGAACTACAATGATGCCTTCAAGAGGATAGCGACACCCGCAGGTGTCGCCGCCATCGACAACAAATCGCGGAGTTTTCGCTTGGGAACCCGCCAGTGCCACTCGAGGCACCAAAGCCACTGAGCCCACCCTTGAGGGAAGACCCACCGAAATCCAAGCCTCCAAATCCACATCTAAGCAATACCCTCCACCCAAAGGTACACCCCTCATCACCCCCCCCCCCCCCACACACACACGACCAAGGGACGCAACCGCCGCCGCCGCCACGAGACTCGCCGAAGAGTCACCCAGGAAGACCACCGTCCGAGATCGCCTCAAGACCCCCACACCACACAACGCCAACATCGACCGATCGATGCACATCGGGCGAAGGCCCAACCCGGACTCAGCCCATGCCCACAACCCTCACTGTCCAAGCCCAGGACACCCATAAGCCAATAACTCTAGCGGCGCCCCAAATATGGGCAGCCGTCGGTTCCCAGCCGGGCTCCCCGAGTCGAATGTTCGGACGGTGTTTGCCGGCTCACCTGGCTGCGAGCACACCTCCACCAAACGACACCACTCCTTCGGCCACACGGAGCCGCATCAATGGCGCACATAGGGGTAGGGGAGGGGGGATGGGAGGGAGGAGGGAGCACCAAGACAGGTAGCCTCCACCAGATCTGGAGCAGGAGGCACCAGAAAGGGCCAGAACAGCTCCGCAGGTGCAGGTCGTTGACGTCGAAGCTGAAGAGCTAGAAAAGGGTAGGAGAAGAGGGAAGATGGGACACGCCCAACCGCTGCCTACCACTCGGCGGCGACGACGAAGGATGGGAAGGTGAAGCGGGGGAGCAAGGGCCTGTGACAAAGGGTGGCTCCTGAGCCGCCTAGGAGGATGATGCTTGACACGGGAGGAGACGAGGCAGAAAATATTAGAAATTTCATACAAAATATGGGCAAATTATAGAAAAAACATTAGATGGTGCAATCCTACAATACCTAAAGACTCGCATAGAAAACAAAATCTCTAACAATTTCAATCCTTTAAGTTTCCTACTCCTTCAATTTCTGTATACAAGGCCACTTCATATTTCTATGTCTAATAACTTTGACCATTAATTGTACCAACAAAAAATGAGTGATATGCCACAAAAAGTATATCATTGAATCCACATTTTAAAAAAAACTTTTCGATGATATATTTTTGATGACATACAACCAGTGAAAAAGATAATGCGCTGTAGCATTCTGAGCAATTTCTCACTAAATGAATTAGTGTATAATGTCTCGCTAATAGCGTAGTCTAAGAGTCACCCTAATTTTTTGCACGCCATTTTTTTTATTGCATTCATATTTTGTTGACCAAAATTATAAGTCAAAGTTTGACACGAAAAACAAAAGTGGCCTTTATAAACGGATGGAGGGAGTAGAAAGAATCATTTCAATCAAAGAAGCCTAAATTATTACACTAAAAAAAATGTTGTGCATGTCTCACAGCATCCAGTGACCTGCAAATTTTTGTCACGTTGTAACTCAAATTTGGGCCATGTTCAGAGGCAAAAATTTGGGCCATGCTAAAAACGCATAATGTTTCGCAGTCTGATGAAGTTTCTTCTGTTCCGATGTCTGCCAAATGGCAGGCAGTGTCTGACAGTTGGAGACTGTACATGCTTTGGTAGCTGGGCTGTTCATTTGTAAAGCGCACAGGGCGTGCAGAGGAATACTACCTTTCTTGAACGAGGATTAACTCCTAAACCAAATCATATACGTACTTGTATATGCGCACGCGATGCGAGCGATACCTTTCTTCTCTGTGTGCCAAAACTGCTTTCGATGATTCTATGCTTCCAGTTCCCTGTGCCGGATTCGCAAGGGGGTGGCAGACATCCTGCCGACACATACGTGTTCTTCTCCTATACAACACATGTGCACTTTCACAAGCTCTTTTTTTTGTGTTGGGCAAGCCTGTTCATCCTTCACGAGCCCAAATATACATACAAGATGACTCCTTCCTTCTCCCCTCCAGCCAATGGCTTAACGCACATTCATCAGAACCTGAACAGCACAAGCGAAATAAGATACCCCTCCTCCACTGTCCAGCATCAAACTTTCCATGGGGCATCCCGCCTGTCGCCCTCGTAGCATCTACCACCCATCAGTACCTACGTGCTCATTTGGTCAGCGTCCATCCCCTCAGGCGCTGCCTGAGCTCAAGCCTTGGCCTGCTCCAATACATCATCTGGAACCTGTATATTGCCAAGTGAGCAGAGAGGTCAGTTCCATATCCATGTCACAAATCCTTAGACACCATTTTTCTGTTCATCTACATGCTTATTTAGTCATTCTGGGTTGGTGTATGTCACTACCTTCTGATGGTGACGGTTTGATCCAGCTCAACTCCGACTCAAAAGCTTTGTCCCTGGCCTCATCATGAACTCCATATATGCTGCATTGGACAAATTATGAGCTGCTGCATTCGACAGACTATGAGTGGGAAGTTTGTGCAGATTATAGCACTAGCCTTTTTCAGGTATGTTTACTCTTCCTCGGATATAGACAAATATAGGAAGGAACATGCTTCCATCGCTTTTGTTTTGCATTGTTCATATCACTGCCGCCTTTTTCTTTTGGAAAGGAGATTCTAAGCCAATAGGCTACTTCCATCATCTGTTTGGTTATTGAAAGATTATCTTTTCGCTACCATTGATATTCATAATTATACCAGTGAAATGTTGGTAGTACCAAAACTAGTATACTTTTGATAGCAGTAGTCTATTGTAATTTGCAATAGAAGAACAGAGAAAACCAACAAAGAGAGCACCCAGTGAACAATCGGAAGCAATAACCTTACGTTTTTGCAGCCTATCTTCCTTTCCCCACCGTAGGACCAAAGTACTTCTGTTCAAGATTCAATGTAACAAACATTATGAATTTCAAATCCACAAAATACTTGATTTCTTCAAGCTATTGACAAACAATGTCATCCATACATACCATCAACACATCTGAATGAGGTGCATCTATTGAAGTATTGATCGTGTGTTTGCAACTTATGCAAAGCCATAAGAAATTAGCATGTGGACAGTGGTGGTAACAAACACACGAGACTCCCAAGGTTTCAGGCATGTAGAGCAGTTGTCCATCCCTATCATTGTTCTTTGTTTAGGATAGGCCACTTTGTGGACTTCTGCTCTGTTTCGTTTTAGCTTTGCTCCGTAAAACTCGCGTCATTTCGACGCTTTCTTCTTCTAGTACACAATAGCAGTCAGGTTGAGTGTTTGAGAAAACAACAAAGCTCCGAGAATAACACCGCAACCGAAAAAAGGCCCAACACGACAGAAGTCTAGTCATACTCATGCCTCCAGCAATTATGCACCATTTAGGTAGACTGTCTTACCTTAGCCACCATTAGAGTGTACAAAGATGAACATGTCTTGCCACGCGATCTGCCAACTCTTTTACAGAAATGGGTTCCCTGTAGACCCTGGTGCATCGCTGTTTTAGAGTATTATAACCATATAAAGACATTGCCAGGGTGTGAAGGTGTGGGTGCTTGCTTTTCATAACTGGCAGCTTCTATTTTTTGCTGTGCTAACAATTTACCAACCATTTTCCACTAGACCAGCAAAAGTAAAGAAAATATACTTTGGTTCCTGGTTATAGATACATCCTATACGGGATTTTTCTAATAATTAAACAAAAAGTAAAAATAGTTCAAAAGTATTTTTGGAATAAACTTGACTCGCACTCCGCCTCCCGTCCACCTCCTCTTCAGATCCCGCCCACCTCCCTCCCGATCCCCTCCGCCTCCCATCCGCCTTCCTCCCGCCGCCGTCGGATCCCGGCTGGGCAAAGCCCATGCGCGCGCGGGGGGGGGGGGGGGGTGGGGTGTGATGGCGGCGGCGGGGTGTCCCTCTGTCGCGGCTTGGAGGCGTGGCTGTGACGGTGGATCTTGAGTGGGCGCCTCCGGACGACATGTGTGTAGCCATAGCGTCGGTCACGCGGCGATGAGACCTCCTCTATCTTTGGTTGTCTTCATCGTCGGTCCAAAGAGATCTGGTCAGTGGGTGTTGCCTCGCGGTGGCTTCCCGGCGACGGATCAAGTGGAGGAGGAGATGGTGGCCTAGTTGCTGAAGCGGGTGAGGATGGCACCATCGCCGGCGGCGCCCGCGGGTGTCGTTTTCCTCGTAGGAGGCGATGGTGGGGGCGTCCCTCGCTCCATTGCTTCTGGAGGAAACCTCATATCTGGAGGAGGCTCGGCGTCCGATGGGTGGCGATGGACGCGTGCAGGAGGACAACGTTGTCTGGCATCATGGTGGCGTCGATAGCAGAGAGGCCTGGCAAGGTCGATGCGTCAGTATGATCTGAGGATGGGTCGGTGGATGGAGGAGGTGACGGCCATTGCAGCGTGCGCATGTGGTGCCCACTGAAAGTGCGCCGGACCGGTGTGTAACCCAGTCCAGGTATATGGCTTGGATGGGGTCTCCGGCATTAGATGCTAGGTGTTGGTGCGATGTCTGTTTGGTATTAAGCTCGAACATTCGGCACACCTTCATCACGGGGATAGGAGTAGTGGCTGGTGTTGCCAAGATGGTGGCTTCAGGCTTACTTTTGTAAGAGCTTTGTGAATAATTAATAAAATGGCTGCATGCATCGTCCAGATGCAGAGGCTGGGGTACATCCTCCTTTAAAAAAAATAAACTTGACTTACGTTTGCACTAGTATATAAATTTTCACGAACAAAAAACCAACGTTGACTTCATAGAAAAAAAGACAAAAAATATTTTCTATTATATAGATCACTATTCACACTATTTTGACCAAAAAATTGTCTTTTTTGAAAAGAAGTCAAAGGGGGATTTTCTTTTTGTGGAATTTATCTCACAAGTACAATGTAAGGTCAAGTTTATTTCAGTTTTTTTTTGTCTCTTTGTTGAATTACTAATTTGTTTTCCCGTATAGGGTGTAGATAAACCCATAGACCAAAAGTTCCACTCCCAAAAGTAGTCCATATGTAAGACACAGAGTTTCCCTATCAATAGAAAGTGAGGTTTCCCACGGTACTGAGTACACTCTCCAGTTAGAATTCCGAACCGTCTGTGAGATGATAAAAAGTGTCGATCAGTGACAGAAGAGAGCCAGTTGAGCAGAGATAGTTGAGGAAATAATCATCCCATACGAAACTGTTCCGTGATAGTGCATGCTGCGTCACCACACTGTGCAATGAAATTATCTCCCTCACTGCCAAAGGCCTAATCAGCGGGCTGCAGGCACCACACTAATTATGCTTAGAAAGATCCCACGTATCAGTCGACAGGCCGGGAGCAAACATGTGGCACCAGGAATTGTTAATTTGAATTTCCTAGACTTGACTGGCCACTCACAAGGTCGCCTTTGTTTTCTGCCGGGACGGCTTAGCTCAAGACCCAGCCAGACCTCATTAGCAAGTATACGTACTATTAGTACTTAACAGCTCGAACTAATCAGGCACAGCAGAGCAGTGTGACCAATGCTGCTGCGTCTGCGTGCGCGTGCTCTAGTCAAGAAGACGGTCCAATTCACACTTGAGCCCCATAAACCATGGAGCATTTGTTGCTGTTGTTGTCTCAGGGCGTCACCGTGTTGAACCCATCCAGTAAACAAGCTTACTGGTGCTAATCAGTACTCCAGTCTAGCATTATACATTGACACAGGAGCACTCTTTCTAAATTAGCTGAGAGGTACTCCTGTTGACTCGAGAAATGCAGGTCTTTTCCCCTGCTTCCTAGCCTAAACAACCCAAAGAAAATCAGGTTTAGATGCTGCTACGTACTCCAGCTCAGTGTTGTAGCTCGGCGTGGCAGCATAAGTAGCTGAGCTTAGCTGCAGGGGTTCAGACACCAGCGCAGAACAGAGAGGCGACCATCGTATTCATACTCTCTGACCACACTCCGATCTCTGTTGGGTTCCTGACAGAGCTCACTGCCGGCATGGGGGCGGATGGGAAGAAGCCGTACGTGATCGCCGTGATCATACAGGTGATCTACACCGGCATGTTCGTCGTCTCCAAGGCGGCCTTCAACCAGGGGTTCAGCACCTACGTCTTCATCTTCTACCGCCAGGCCGCCGCGTCTCTCCTCTTGCTACCACTCGCCATTGCCCTCGAGAGGTAACTCTCTAGCTGGTTCTGCTCGGGCTACCTAGCACTAGCAAGAGGATCGTATAAGAATCAGGCGCTGATTTTGCAGGAAAAACGCGTGGGCAATGTCGTTCCGGTTGCTCCTGAAGCTGTTCATGTTTGCCTTGATCGGGTAACTAATTAAGCGACGCATGCTTCTCGATCTCATCACAAGCTGTTTATGTGCAACAAAGTGGAGATGGAGATGGATTACTGATCGATGTTAATATGGCTTTGTTTCCAGGACTACATTTAGCTTGAATCTGTACAACGTGAGCCTCAAGTTGACATCTGCAACCGTGGGATCTGCGACCAGCAACTCCATGCCGGTGGTCACCTTCTTCATAGCGCTTCTGCTGAGGTACTAATCCAGCGAGTAAATCGACCCAGCTCCCTACCACTGTACGATCATACTACGTACGTTGTGACATACTGACATGTACACTTGGCTGGCCTTAGGATGGAGGTGGTGAAGCTGAGGAGCCCCTCGGGCATGGCCAAGGTGGCCGGCGTGGGGCTCTGCCTCGCCGGGGTGCTCGTCATCGCCTTCTACGTGGGGCCGTCCCTGAACCCGGTGAACCACCACCGCGCCCTGGCTGCCGCGACCGGAGACGCCGGCGCGACGAGGGGGACGTGGATCATGGGCACCTTCCTCATGGTGCTCGCCAACGTGACGTGGTCCCTGTGGATCGTCCTGCAGGCCGCGCTGCTCAAGGAGTACCCCAACAAGCTGCTCGTGACGGCGACGCAGTGCGTCTTCAGCGCCGGCCAGTGCTTCGTCGTCGCGGCGGTCGCTGAGAGGGACTTCTCCAGGTGGCAGCTCCGCTTCGACGTCACCTTGCTCGCCGTCCTCTACACCGTAAGGCTTCTTAATTCTCTGTCTTGTCAATGGTGATGGATCGGTGCATGGAGTGGACTGGAGGCTGATGTGTGGATTGATTCAGGGGTTCGTGGTGACGGGGGTGTCCTACTACCTGCAAGCATGGTGCGCGGACATGAAAGGGCCGGTCTTCCTCGCCGTGTGGACCCCGCTCTGCTTCGTCCTCACCATTTTCTGCTCCTCCTTCTTCCTCGGAGAGATCGTTCACCTCGGCAGGTACGATCAGCAGCTAGCTTTCAAGCTTCAATTGCACTGCTGATCTACACACGGCTGCTGAACTTCAAGTTCATTTGCTCTTCTTTTTCATTGATTTTTGCAGTATCTTGGGTGGAGTCCTTCTCGTTGGAGGTCTGTACAGCGTGCTGTGGGGCAAAAGCAAGGAGAACCGGATTGCGCCATGTGGCGAGACGAATATGATCCATGGCGTGGAGGGCGAGAATTCTGCAGATGATGAGGAGAAGAACGAGAGGAGCAACCAAGTTAACGGGGAGAGGGAGCACGATAAGGAAGTAACGATGTCGCCGGCTGAACAAGTCTGATTTGATCGAGTGAAGGAGGCTCCATCTATCTCATTCATGCGATGCATCCATTATTCGAGCAACTATGAATTATATTCAACTCAATACACAAAGAAGAGAAACGGCGAACGGACCTGATTGGGTTTATGATCAGTACTCTTTGGCTAATTCTTAGTTGCTTAATTTTTTACAAATCCCGGTCACCTCAAATTGCATATATCACTAAGCCTTACACTGTAATCTTTGAAGGTGTGCAACTTGTAGCATGTATGTTATATATGCAGTAACTTGGACATGGCAATGGTTGGATGTTGCTCCAAAGGATTACAAATATGGTTGCGATTTATAAAAGTCCGATGGAAATCAATAGACCGTGATACAGGATTTTGCCTGTTCTTATGTATTGCAGGGTCGCCTCATTATTCAAGTTTTTTTATTTTCTTTTTCCATTGGTTTTCACGTTTTTTCCCTGTTTTTCCTTTCTGTTTTTTGAGAAGGTTTTCTTCATTTTTGTTTGGTTTTCTTTTTTCTTCTCCATTTTTTGTTTGCTTTTCATTTTTCATCTCCATTTTTTATGTTTGTTTTTATTTTCACTCTACAATTTCGTATATATCAAAAACATTTTTTTTCAATAAGTGATCAACATTTTATATATACATGTTCAACATTGTCCGAACGCTTATTCAACATTTTTCAAATACTTATTCAACATTTTTTCAAATACTTGTTCAATATTTTTCAAGTACTTGTTCAATATTTTTTCAAATACTTATTCAACATTTTTAATACTTATTCTACATTTTGAAATACTTGTTCAACATTTTTCAAATACTCGTCAACATTATTATTACTTATTCTATATTTTTAAATACTCATTCAACATTTTTTAATACTTGTTCAACAGTTTTCAAATACTTGTTCAACATTTTTCAAAGACTCATTCAATATTTTTAATACTTATTTAATATTTATCAGCTGCTTGTTAAACATTTTTTCAAATGTGTTTTAAAGAGCATTTTTTATAATATATATATATATGTAGAATATTTTAAATTACAAAAAAATACAAAAATAAGGCAAAAAACTGTAACATAAAACAGAAAAAAACAGGCCTTTGCCTCCCGCGCGGCTGGGCCGGCCCATTTGGGCTCCCCAACGCGAGGCGTCTCATGTGCTCGCTTAAAGCGAGAAATAGGGGTGCCCAAAAGAATTTGAGTACATCTGTACACCCATGCCCTATGATGGATCCGCCCCTGATGTGGAACCAATGCATACATAAATGTAGAACCTACAATGGAGAGGTATTCTAATTATCAAAAACACATCATTTCTGATACCAAATAGCCCAACACAAGGTTGCGTACCTGATAAGTAATTTTTATTAGCATCCTGCAACTAATTTCCAAACAATATACGCATGCTATGATGTGGGAATAAGTTGGATGCCATCTAGATAGTAGACCAAACAGCTCGATCACACTTGCACTCGAAAAAGAGAAGTTTGAGTGACCGTTATTAAACATTTTTTGTATACACGTTCAACATTGTCCGGATGCTTATTAAACATTTTTCAAATACGTCTTCAACATTTTAATAGCTATTCAACATTTTCCAAATACTTGTTCCACATTTCTAATACTCATTCAACATTTTTCAAATGCTTGTTCAACATTTCTCATATACCCGTTCAAGATTTTTTAATACCTTTTCAACAATTTTTAAATACTTTTTTAACATTTTCAAATACTTGTTCAATATTTTTCAAATTTTTGTTCAACATTTTCCAATACTTGTTCAATATTTTTTAATACCCGTTCAACATTTTTCAAATATTTGTTCAACATTTTTAATACTTATTCAACACTTTCAAATACATGTTTAACATTTTTTAATACTTATTCAACATTTTCTAAATGTGTTTTTGAAGAGTGTTTTTTGTATATATATATATATGTGTGTGTGTGTGTGTGTAAAATATCTTTAGGACATGGCATTTTCTCAATTGCATCAACCTTAGCTTGGTCCACTTCAATACCTCTTTCAGAAATTTTATGACCCAAGACAATGCCTTCATCCACCATAAAGTGGCACTTCTCCCAATTCAAGACAAGATTTGTTTGTTCACATCTCTGCAAAACTCGCTCAAGATTGCTTAAACAATCATCAAAAGACATTCCATAAACAGAAATATCATCCATGAAAACCTCAACAATCTTTTCACAAAAATCAGAGATTATAGCAGTCATACATCTTTGAAAGGTAACAGGTGCATTACATAAACCAAAAGGCATACGTCTATAAGCATAGGTTCCAAAGGGACAAGTAAAAGTGGTCTTTTCCTGATCAGGTTGAGAAACATGTATTTGTGAGAAGCCAGAATATCCATCAAGGAAGCAAAAGTGTGTGTGCTTGGATAATCTTTCAAGCATTTGATCAATAAAAGGAAAAGGGTAATGATATTTTCTAGTTGCTTTATTTAATTTTTTAAAATCAATTATCATTCTATAGCCTGTAACAATTCTTTGTGGGATAAGTTCATTTTTATCATTAGGAACGACAGTAATACCTCCTTTCTTAGGAACACAATGAACAGGACTTACCTATCTACTATCAGCTATATGATAGATTGTACCTGCTTCCGGAAGTTTTAAGATTTCCGTTCTTACCACTTCCTTCATTTTTGGATTTAACAGACGTTGGTGATCAACAACGGGTTTAGCATCAGGTTCCATATTAATTTTGTGCTGACATAGAGTGGGACTAATGCCCTTTAAATCATCAAGAGTATATCCAATAGCAGCCTGGTGCTTCCTTAGGACTTTCAATAATATTTCTTCTTCATGTTCTGAAAGGTTAGCACTTATAATAATATGATATATCTTCTTTTCATCAAGGTAAGCATATTTCAAAGTGTCTGGCAATTGTTTTAATTCAAACACAGGATCACCTTTAGGTGGAGGAGGACCTCCTAGAGTTTCAATAGGCAAGTTGTGTTTAAGCAGAGGACGTTGTCAAAGAAAATTTTGTCTATTTCATTTCTTTCATGCATATGTAAATCATTTTCATGGTCTAGCAGATATTATTCTAAAGGATCAGTAGGTGGAACAGCAATAGAAGCAAGACCAATTAATTCATCCTTACTAGGCAATTCTTTTTCATGAATATTTCTACTAAACTTGGAAAAAATAAACTCATGAGACTCATCACCAAAACTAACACCGACAGTTTGTTTCTTACAGTCTATCTTAGCATTAACTGTATTCAAGAAAGGTCAACCAAAGATAATGGGACAAAAGTCATCTTGTGGGGAACCAAGAACAAGAAAATCAGTAGGGTATTTTATTTTCCCACACAAGACTTCAACATCTCTAACAATCCCAATTGGTGATATGGTGTCTCTATTTGCAAGTTAATTAGTAACATCTATGTCTTCTATTTTTGCAGGTGCTATGTCTTTCATAATTTCTTGATAAAGAGTGTAAGGAATAGCACTCACACTAGCACCCATGTCACAGAAACCATGATAACAGTGATCTCCTATTTTAACTGAGACAACTGGCATTCCAACAATAGGTCTATGTTTATCCTTTTTATCAGGATTGGCAATTCTAACAGCTTCTTCACAAAAGTAAATAACATGCCCATCTATATCTTCTTCTAAGAGATCTTTAACCATAGCAATGCTAGGTTCTACTTTAATTTATTCATCGGGTTTAGGTGTTCTAATATAGCTTTTGTTAACCACAGTTGAAACTTTAGCATGTTCCTTTATCCTAACAGGGAAAGGTGGTTTCTCAATATAAGTAGAAGGAACAACTGGATCAACATTATAAAGTATAGTTTCTTCTTTAACTGGTACCGGTTCTTTAGTTTCTTCTTTAATAGGTGGGTGATATTTAAACCACTTCTCTTTAGGGAGTTCAACATGAGTAGCAAATCATTCACAAAAGGAGGCTACTATCTCAGAGTCAAGTCCATATTTAGTGCTAAACTTTTGAAAAGCATCGGTGTCCATAAAAGATTTAACACAATTGAAAGGACATGTGGTGCCTGAAGGAAATATGCCCTAGAGGCAATAATAAAGTTGCTATTTATATTTCCTTATATCATGATAAATGTTTATTATTCATGCTAGAATTGTATTAACCGGAAACTTAGTACATGTGTGAATACATAGACAAACAGAGTGTCATTAGTATGCCTCTACTTGACTAGCTCGTTAATCAAAGATGGTTAAGTTTCCTAGCCATAGTCATGAGTTGTCATTTGATGAACGGGATCACATCATTAGAGAATGATGTGATTGACTTGACCCATCCGTTAGCTTAGCACTATGATCGTTTAGTTTATTGCTATTGCTTTCTTCATAACTTATACATGTTCCTATGACTATGAGATTATGCAACTCTCGAATACCGGAGGAACACTTAGTGTGCTATCAAACATCACAACGTAACTGGGTGACTATAAAGATGCTCTACAGGTGTCTCCTATGGTGTTTGTTGAGTTGACATAGATCGAGATTAGGATTTGTCACTCCGATTGTCGGAGAGGTATCTCTGGGCCCTCTTGGTAATGCACATCACTATAAGCCTTGCAAGCAATGTGACTAATGTGCTAATTATGGGATGATGCATTACGGAACGAGTAAAGAGACTTGCCGGTAACGAGATTGAACTAGGTATTGAGATACCGACGATCGAATCTCGGGCAAGTAAAATACCGATGACAATGGGAACAACGTATATTGTTATGCAGTTTGACCGATAAAGATCTTCGTAGAATATGTAGGAGCCAATATGAGCATCCAGGTTCCGCATAGTTCTCGAACCCGTAGGGTCCGCACGCTTAATGTTCGATGACGATCGGTATTATGAGTTTATGTGTCTTGATGTACCAAAGGTAGTTCGGAGTTCCGGATGTGATCACGGACATGACGAGTAGTCTCGAAATGGCCGAGACATAAAGATTGCTATATTGGACGATATTATTCGGACACAAGATGAGTTTCGGGGGTCACCGGATAAATATCGGAGTGCCGGGGGGTTATCGGAACCCCCGGGGGAACTAATGGGCTTCTATGGGCCTTAGTGGGAAAAGAGGAAGGGCCAGGAGGGGCTGGCCGCCCCCCTTGGGTCCGAATTGGACTAGGGGAAGGGGGCGGCGCCCCCCTTTCCTTCCCTTCCCCCTCTTCCATCCTCCCCCCTCTCTCCCTCTTGGTGGATTCCTACTAGGATTTGTAGTCCTAGTAGGATTCCCCTCTTGGGGGGCGCGCCCTAGGGGCCGGCCGGCCTCCCCCTTGCTCCTTTATATACGGGGGCAGGGGGCACCGTAGAACACACAAGTTGACAGTTGTCTTAGCCGTGTGCGGTGCCCCCTCCACTGATTTCCACCTCGGTCATATCGTTGTAGTGCTTAGGCGAAGCCCTGCGTCGGTAACTTCATCATGAACGTCATCACGCCGTCATGCTGACGAAACTCTCCCTCGGCCTCAGCTGGATCAAGAGTACGAGGGACGTCACCGAGCTGAACATGTGCAGATCGCGGAGGTGCCGTGTGTTCGGTACTTGGATCGGTTGGATCGCGAAGACGTTCGACTACATCAACTGCGTTACTAAACGCTTTCGCTTTCGATCTACGAGGGTACGTGGACACACTATCACCGCTCGTTGCTATGCATCACGTAGATGGATCTTGCATGTGCGTAGGCAATTTTTTTGAAATACTACGTTCCCCAACAGTGGCATCCAAGCCAGGTCTATGCGTAGATGTTATATGCACGAGTAGAACACAAAGAGTTGTGGGCGATAATAGTCATACTACTTACCAGCATGTCATACTTTGATTCGGCGGTATTGTTGGATGAAGCGGCTCAGACCGACATTATGCGTACGCTTACGCGAGACTGGTTCTACCGACGTGCTTCGCACACAGGTGGCTAGTGGGTGTCTGTTTCTCCAACTTTAGTTGAATCGAGTGTGACTGTGCCCGGTCCTTGTTGAAGGTTAAAACAGCAAACTTGACGAAAAATCATTGTGATTTTGATGCGTAGGTAAGAACGGTTCTTGCTAAGCCCGTAGCAGCCACGTAAAACTTGCAACAACAAAGTAGAGGACGTCTAACTTGTTTTTGCAGGGCATGTCGTGATGTGATATGGTCAAGACGTGATTATATAAATTGTTGTATGAGATGATCATGTTTTGCAACACAGTTATCGGCAACTGGCAGGAGCCATATGGTTGTCGCTTTATTGTATGAAATGCAATCACCATGTAATTGCTTTACTTTATCACTAAGCGGTAGCGATAGTCGTAAAAGCAATAGTTGGCGAGATGACGACAACGATGCTTCGATGGAGATCAAGGTGTCAAGCCGGTGATGATGGTGATCATGACGGTGCTTTGGAGATGGAGATCAAAGGCACAAGATGATGATGGCCATATCATATCACTTATATTGATTGCATGTGATGTTTATCCTTTATGCATCTTATTTTGCTTAGTACGGCGGTAGCATTATAAGTTGATCTCTCACTAAATTTCAAGGTACAAGTGTTCTCCCTGAGTATGCAGCGTTGCGAAAGTTCATCGTGCCGAGACACCACGTGATGATCGGGTGTGATAAGCTCTACGTTCACATACAACGGGTGCAAGCCAGTTTTGCACACGCAGAATACTCGGGTTAAACTTGACGAGCCTAGCATATGCAGATATGGCCTTGGAACATTGAGACCGAAAGGTCGAGCATGAATCATATAGTAGATATGATCAACATAGTAATGTTCACCATTGAAAACTACTCCATCTCACGTGATGATCGGACATGGTTTAGTTGATTTGGATCACGTGATCACTTAGATGATTAGAGGGATGTCTATCTAAGTGGGAGTTCTTAAGTAATATGAATAATTGAACTTTAATTTATCATGAACTTAGTACGTGATAGTATTTTGCATGTCTATGTTGTTGTAGATAAATGGCCCGTGCTGTTGTTCCATTGAATTTTAATGCGTTCCTAGACAAAGCTAAGTTGAAAGATGATGGTAGCAATTACACAGACTGGGTCCGTAACTTGAGGATTATCCTCATTGCTGCATAGAAGAATTACGTCCTGGAAGCACTGCTAGGTGCAAGACCCACTGCAGGAGCAACGCCAGACGTTGTGAACGCCTGGCAGAGCAAAGCTGATGACTACTCGGTAGTTCAGTGTGACATGCTTTACGTCTTAGAACCGGGACTTCAACGACGTTTTGAACGTCATGGAGCATATGAGATGTTCCAGGAGTTGAAGTTAATATTTCAAGCAAATGCCCAGATTGAGAGATATGAAGTCTCCAATAAGTTCTACAGCTGCAAAATGGAGGAGAATAGTTTTGTCAGTGAGCATATACTCAGAATGTCTGGGTACCACAATCACTTGACTCAGTTGGGAGTTAATCTTCCAATTGATAGTGTCACTGACAGAGTTCTTCAATCACTGCCACCAAGCTACAAAAGCTTCGTGATGAACTATAATATGCAAGGGATGGATAAGATGATTCCCGAGCTCTTCGTAATGCTAAAGGCTGCGGAGGTAGAAATCAAGAAGGAGCATCAAGTGTTGATGGTCAATAAGACCACCAGTTTCAAGAAGAAGGGCAAAGGGAAGAAGGGGAACTTGAAGAAGAACGGCAAACAAGTTGCCGCTCAAGTGAAGAAGCCCATGTCTGGACCTAAGCCTGAGACTGAGTGCTTCTACTGCAAAGGGACTGGTCACTGGAAGCGGAACTACCCCAAGTATTTGGCGGAGAAGAAGGATGGCAAAGTGAAAGGTATATTTGATATACATGTTATTGATGTGTACCTTACTAATGCTCGCAGTAGCGCTTGGGTATTTGATACTGGTTCTGTTGCTAATATTTGCAACTCGAAACAGGGGCTACGGATTAAGCGAAGATTGGCTAGGTACGAGGTGACGATGCGCGTGGGAAATGGTTCCAAAGTCGATGTGATCGCCGGCGGCACGCTACCTCTACATCTACCTTCGGGATTAGTTTTAGACCTGAATAATTGTTATTTGGTTGCAACGTTAAGCATGAACATTATATCTGAATCTTTTTTGATGCGAGACGGTTATTCATTTAAATAAGAGAATAATGGTTGTTCTATTTATATGAGTAATATCTTTTATGGTCATGCACCCTTGATGAGTGGTCTATTTTTACTAAATCTTGATAGTAGTGATAGACATATTCATAGTATTGAAGCCAAAAGATATAAGTTTAATAATGATAGTGCAAATTATTTGTGGCACTGCCGTTTAGGTCATATTGGTGTAAAGCGCATGAAGAAACTCCATTCTAATGGGCTTTTGGAATCACTTGATGCTTGCGAACCATGCCTCATGGGCAAGATGACTAAGACTCCGTTCTCCGGAACAATGGAGCGAGCAACAGACTTGTTGGAAATAATACATACTGATGTATGCGGTCCGATGAGTGTTGATGCTCGCGGCGGGTATCGTTATTTTCTGACCTTCACAGATGATTTGAGCAGATATGGGTATATCTACTTGATGAAACATAAGTCTGAAACATTTGAAAAGTTCAAAGAATTTCAGAGTGAAGTGGAAAATCATCGTAACAAGAAAATAAAGTTTCTACGATCTGATCGTGGAGGAGAATATTTGAGTTACGAGTTTGGTCTTCATTTGAAAGAATGCAGAATAGTTTCGCAACTCACGCCACCCGGAACACCACAGCGTAATGGTGTGTCCGAACGGCGTAACCGCACTTTATCAGATATGGTGCGATCTATGATGTCTCTTACTGATTTACCGCTATTATTTTGGGGTTATGCTTTAGAGACGGCTGCATTCACGTTAAATAGGGCACCATCTAAATCCATTGAGATGACACCATATGAACTGTGGTTTGGCAAGAAACCCAAGTTGTCGTTTCTTAAAGTTTGGGGTTGCGATGCTTATGTGAAAAAGCTTATACCTGATAAGCTCGAACCCAAATCGGAGAAATGTGTCTTCATAGGATACCCAAAGGAGACTGTTGGTACACCTTCTATCACAGATCCGATGGCAAGTTATTCGTTGCTAAGAATGGATCCTTTCTAGAGGAGGAGTTTCTCTAGAAAGAAGTGAGTGGGAGGAAAGTAGAACTTGATGAGGTAATTGTACCTGCTCCCTTATAGGAAAGTAATTCATCACAGAAATCAGTTCCAGTGATTCCTACACCAGTAAGTGAGGAAGCTAATGATGATGATCATGAAACTTCTGATCAAGTTACTACCGAACCTCGTAGGTCAACAGGAGTAAGATCCACACCAGAGTGGTACGGTAATCCTGTTCTGGAAGTCATGTTACTTGACCATGACGAACCTACGAACTATGAGGAAGCAATGATGAGCCCAGATTCCACAAAATGGATTGAGGCCATGAAATCTGAGATGGGACCCATGTATGAGAACAAAGTGTGGACTTTGGTTGACTTGCCCGATGATCGGCAAGCCATACAGAATAAATGGATCTTCAAGAAGAAGACTGACGCTGTCGGTAATGTTACTGTCTACAAAGCTCGACTTGTTGCGAAAGGTTTTCGACAAGTTCAAGGAGTTGACTATGATGAGACCTTCTCACCCGTAGCGATGCTTAAGTCCGTCCGAATCATGTTAGCAATTGCCGCATTTTATGATTATGAAATTTGGCAAATGGATGTCAAAACTGCACTCCTTAATGGATATCTTGTATATGATGCAACCAGAAGGTTTTATCGATCCAAAAGGTACTAACAAAGTGTGGAAGCTCCAGCGATCCATTTATGGACTGGTGCAAGCCTCTCGGAGTTGGAATATACACTCTGATAGTGTGATCAAAGCATATGGTTTTATACAGACTTTTGGAGAATCCTGTATTTACAAGAAAGTGAGTGGGAGCTCTATAGCATTTCTGATATTATATGTGGATGACATATTGTTGATCGGAAATGATACTGAATTTCTGAATAGCATAAAAGGATACTTGAATAAGATTTTTCAATGAAAGACCTCGGTGAAGCTGCTTATATATTAGGCATCAAGATCTATAGAGATAGATCAAGACGCTTAATTGGACTTTCACAAAGCACATACCTTGATAAAGTTTTGAAGAAGTTCAAAATGGATCAGTCAAAGAAAGGGTTCTTGCCTGTGTTACAAGGTTGTGTTGACAATGGCTACTTCCTCGACTCCTCCTTCGGTGGGGCTCCTTGAAGGAAATATGCCCTAGAGGCAATAATAAAGTTGTTATTTATATTTCCTTATATCATGATAAATGTTTATTATTCATGCTAGAATTGTATTAACCGGAAACTTAGTACATGTGTGAATACATAGACAAACAGAGTGTCACTAGTATGCCTCTACTTGACTAGCTCGTCAATCAAAGATGGTCAAGTTTCCTAGCCATAGACATGAGTTGTCATTTGATGAACGGGATCACATCATTAGAGAATGATGTGATTGACTTGACCCATCCGTTAGCTTAGCACTATGATCGTTTAGTTTATTGCTATTGCTTTCTTCATAACTTATACATGTTCCTATGACTATGATATTATGCAACTCCCGAATACCGGAGGAACACTTAGTGTGCTATCAAACATCACAACGTAACTGGGTGACTATAAAGATGCTCTACAGGTGTCTCCGATGGTGTTTGTTGAGTTGACGTAGATCGAGATTAGGATTTGTCACTCCGATTGTCGGAGAGGTATCTCTGGGCCCTCTCGGTAATGCACATCACTATAAGCCTTGCAAGCAATGTGACTAATGTGTTATTTACGGGATGATGCATTACGAAACGAGTAAAGAGACTTGCCGGCAACGAGATTGAACTAGGTATTGAGATACCGACGATCGAATCTCGGGCAAGTAACATACCGATGACAAAGGGAACAACGTATGTTGTTATGTGGTTTGACCGATAAAGATCTTCGTAGAATATGCAGGAGCCAATATGAGCATCCAGGTTCCGCTATTGGTTATTGACCGGAAGTGAGTCTCGGTCATGTCTACATAGTTCTCGAACCCGTAGGGTCCGCACGCTTAATGTTCGATGACAATTGGTATTATGAGTTTATGTGTTTTGATGTACCGAAGGTAGTTCGGAGTTCCGGATGTGAGCATGGACATGACGAGGAGTCTCGAAATGGTCGAGACATAAAGATTGATATATTGGACTATATTATTCGGACACCGGATGAGTTTCGGGGGTCACCGGATAAATATCGGAGTGCTTGGGGGTTATCGGAACCCCCGGGGGAACTAATGGGCCTCTATGGGCCTTAGTGGGAAAAGAGGAAGGGCCAGGAGGGGTTGGCCGCGCCCCGCCCCCCTTGGGTCCGAATTGGACTAGGGGAAGGGGGCGGCACCCCCCTTTCCTTCCTTCCCCTTCTCTCCCTCTTGGTGGATTCCTACTAGGACTTGGAGTCCTAGTAGGATTCCCCTCTTGGGGGCGCACTCTAGGGGCTGGACGGCCCCCCCTTGCTCCTTTCTATACGGAGGCAGGGGCACCCTAGAACACACAAGTTGGCAGTTGTCTTAGCCATGTGCGGTGCCCCCCTCCACAGATTTCCACCTCGGTCATATCGTTGTAGTGCTTAGGCGAAGCCCTGCGTCGGTAACTTCTTCATCACCGTCATCACGCCGTCATGCTGACGAAACTCTCCCTCTGCCTCAGTTGGATCAAGAGTACGAGGGCCGTCACCGAGCTGAACATGTGCAGATGGCGGAGGTGTCGTGCGTTCGGTACTTGGATCGGTTGGATCGCGAAGACGTTCGACTACATCAACCGCGTTACTAAATGCTTCCGCTTTTGGTCTACGAGGGTTCATGGACACACTCTCCCCGTTCGTTGCTATGCATCACCTAGATGGATCTTGTGTGTGTAGGCAAATGTTTTGAAATACTACATTCTGCAACAGTGCCCCCATGTGTGGTTTTGGTAATTGATGACAATCTCTATGGACTAATGGTTGCCTTGAGTTATATTTGAAGGATTTGTCCATAGGCTTTCCTTGGAGTCCATTTGTTGGTTTCAAGGAGAGTTTGTGATGACCATGGTGCTATTCAAGGAATTACCTAAAGATTGGTCATGTGAGAGGTTAATCAAGACTAAGTCAAAGAGTGAATCAAGTTGATCAACACACAAAGCGTAGAAGATATACCGAGAGGGATCAAGTGATCCCATGGTATGGTAAGCATCGTCAATTACGCTTTGTGTACTAACCCATGGTATTCGTGAGAGTTCTTTGTGGGGTTAGGTTGCGGTGTGTAAGTTCAAGTGGAGCATCACGAAGAGATCAAATGCTTGAAGCTTTCCTTCCATTGTGGTGACAACGAACTTGTGAAGATGTGCCGAAGAGTGGCTCACCCATACTGGAGTATGGGGGAGCAATCTACTTGTCTTCATCAAGCCAACGCAATCAAGAAAGGTGGTCCAACTTGAGGAGGTCAAGATCTTCACCATCTAGCTCAAATGGATTATGCCAAGGCAAATGTTTGTCCTTGATAGGTTTCTATTTTACCGGTCTCATGGTGTTAGTTGGGAGACCGGATTATAGGATCGATAGCCGTACTATCAAGGGGGGCTCTCGAGTGAGTAGCTTATTCGTATCGTTCATAGAGAGCTCAAACCTTTGTATCTTTGGCATCATATTTCTTGGTTCTTATTTGGATTTTCTCTTTGTGAGGTTTTATAGCTTGTGGTTATCTTCATGACAAGCTCTAGTTCATCAAAAACCGATTTCCTATGCTTCTTCTTTTGCGTTTTCGGTGTTGGAGTTTTTACCGGTCAGATTTGAGAAAGGGTTCTCACCATTTTATTTTGGGCATTTTCTCATTTGCTATTTCTTGATATTTATATCAAGATTGTGTTAGCCCTTGTCTTTAGGTTTCCAACAAACTTGGTTTCATCAAATTCGGAGTTCGTTTGCAAAAGTTGTGGTTGTTTCAATTTTACCAGTTCCCGCATCTCTCTGCCTAGTGCGGGTGCCCGGGGTCACCCGAGCCCCTCCATAGTGACCCCCGTGGCTGGTCCGGGTGCCCGGGGACTCGCCTCCGGGTGCCCGGGGTCATTCGGGGCGCTCCCTCACCTCCTCTGATCACCCTGGGTGCCCGGGGTCTTGGACCCCCATGTCCCCGGGCTCCTCCACCACCTCTACTTGGCCCCCTCCGGGTGCCCGGGGTTGGGACCCCCGGGTGCCCGGACCCCCTGCCCTATTTCTTTCCATGTATGTCCGGGTGCCCGGGGTTTTGAGGCTAGGTACCCGGGGTTGTATGCCTTTTTCTCTGTTGGGTCCGGGTGCCCGGACCCCTTTTGTCCGGGTGCCCGGGGTGGCGGCTGTGTGCAACGGCCACATTTTTCTTGGGGGTATTTATATCCCCTTCTTCCACCTTCAACCCTAATCCTCTTGCAAGCTTTTCCCCCCACCATTGTTGAGCTCTTGGAGCTTTCTATCTCTCAATCCCTCCATGGATTCTTGCTAGTTTTGGGGGGAAAAGAGAGAGGAGATCTAGATACACATTTCCACCAATCACTTTCTCCTCTATGTGAGGGGAACCCCTTGGATCTAGATCTTGGAGTTCTTGGTGTTCTTCTTCCTGTTCTTCCTCTCATTTTCCTCCATAGCTTTTGTTGCTTTGGTGGGATTTGAGAGTGAGGGACTTGGGCACTCCGTGTGCCTTTGCCATTGCATTTGGTGCATCGGTTTGAGTTCTCCACGGTGATATGTGGAAGTTACAAGTTGAGAAGCTTATTACTCTTGGGTGCTTGGTACCCTTGAGCTTGTTCCTCTTGGGTGCTTGGGCATCCTAGACGGTTGGTAGTGTTCGGAGCTCAATCATTGTGGTGTAAAGCTCCGGGCAAGCGTCGGGGTCTCCAATTAGGTTGTGGACATCGCCCCGAGCAATTTGACGGGTACCGGTGACCGCCCCCAAGGGTTGCCAAAGTGTACGGTTTCGGTGACCGCCCCAAGGGTTGCCATTTGTACGGGTTCAGTGACCGCCCTCAAGGGTCCCTTAGTGGAATCACGGCATCTTGCATTGTGCGAGGGCGTGAGGAGATTACGGTGGCCCTAGTGGCTTCTTGGGGAGCATTGTGCCTCCACACCGCTCCAAACGGAGATTAGCATCCGCAAGGGTGTGAACTTCGTGATACATCGTCGTCTCCGCGTGCCTCGGTTATATCTTACCCGAGCCCTTTACTTATGCACTTTACTTTGTGATAGCCATATTGTTTCTTGTCATATATCTTGCTATCACCTAGTAGTTTATCTTGCTTAGCATAAGTTGTTGGTGCACATAGGTGAGCCTAGTTGTTGTAGGTTTTGTACCTGGCAAATTAACCGCTAGGTTTATTCCGCATTTGTTCAAGCCTTAACCGTAATTATTTTAAAGCGCCTATTCACCCCCCTCCAGGCGACATCCACGATCTTTCAATTGGTATCAGAGCCTCGTCTCTCTTTGTTAGGCTTAACCGCCTAGAGAGTAAAGATGTCGACTAGGGGATTAGGATTCTCTGACACTCTTAGTTTCGATGGCACAAATTTTGATGTTTGGGTAATTCACATACTTAATCTCTTTAGGGTCATGGACCCAAATTTAGAGCGAATTGTAGATATGGGTTTTTCTCCTCCAAAGGATCCCCAAAGATTATCTTTAGAGGATGAGAAAAACTCTTATCTCAATGCTCAAGCTTCTAATGTGCTTTTCGATGCTTTGAGCAATGTAGTTATATTTCAACTCATGCCGTTCCGGGATGCTCATGAGTTGTGGACAAAGCTTCAAGATAAATATGGTGTGTCCAAGATTTGTGGGGATGATTGTTCTCCCTCCTCCTCCGGCCGTCTTGCCTTCTCAACTTCTTCTACTTCACCTACATGTGGATTGCCACAAGGTAATGTTATGGTGAGTAGTGTTGGTCATTGCAATGATGATAGTGTGCTTATCGTTGATGACTCTTCATCACTATCTTGTTGCAATGCTCCATCTTTGGACTTTAACACTTCGTGCACCTTACATGTTTCACATGGTTGTGTTGATAGTCCGTGCATATCATGTAGAAATTGCTTGACTAAATCTCATAATGATATGCTTGCTATATCTCGTTGCCATGATAAAAATGCATGTATTTCCTCGAGTTGTTGTGCTAACAATGTAGAGGAAACCCAACACTCCATGGAACAAGATGTGGTCTCAAATGGTGTTTCAAGGGATCCTACATCATCATCTATTGCTTTATTCCTTATGGCTAAGGCTTCAAAGGTATCTCCTACTTTGAACCCCTATATGTCTCTTGATGATGATGTTAATGCTAATGATGATGAGGATAATGATGAAGAGAATGATAATGTTGCCTCCTTAAAAATTAAGGGGGAAATGATTTTTAAAGCTCTTCATAAAATAAAATTGCTCGTTCCAACTTCATGGAAATCATGTCCATTGCCATTGAGGGCAAGAAATATATTGAGGAGTTGGAATCTCATCTCGAGGAGCATGAGGTCACCATTGAAAAGATGGAAGGTCATGAGCGTGATTACGCTAATGAGATTGCGGACCTCTCTCAAGCTCTTGAACTTGAACAAACCACCAAGGAATCTCTTGAGGAGACTTTTGCTCTAGAATTATCTAGAGTGAAGGAATCTCATGATAGAGCTCTTGAGGTGGCCAATGTTTTGAAACTAAAAATGAGAAGCTTGAAGTTGCGCATGCTAAACTTCTTGAGGACTTTGGGCACCTTGAAAATGGCTCAAGGGTCATTAAGAGTGAGCTCATCAAACTCACCGAGTCTCATGCACAACTTAAAGCTTCATATTCAAAAGATCTTGCCAAGTTGCCTTCTCCTCTTGCTATTATTGATGATGCTTGTGCTACTAACTCTATTGCTTGTGAAGCATCCATTTTGAAGGAGAATGTTGAGCTTCGGGCTCAACTTGAGTTGCTATCTAGCAATTATGGGAAATTGGAAGAAAGCCATGAAAAGCTCTCAAGCTCTCACGATGATCTTCTAGTATCCCATAATGTGCTAAAGATAGCTCATGAGGCCATGATTGCTAAGGTAACATCTAGTACGCCTCATGTGGATACTAGCACTACTTTTAGTCAAAATGCTATATTGCCTTGTGCTAGTCCTCGTAATTCATCTATGCATAACATTGGCACATCTTGTGATGAATTGCTTTCCTTGCCTTGTTGCTCTAACGATGAAGCTTATCCTTCCTCTAGTGCTTGTGTTGAGACTAACCATGTAGAGGAAATCAAAGAGCTCAAGGCCCAAGTCACTTCTTTGAAGAAAGACTTGGAAAAGTGTCATGAAGGGAAATCCACACTCAAGAATATCTTGAGTGTGCAAAAATCCCCCAATGACAAAGGTGGACTTGGATTGAACTCCAATAAGAAGAAGAAGTCCAAGATGAACAAGAAGAAGGACCAAGAACAAGTCAAGAATTCGGCCAAGATTGTTTGCTTCAAGTGCAAAATTTAAGGGCATCATGTTAGATCTTGCCCATTGAAGAAGAAGGCCATTAGTGACAAGCAACAAGGGAAGCGGCCACAAGTTCAATGTCATGCTCAACCACAAGTTTAAGAAAGGCCTCCTCCCAAGAATACTCAAGCTAATGCTTCTCAAGTTGAGAAATCAAGTGAGAAGAAAGTGAAGAGTAGACGTTGCTACTTATGTCGTGAGAAAGGTCACCTCGCTTCTTCATGCACTAGTGGTAACTCATCCAACCCAATTATTATTGATGATATCTATTCTCTTGGGAAGGATAAGGTTGGCAATGTGTTTGCCAAGTTTGTTGGTACTCAAAGTGGTGTCAAGCAAAGAACCATTTGGGTAGCCAAGCCTATTGTGACTAACCTATTAGGATCCAACTTGGTTGGGGACCAACTAGCTCAAACTTGATCAATAGGTGTCTATGGAGGGCATTGAAGACTTGGCTACATTATGAAGAATTAAGGGGATTTTCATCATTCATATTGTCTCAAGCCAAGTCATTCGGATTATCAAGTTTCTATCTTATATCCAATGTTCCTCCTTGCGGTAACTCGTGCTTAAAGTGTTTACATTGATAGTTACTTGCCCCTTTGCATGTTTGGTTTTGTTCCTTGCATGTGTTTGTATATGTTGTGCTTCCAACTTGATTATCTTGAGCAATCAAGTATGCGTGTGTTGGTTTGCACATCATGTACGTGTGTGTCATGCGTTGAGCCTTTATGCTTCTTGTCTGTATCCTAGTTGGCTCGTGTGAGAGATTAATGGAACATCCCATTTTGGGGGAGTGATGTGCTTCGTGCACCTCACAATCCGATAAATGTGTGTACATGAGGAATACCATCTAGTATTGATATTTCAAGATTATCTAGTCGCTAGCTGGTATATCTCTCATGAAAAATTTAAATTCTAAAAGTCCATTGATTATCTCTTGTTGGATCCTCTTATTGCCTCTTGTTAAGTTTTCGTTGGTATCACATTATGGGGGAGTAGTATGCTATGTGCATATTACAAGCCTAGAAAATGTGTACATTTGAGATATTGTCACTTAGAGTTGATATTATTAATTATCTTATTCCTAGGTGACATGTTAGCTCTACAAGTTGCATTTTGCTTGTGTTTGTCGTGAAGATGATGTTGGATATCCTTGTTATCTACCACCGGGAATTATTTCCAAATACTTCTTGTCTTTTGACAATTGGTACTCACTTATGTGTCGTAGAATTTAGTGATCATCTTTACATTGACTTTTGCTTTTATTTTCCTTATCTCTTTCCAAGGCTTGTGTCAATTCCCGTTGTCTTCCATATCACTTGTGGATCTTGTTAATTTCTTGATCTTGTCTAGTGTTTTCTTGATATAGTTAAAGTGGTGATCCCACCTTGTGCATTTTGTATTCAAATGCAAATTCTCTATAATGCACAATTCGTGGGGGAGCTATCCTATTTTCTCTAAAATGCTCATCTCGTGATCCATATTAAGTGTGTGTTGGTGGATGGCAAGCCGTTTCTTTTTGGTACTTTGTGCCATCATGAAACTTTGTAGAGAGCTTGGTTTGTTTGGAACCATCCTCTCTTTTGGGAGTTTGATATCTTTTATTTAGTGTGTATCAAGAATATCTCATTCCTCGATACATCTGTTATGGATATCCTCCAAGTGATGATTTATTCATTTGGTATCTTTTCTTCACTTGGTTTTTTCTTTGTCAATTGATATCGGTTCTTGAAAGTCTTAAGCATGCATATTAACTTCATGTAGTTTCTTTGGCATGCTTTCTTTCTTTGATCCAATATATAGGGGAAACTCCACCAAGTCTCAAATTGGATGAGATGTGCATGAAATTCATTTTCATATCTATATGCACATATTTATGTGGAGTTTGTCCTATGTATTGTTGGTTCTCTAACTCTTTGGCCCCAATGAGTTTGGGTACCATTTTGTTTGTGTTGTTGTTCTAGGAACAATTGGAGATACATTGGATGCTCGGCTCAGTCACAAGGAAGGTGGTGTCACCATGTGCTTTTTGGAGTCAAGCTAGGATGATCAATGAACTACTATCTACCTTTGATTGGTATCTACTACATCCTTCCATTGATATCTCGGTAACAAGTATCATCATCTTCTTCATGCACACATTTCTTGCATCAACCTTGTGTAGGTTGCATCATGGCATGTAATTCATTCTTTCTTGTGATACATGTTTCCTTTATCAAAGCATCCCAACAATGATCTCTTGTTGCTAGTTGTGATGTCTTTGATATTCGTGTGTGGAATTCTTTGATATACAATAAGACAATATTTAGCCTTGTGCTATGCTTTTCAAGCAAAGATCTTATCAGTATGTTTTATGACTTCCATTTGGGTATCCTTTTCTTCCCTTGAGTAACCATTTCTTGTGTGCATCCTTCTTTGTGGATTGATATCATCTACCTAGAATCTTATACACTTGAGAGATCTTTAGTGGATATCCTTATTCTTTCATGTCCACCTTTCTTTCCTTTGTATTTCCTAGGTGGCTCCGTGAAAGGATATTCTTGAGTGCGGATCTTATATCTTTGCATCTTGTTGCACTCTTGTGTGGTGAAGATTATTTTCCTCATGCTTGTCTTTACGAGGCTTTTGCCATCTTAATTGGTATCCATCGTCTTGATGAGGCTTCCATCTTCTATCTTCACCATGGGTTGTCGCAAGCCTTGTTGTTAATTTACTTTTCAGTGAGCTTGTGAACCCATTTGCTTGTTGGGTGTGTGGGGGGAGGACATGTCATGCACCGTGTATCTCTTTTTTCCAAGACTATGTTGATGCTTTATGCTCATCCTTATATTAGTCTTCTCAAGTGCTTTGTCATGACTCACACGCATAATTTTGGTTGAGCCTATTCTTAAGTTTCCTCTTTTATATGTTGCTCAACCATTTGTTTGTTGCAAGTGCTAGGCTTTGTTTCCTATATGCTCACTTGCACTTGTTGTGAGTTTATATTGATTTTGGGGGAGCTATGATCCTATTTTGTGTACTGTGTATCCAAATACAAAAATTCTTATGTGTGCACAAATCTTGGGGAGCTTCTCTAGTTTCTTTAGAACACTCCTTTGCTCATATCGTAATATCTTTTATTTATGTGGCACGTAGGATCATTGGTCTAGTTGGTTCAATTGGTATCTTTTGACAGCTTGCTTCAATTGGTATCTTTTGATTGCTTGATTGCCTGTTTCTCTCTTTGCTATGTATTTGTGGCATCTCATTCTTTTGCAATCTTTGGGCCTCAATATAGTTTGTCTTCCTCCAAGTATTTATCTTTGGATATGTGTATGGCATTCCACTCTCTTGTTGAGAAATACACAACTTATGGAGGAACACTTTTTATATTGGCCTTCTAAGCTTTTCGCCCATTTTGGCAATCGATGCCAATGGGGGAGAAGTTTCAGAGAGTTTTGTGGAGAAGTTTTCAGCATTTATTCTTGCTTTGGTTTTGTTCCTAAGCATTTGCATATCATACTCATGCATCATTGGTTGTTACATTGCAGGGTGATGCATAATTCCTTATATAAACTCTCGTGAAAGTGATTGTCATCAATTACCAAAATGGGGGAGATTGAAAGGACATGCGGTGCCCCCATGTGTGGTTTTGGTAATTGATGACAATCTCTATGGACTAATGGTTGCCTTGAGTTATATTTGAAGGATTTGTCCATAGGATTTCCTTGGAGTCCATTTGTTGGTTTCAAGGAGAGTTTGTGATGACCATGGTGCTATTCAAGGAATTACCTAAAGATTGGTCATGTGAGAGGTTAATCAAGACTAAGTCAAAGCGTGAATCAAGTTGATCAACACACAAAGCGTAGAAGATGTACCGAGAGGGATCAAGTGATCCCATGGTATGGTAAGCATCGTCAATTACGCTTTGTGTACTAACCCATGGTATTCGTGAGAGTTCTTTGTGGGGTTAGGTTGCGGTGTGTAATTTCAAATGGAGCATCACGAAGAGATCAAATGCTTGAAGCTTGTCTTCCATTGTGGTGACAATGAACTTGTGAAGATGTGCCGAAGAGTGGCTCACCCACAGTGGAGTATGGGGGAGCAATCTACTTGTCTTCATCAAGCCAACGCAATCAAGAAAGGTGGTCCAAGTTGAGGAGGTCAAGATCTTCACCATCTAGCTCAGATGGATTATGCCAAGGCAAAGGTTTTCCCTTGATAGGTTTCTATTTTACTAGTCTCATGGTGTTAGTTGGGAGATCGGATTATAGGATCGATAGCCGTACTATCAAGGGGGGCTCTCGAGTGAGTAGCTTATTCGTATCGTTCATAGAGAGCTCAAACCTTTGCATCTTTGGCATCCTATTTCTTGGTTCTTATTTGGATTTTCTCTTTGTGAGGTTTTATAGATTGTGGTTATCTTCGTGACAAGCTCTAGTTCATCAAAAACCGATTTCCTATGCTTCTTCTTTTCTGTTTTCGGTGTTGGAGTTTTTACCGGTCATATTTGAGAAAGGGTTCTCACCATTCTATTTTGGGAATTTTCTGATTTGCTATTTCTTGATATTTATATCAAGATTTTGTTAGCCCTTGTCTTTAGCTTTCCAACAAACTTGGTTTCATCAAATTCGGAGTTCGTTTGCAAAAGTTGTGGTCATTTCCATTTTACCGGTTCCCGCATCTCTCTGCCTAGTGCGGGTGCCTGGGGTCCTTGAACCCCGGGTGCCCGGGGTCACCCGAGCCCCTCCATAGTGACCCCTCTGGCTGGTCCGGGTGCCCGGGGTCTCGCCCCCGGGTGCCCGGGGTCATCCGGGGCGCTCCCTCACCTCCTCTAATCACCCCGGGTGCCCGGGGTCTTGGACCCCCAGGTGCCCGGGCTCCTCCACCACCTCTACTCGGCCCCCTCCGGGTGCCCGGACCCCCTGCCCTATTTCTTTCCATGTATGTCCGGGTGCCCGGGGTTTTGAGGCTAGGTACCCGGGGTTGTATGCGTTTTTCTCTGTTGGGTCCGGGTGCCCGGACCCCTTTTGTCTGGGTGCCCGGGGTGGCGGCTGTGTGCAACGGCCACATTTTTCTTGGGGGTATTTATATCCCCTTCTTCCACCTTCAACCCTAATCCTCTTGCAAGCTTTTCCCCCCACCATTGTTGAGCTCTTGGAGCTTGCTATCTCTCAATCCCTCCATGGATTCTTGCTAGTTTTGGGGGGAAAAGAGAGAGGAGATCTAGATACACATTTCCACCAATCACTTTCTCCTCTATGTGAGGGGAACCCCTTGGATCTAGATCTTGGAGTTCTTGGTGTTCTCCTTCCTGTTCTTCCTCTCATTTTCCTCCATAGCTTTTGTTTCTTTGGTGGGATTTGAGAGTGAGGGACTTGGGCACTCCGTGTGCCTTTTCCATTGCATTTGGTGCGTCGGTTTGAGTTCTCCACGGTGATACGTGGAAGTTACAAGTTGAGAAGCTTATTACTCTTGGGTGCTTAGTACCCTTGAGCTTGTTCCTCTTGGGTGCTTGGGCGCCCTAGACGGTTGGTAGTGTTAGGAGCTCAATCATTGTGGTGTAAAGCTCCGGGCAAGCGTCGGGGTCTCCAATTAGGTTGTATAGATCGCCCCGAGAAATTTGACGGGTACCGGTGACCGCCCCCAAGGGTTGCCAAAGTGTACGGGTTCGGTGACCGCCCCCAAGCACTGGTACGCGTCGGTCCTAAACAAACGGTTTTTTACCCCTTTCCGCGATGACATTTGGAACCGTCACCAAGTGAGTGTGGGCTATAGGGGGGTCCTTCCCACACGACCCAGAAACCATTGGGGATATGCCCTCCTGGCACACACGCTCGACAAAATGAGGTCGTGTGCGACCGGCGAGCACTCAAATACAGAAATACGTATAGTAGTGCTAAAAAAATACAATTATACAGGCAAAATCATTTCTGGTCATAAGTACATCCCACACAGTCAGTCACCACTAAATTTTTCCGTTCGTATATACATCCCACACAGTCACTACAAGGAAAACGTTTGCGCAAGGTGGCGTAACGGAACCAGTTTTGAAGAGAATGTCGTGTGTGATTGTTCATTGATCCAACATGGTTTATTCCTAGAAACTGTGTGCGTTGCCTTAGGTCATCGCCCACGGTGTTTTCTCATTAACCGTTTGCAATAGGAAAACCCAATTAGCAAGCTAATTGGCTAATTAGCGGGATAATTGGCTTATTATTAATAATCCATTTACCAATCTAATTGACATTCATATTAAGCACATAATATATTCCATTTCCATATTAAGGAAGCATGATTTCATAATTGAAATACATCGGAGTACAACATGATATAGCTTCAGCACTCAGCTACCCCATTACACAACTGCACCAGCAGCAAGTTTCACATGCAACATCTAGAACCTTTCGAAATTAGCATCATAGACGGTACATAGAGAGATGCATCTCATCTAGAAAACTGCTGAAGCGGAAGGTGAATATTGAGCCTTCATTCATGTTGAAGGTCTTTGCAACTTTAGGCCAGTGCCTGTGGATGATTGACTGTCCATCCTTCGACCTCTTCAGGAACACTTCAATATTGAACCGTGGGTGTTGTATGAAAACTTTCCTCGCCTCCTGACCACAGAGGTGGTTTGAGAGGTAATCATCAGTGAAGCTTCAAAACAAGGATGTGCATAAATATCTTCTCTATATTGGAAATGGGGCAAAGGAATACAAAAAGGCAAGGTATAATAGTTAGTACCATCTTGTAAACCTCAGTGCTTCCCATTGTTTCCCTGCAACACATATAAGGTAGTTAGTCATCAGGTTAAGTAAGGGTTCGCATGCTATCAGTAAAATATGTTGATGATAAATTAACACATTGCAGATTCATCAGATTAATTCAAGCCACATGGAAAACCCATTTATCCAAACCAAGCATGATTAGGAACTAGGAAATATAGCACTTATATATGTTTCTCATGTATTAAGTGCAGCGAAATTCGATTTATTCCTCACATGGTATACAATAACAGAATGCAGCCACAACAATTGAACATCGCATTGCAGAATTGAACCAAGCAGTTAACTAAACACCACAACAAATGAACCAAACGTTAACTGAGCACCACATTGCACAATATAACATACTCCTAATAGAAGATCAGACATTTAACCAAACCAAGCATGCTTAACAACTTGGAAATATAGCAATTGTATTTGTTTCTCATGTATTTAGTACAACCAAATTCGATTTATTCCTCACATGGTATACAATAAGAGAATGCAGCCACATCAATTGAACATCGCATTGCAGAATTGAACCAAGCAGTTAACTAAACACCACAACAAATGAACCAAACGTTAACTGAGCACCACATTGCACAATATAACATACTCCTAATAGAAGATCAGACAGTTAACCAAACCAAGCATGCTTAACAACTTGGAAATATAGCAATTATATTTGTTTCTCATGTATTTAGTACAACCAAATTCGATTTATTCCTCACATGGTATACAATAACAGAATGCAGCCACAATAATTGAACATCGCATTGCAGAATTGAACCAAGCAGTTAACTAAACACCACAGCAAGTGAACCAAGCCACAACAAATGAACCAAGCAGTTAACTAAACACCAATTGAACAATATAACATACTCCTAATAGAAGATCAGACAGTTAACCAAACCAAGCATGCTTAACAACTTGCACCCTGAAGAATTGAACATCACATTTGCAGAATTGAACCAAGCAGTTAATTGAACACCACACTGCATGACATATAGAACATATACACTATAGCAAAAGATTGCATGGTGAAAGTAGATAGCACAATTCACTAGAATCTGTCAAGGAAAGGCAGTAGCTAGCAAACTGAACATGGGTCCTTATAGTGAGCTAATAAGACAAGCTACTCCTCATTGTCGGAGATATCGATGATGATTGGCTCCTTGGACATGGAAGAGGGCGAGGCCTCCGCATCGTGGGTGCCCTCGTTGTAGTGGTGAGTTGCCTGAGCCGCTCCAGGCACCAACCTGTTGGCTCTCGAGATGAGGTAAGCACGTGCACGCTGAGAAAACACCTCATAGTCTTCATCGAAGGCACCGACGGTGGACTCGAGAAAACGCCATGAACTGTCGTTTAAAGCAGCCAACCGCGTCGCAGCATCGGCGCGCGAGGAGTCAACGGTGGCCTCGACGGGGAGGTGCTCCTCCAAGATCTGGGGGTCGGCACGAATGGCAGCCATCACGACCTCATCCGCGCGTGCGGCCGTGATTTGCTTCTCCGCTGCCAAATGCTCCTTGAGGTCCTGGCTATACTGCGTGCACCATGGCTTAGGCCGACACTTATTTGTTGGAGGGGTCAGTGATTTGGGTGGAAGGTGTCGCGCTCGCGCCGGCGGTCGGGGCATGTGGGATGTGGAAGGAGGAGGAGGATGGGGGTCGGGTGTGGTTTACCTGCCTGGATAGGCGAGGCCGAGCAGCGTGAAGGAGGGTCGCCGGTGAGGAGGCGACGGCGCTGCAAGCAAGGAGTGAAGGTTTCAACTTTGAAAGGAAGGCGGAAAGGGGGAAATGTGGCTTTTGGTAAGGGGGAGGGGGTGGGGAGGTAGATATTTCTGCGGAAGCCGAAAATTTGGAATCGCTTGAGACAAAAAACTCGCGCACGAAGTGTCATCAGACACGGTCCGAAGATATCTTGTGCTGCATCTCACACGGTTGGTTATAATAAACTGTGTGGGATGTACTTGATTTTTCGTCTTGATTTGAATTACATAATGGGGTCACAGCGGCCATGGACGGTGTTTCAATTGCTAGACCTTTTATCTGCAGTGATCATAAAAGAATTGGAATTATTCAGGGTTCGTTTGGACATTTTATGCATTAAGTGAGTTTTCAATGCATTTATGTGCATAATTCAAATTTGAACTACATGCACATGCTCCAGTGCATATAAATTGGTTGAAAAATCAAATCTTTGTCCTTGGGTGCATGCTTAGGTCCCAGGCAAGAAATGGGAATGAATGTCAAACACCAGGGCACCGTTGATTGCCGGCAAAACATTGAGATGCCTGGTTTTTAAATTCTATTAAATCCAAAACTCGTCTGAAATTCATGCAACTTGGCATGCTATCATGGAGCGGCATCAACATGTCGTGGTACAAATTTTGTCCCATTTGGGGCAGGTTTGGTATATGCTTCTCACAAACCGGAGCTTCTCACAACAAGCATGATGGTTTTCGGTAGGGTACGTCCCACCTTTGGGGACGAAACGATATCCATTGCCTCTTATTGCTTTCAAGTTTTTTTTTCTCGTGTCAACATAGAACAATAGGAGTGTTGTGTGAATTTTTGTGATTTTTCGGGGTTCGTTTGGACATTTTTATGCATTAACTAAGTTTTCAATGCATTTATGTGCATAATTCAAATTTGAACTACATGCGCATGCTCCAGTGCATATAAATTGGTTGAAAAATCAAATCTGTGTCCTTGGGTGCATGCTTAGGTCCCATGCAAGAAATGGGAATGAATTTCAAACACCAGGGCACCGTTGATTGCCGGCAAAACATTGAGATGCCTGGTTTTTAAATTCTAGTAAATCCAAAACTCGTCTGAAATTCATGAAACTTGGCATGCTATCATGGAGCGGCATCAACATGCCGTGGTACAAATTTTGTCCCATTTGGGGCAGGTTTGGGTATATGCTTCTCACAAACCGGAGCTTCTCACAACAAGCATGATGGTTTTCGGTAGGGTACGTCCCACCTTTGGGGACGAAACGATATCCATTGCGTCTTATTGCTTTCAAATTTTTTTCTTGTGTCAACATAGAACAACATGAGTGTTGTGTCAATTTTTGTGATTTTTCGGGGTTCGTTTGGACATTTTTATGCATTAACTGAGTTTTTAATTCATTTATGTGCATAATTCAAATTTAAACTACATGCGCATGCTCCAGTGACTATAAATTGGTTGAAAAATCAAATATGTGTCCTTATGTGCATGCTTAGGTCCCATGCAAGAAATGAGAATGAATTTCAAACTCTAGGGCACTGTTGATTGCCGGCAAAACATTTAGATGCCTGGTTTTTAAATTCTAGTAAATGCAAAACTCGTCCGGTGCACAGGTTCACCGGGAAGCGTGCGAGATGTTCAATGCAGGATTTGTGCATCTCTTCAACGCAAACGGTTCAGTGAAGCAGTAAAGCGCCAGAAAATAAACCAAAAAATATACGCGCTGCCACACGCCCCGTGTGTCATGCGAGCAGGCGTGAGTTGACGGGATGCATGCGAGCAGTCCGCCACGTAGGCATACCGAGAGGCGTGCGTGCAGGTGTGTGTATTGACGGGGAGGCGTGCGAGTAGCTGTGTGAAATGATGGTAGGAATGGCAGACGCCCGTCGCGCAGGCTCATCGGGAGGCGAGACAACTTTTGACCACAGACTGCCTCGCTCCCACTGGTTCGTATTAATTGCGCGCGTGAGCCGCCGGCCATAATAGGCGGCCGCACCACCGGTCCACAGTGGTCACCGACGTCTGGAATCCGGAGTGTATGACGATGCCGCCGAAGCGCACCATCGGAGGGAGTGGCGACGCCGGGGCTGGTGAAGCACCCGCACAACGCGTCAAGCTGGCCACAGAGGTTTCCATCGCCAACGACGAGGTCTCGCGCGGGCAGCAGCACGACCTTGAATTCGTCGGCGCCGTCGTGCCCCCCCCAGCTGGAGCCGGAGGTCAATAGCAACTCCGGCAACAACTGCGACTCCGACGGAAAACCGGTTAGTCACCTACGTATATGTTTGTGCCTTTTTTCTTCCTGATCTTGGGAATTGATTTCGAATGTCCTACATGTTATGCCATTTTTTTCTTTCAGATTGGTATGAACACAGATGAGGCTCCGACCAACGTCTCCACCGGATGTAGATCTTCGACCCGGCTGTGCGGCCAGAAGCGCCCCCTGGACCTGAGGAACCAATAGAATCTCCGGCGGACCGCATCAGCGATCTCCCGGACGGAATCCTTGGGGAGATCATCTCCCTTCTCCCCACCAAGGATGGCACACTCTATGGCGCACCGTGCCTCTTAATCTCGATTGTCGTCAGCTATCTGTCGATGATGATTCTGAACTCCCTGGAGCCATCATCTCCTCCCACGAGGGCTCCGTTCAACGCATCTGCATCCCGGCATGCTGTTGGGGAACGTAGCAATAATTCAAAATTTTCCTACGTGTCACCAAGACCAATCTAGGAGATGCTAGCAACGAGAGAGAGGGAGTGCATCTTCATACCCTTGAAGATCGCTAAGCGGAAGTGTTACAAGAACGCGGTTGATGGAGTCGTACTCGCAGCGATTCAAATCGCGGAAGATCCAATCTAGCGCCGATCGGACGGCGCCTCCGCGTTCAACACACGTACAGCCCGGGGACGTCTCCTCCTTCTTGATCCAGAAAGGGGAGAGGAGAAGTTGAGGGAGAACTCCAGCAGCACGACGGCATGGTGGCAATGGAGCTCGTGGTTCTCCGGCAGAGCTTCGCTAAGCACTATGGAGGAGGAGGAGGAGGTGTATGAGGAGGGAGGGCTGCGCCAGGGAAGAGGTGCGGCTGCCCTCCCACCCCTCCACTATATATAGGGGCAAGGGGAGAGGGGGAGGCGCCCTAGGGTTTCCCCTAGGGGGCGGCGGCCAAGAAGATTGGATCTCCCTAGGGAAAATCCTAGGGAGACTTGCCCCCCAAGCCAAGCAGGTGGAGGCTTGCCTCCCAAGCCAGGCGGAGGCGCCCACCTCCCCAAGTAACGTGGGAAAGGGTGTGGGGGGCGCACCACCCCTTAGTGGGCTGGTTTGCCCCTTCCCCTTTGGCCCATGAGGCCCTCCAACACTTGCCGGGGCTCCCGAAACACCTTTCGGTCATGCTGGCCATAGCCTGGTACCCCCGGAACACTTCCGGACTCCAATACCCTTCGTCCAATATATCGATCTTCACCGCCGGACCATTCCAGAACTCCTCGTGATGTCCGGGATCTCATCCGGGACTCCGAACAACATTCGGTAACCACATATTATTTCCCATAACAACTCTAGCGTCACCGAACCTTAAGTGTGTAGACCCTACGGGTTCGGGAACCATGCGGACATGACCGAGACACCTCTCCGGCCAATAACCAATAGCGGGATCTGGATACCCATATTGGCTCCCACATGTTCCACGATGATCTCATCGGATGAACCACGATGTCGGGGATTCAATCAATCCCGTATTCAATTCCCTTTGTCAATCGGTATGTTACTTGCCCGAGATTCAATCGTCGGTATCCCAATACCTCGTTCAATATCGTTACCGGCAAGTCACTTTACTCGTTCCGTAACACATGATCCCGTGGCTAACTCCTTAGTCACATTGAGCTCATTATGATGATGCATTACCGAGTGGGCCCAGAGATACCTCTCCGTCATACGGAGTGACAAATCCCAGTCTTGATTCGTGCCAACCCAACAAGCACTTTCGGAGATACTTGTAGTGCACCTTTATAGCCACCCAGTTACGTTGTGACGTTTGGTACACCCAAAGCATTCCTACGGTATCCGGGAGTTGCACAATCTCATGGTCTAAGGAAATGATACTTGACATTAGAAAAGCTCTTAGCAAACGAACTACACGATCTTGTGCTATGCTTAGGATTGGGTCTTGTCCATCACATCATTCTCCTAATGATGTGATCCCGTTATCAATGACATCCAATGTCCATGGTCAGGAAACCATAACCATCTATTGATCAACGAGCTAGTCAACTAGAGGCTTACTAGGGACATGTTGTGGTCTATGTATTCACACATGTATTACGGTTTCCAGTTAATACAATTATAGCATGAACAATAGACAATTATCATGAACAAGGAAATACAATAATAACCATTTTATTATTGCCTCTAGAGCATATTTCCAACAGTCTCCCACTTGCACTAGAGTCAATAATCTAGTTCACATCACCATGTGATTAACACTCAAAGTTCACATCGCCATGTGACTAATACCCAAGAGTTTACTAGAGTCAATAATCTAGTTCACATCACCATGTGATTAACACTCAATGAGTTCTAGGGTTTGATCATGTTATGCTTACGAGAGAGGTTTTAGTCAACGAGTCTGCAACATTCAGATCCGTGTGTGCTTTACAAATCTCTATGTCATCTTGTAGATGCAGCTACCACGCGCTAATTGGAGCTGTTTCAAATAACTGCTCTACTATACGAATCCGGTTTACTACTCAGAGTCATCTGGATTAGTGTCAAAGTTTGCATCGTCGTAACCCTTTACGACGAACTCTTTTACCACCTCCATAATCGAGAAAATTCCTTAGTCCACTAGTTACTAAGGATAAGTTCGACCGCTGTCATGTGATCCATTCCTGGATCACTCTTGTACCCCTTGACTGACTCATGGCAAGGTACACTTGAGGTGCGGTACACAGCATAACATACTGTAGAGCCTACATCTAAAGCATAGGGGACGACCTTCGTCCTTTCTCTCTCTTCTGCCGTGGTCAGGTCTTGAGTCTTACTCAATACTCACACCTTGTAACACAGCCAAGAACTCCTTCTTTGCTGATCTATTTTGAACTCCTTCAAAATCCTGTCACGGTATGCATTCATTTGAAAGTACTATTAAGCGTTTTCGATCTATCCTTATAGATCATAATGCTCAATGTTCAAGTAGCTTAATCCAGGTTTTGCATTGAAAAACACTTTTCAAATAACCCTGTATGTTTTCCAGAAATTCTACATCATTTCTGATCAACAATATGTCAACAACATATACTCATGAGAAATTCTATAGTGCTCCCACTCACTTCTTTGGAAATACAAGTTTCTCATAAACTTTGTATAAACCCAAAATCTTTGATCATCTCATCAAAGCGTACATTCCAACTCCGAGATGCTTACTCCAATCCTTAGAAGGATTGCTGGAGCTTTGCATACTTGTTAGCATCTTTCAGGATTGACAAAACCTTCTGGTTGTATCACATACAACCTTTCCTCAAGAAAATCGTCGAGGAAACAATGTTTTTGACATCCTATCTGCAAGAATAAATAATGCAGTAACTGCTAATATAATTCCAACAGACTCTTAGCATCGCTACGAGTGAGAAAGTCTCATTGCAGTCAACTCCTTGAACTTGCCGGAAAACATCTTAACGACAAGTCGAGCTTTCTTAATGGTGACACTTACCATCATTGTCTATCTTCCTTTTAAAATCCATCTGCACCCAACAGCCTTACGACCATCAAGTAGTTCTTCCAAAGTCTACACTTTGTTTTTATACATGGATCCTCTCTCGGATTTTATGGCCTCGAGCCATTCGTCGGAATCCGGTCCCATCATCGCTTCTCCATAGCTCATAGGTTCATCGTTGTCCAACAACATGACTTCCAAGACAGGATTACGTACCACTCTGAAGTAGGACGCATCCTTGTCGTCCTATGAGGTTTGGTAGCGACTTGATCCGAAGTTTCATGATCATTATCATAAGCTTCCACTTCAATTGGTATAGGTGCCACAGGAACAACTTCCTGTGCCCTGCTACACACTAGTTGAAGTAACGGTTCAATAACCTCATCAAGTCTCCACCATCCTCTCACTCAATCTGAAATAGGAGGTATACCCAACAGTTTTGGGTATTCTATGAAGATGCATTTATCCGCTTTGGGTTCGAGCTTATCAGCCTGAAACTTTTTCACATAAGCGTCGCAGCCCCAAACTTTTTAGAAATGACAGCTTAGGTTTCTCTAAACCATAGTTCATATGGTGTCGCCTCAACGGAATTGCGTGGTGCCCTATTTAAAGTGAATGCGGTTGTCTCTAATGCCTAACCCATACACGATAGTGTAATTCGAAAAGAGACATCATGGTATGCACCAGATCCAATAGGGTGCAGTTATGATGTTCGGACACACCATCACACTATGGTGTTCCAGGCGGTATTAGTTGTGAAACAATTTCCACAATGTCTTAATTGTGTGCCAAACTCGTAACTCAGATATTCATCTCTATGATCATATCATAGACATTTTATCCTCTTGTCACGACGATCTTCAACTTCACTCTGAAATTACTTGAACCTTTCAATAATTCAGACTTGTGTTTCATCAAGTAAACATACTTAGCATCTACTCAAATCATCTGTGAAGTAAGAGCATAATGATATTCACTGCATGCCTCAGCACTCATTGGATTGCACACATCAAAATGTATTACTTCCAACAAGTTGCTCTCTTGTTCCATCTCACTGAAAACGAGGCCTTTCAGTCATCTTGCCCATGTGGTATGATTTGCATGTCTCAAGTGATTCAAAATCATGTGAGTCCAAATGATCCATCTGTATGGAGTTTCTTCATGCATATATACCAATAGACATGGTTCGCATGTCTCAATCTTTTCAAAAACGAGTGAGTCCAAAGATCCATCAACATGGAGCTTCTTCATGCGTTTTATCCCAATATGACTCAAATAGCAGTGCCACAAGTATGTGGTACTATCATTACTTTTGGCATGAACATGTGTATCACTACGATCGAGATTCAATAAACCATTTATTTTAGGTGCAAGACCATTGAAGGTATTATTCAAATAAAAAGAGTAACCATTATTCTTCTTAAATGAACAGCATAATCCAATCATGTCTATGCTCAACGTAAATACCAAATAACAATTATTTAGGTTTAACACCAATCTCGATGGTAGAGGGAGCATGCGATGCTTGATCACATCAACCTTGGAAACACTTCCAACACATATCGTCATCTCACTTTTAGCTAGTCTCCGTTTATTCCGCAGCTTTTATTTCGAGTTACTAACACTTAGCAACCGAACCGGTATCTAATACCCTGGTGCTACTAGGAGTACTAGTAAAGTACACATTAATATAATGTATATCCAATATACTTCTGTCGACCTTACCAGCCTTCTCATCTATGAAGTATCTAGGGTAGTTCTGCTTCAGTGACCGTTCCCCTCATCTCAGAAGCACTTAGTCTCGGGTTTCGGTTCAACCTTGGCTTTCTTCACTAGAGCTGCAACTGATTTTCCGTTTCATGAAGTATCCCTTGTTGCCCGTGCCCTTCTTGAAACTAGTGGTTTTACTAACCATCAACAATTGATGCTCCTACTTGATTTCTACTTTCGCGATGTCAAACATCGCGAGTTGCTCAAGGATCATCATGTCTATCCCTGATATGTTATAGTTCATCACGAAGCTCTAATAGCTTGGTGGCAGTGACTATGGAGAACCATCACTATCTCATCTGGAAGATTAACTCCCACTCGATTCAAGCGATTGTAGTACTTAGACAATCTGAGCACATGCTCAATGATTGAGCTTTTCTCCCTTAGTTTGCAGGCTTAAGAAACTTGTCAGAGGTCTCATACCTCTTGACATGGGCACTAGTCTGAAATCCCAATTTCAGTCTTTGGAACATCTCATATGTTCTGCGACGTTTCAAAAACGTCTTCGGTGCCTCAATTCTATACCGTTTTAACATTACACACTGAACTATCACGTAGTCATCAAGACGTGTATGTCAGATGTTCGCAACATCCACAAACGACGCTCGAGGTTCAGCACACCGAGCGGTGCATTAAGGACATAAGCCTTCTGTGCAGCAATGAGGACAATCCTCAGTTTACGGACCCAGTCCGCATAATTGCTACTATCAACTTTCAACTAAATTTTCTCTAGGAACATATCTTAAACAGTAGAACTAAAGTGTAAGCTACGACATAATTTGCAAAGACCTTTTGACTATGTTCATGATAATTAAGTTCATCTAATTATTTAATGAACTCCCACTGAGATAGACATCCCTCTAGTCATCTAAGTGATACATGATCCGAGTCAACTAGGCCGTGTCCGATCATCACGTGAGACGGACTAGTCATCAGCAGTGAACATCTCCATGTTGATCGTATCTACTATACGACTCATGTTCGACCTTTCGGTCTCTTGTGTTCCGAGGCCATGTCTGTACATGCTAGGCTCGTCAAGTCAACCTAACTGTTTCGCATGTGTAAATCTGGCTTACACCCGTTGTATGCGAACATTAGAATCTATCACACCCGATCATCACGTGGTGCTTCGAAACAACGAACCTTCGCAACGGTGCACAGTTAGGGGGAACACGTCTCTTGAAATTTTAGTGGGGGATCATCTTATTTATGCTACCGTCGTTCTAAGCAAATAAGATGTAAACATGACAAACATCACATGCAAATCATAAAGTGACATGATATGGCCAATATCATCTTGCGCCTTTGATCTCCATCTTCGAGGCGCGGCATGATCACCTTCGTCACCGGCATGACACCATGATCTCCATCATCATGATCTCCATCATCGTGTCTTCATGAAGTTGTCTCGCCAACTATTACTTCTACTACTATGGCTAACGGTTAGCAATAAACTAAAGTAATTACATGGCGTTTTCATTGACACGCAGGTCATACAATAAATTAAGACAACTCCTATGGCTCCTGCCGGTTGTCATACTCATCGACATGCAAGTCGTGATTCCTATTACAAGAACATGATCAATCTCATACATCACATGTATATAATTCATCACATCCTTTTGGCCATATCACATCACATAGCATACCCTGCAAAAAAAAGTTAGACGTCCTCTAATTGTTGTTGCATGTTTTACGTGGCTGCTATGGGTTTCTAGCAAGAACGTTTCTTACCTACGTCAAAGCCACAACGGTGATATGCCAATTTCTATTTACCCTTAATAAGGACCCTCTTCATCGAATCCGATCCGACTAAAGTGGGAGAGACAGACACCCGCTAGCCACCTTATGCATCAAGTGCATGTCAGTCGGTGGAACCTAAAACTCAGCAGAAAATCTCGTGAGCTCCGTTAGCGAAAGAAAACAAAAGACCAATTCAAGGTACTGTAATTAACTCATTCTTTATTTATATTGGTGTTAAACCTACTGTATTCCAACTTATCTATGGTTTATAAACTATTTTACTAGCCATAGATTCATCAAAATAAGCAAACAACACACGAAAAACAGAATCTGTCAAAAACAGAACAGTCTGTAGTAATCTGTAACTAACGCAAACTTCTGGAACTCCAAAAAATCAGCCAAAATAGGAAGACCTAGGAAATTTGTTTATTGATCAGCAGCAATTGGAATCAAGATTTTATCATGTTCTGGTGATTTTTAACAATTGTTTTCGTGAACAGAAAGTTTCTGGAAATTACAGCAAGATCAAATAACTATCATCCAAGAAGATCCTATAGGTTTAACTTGGCACAAACACTAATTAAAACATAAAAATACATCTAACCAGAGGCTAGATAAAACATTTATTCCTAAACAGAAACAAAAAGCAAAAAACTAAAAATAAAATTGGGTTGCCTCCCAACAAGCGCTATCGTTTAACGCCCCTAGCTAGGCATAAAAGCAAGGATAGATCTAGGTATTGCCATCTTTGGTAGGCAATCCATAAGTGGCTCTCATGATAGATTCATATGGAAGTTTTATTTTCTTCCTAGGGAAGTGTTCCATGCCTTTCAATGGAAATTGGAATCTAATATTCCCTTCCTTCATATCAATAATTGCACCAATCGTTCTAAGGAAAGGTCTACCAAGAATAATAGGACATGAAGGATTGCAATCTATGTCAAGAGCGATAAAATCTACGGGCACATAGTTCCTATTTGCAAAAATAAGAACATCATTAATTCTTCCCATAGGTTTCTTAATAGTGGAATCCGCAGGGTGCAAGTTTAAAGAGCAATCATCAAAATCACGGAAACCTAACAAATCGCACAAAGTTTTTAGAATCGTGGAAACACTAGCACCCAAATCACACAAAGCATAGCATTCATGATCTTTTATCTTAATTTTAATAGTAGGTTATCACTCATCATAAAGTTTTCTAAGGATAGAAACTTCCAACTCAAGCTTTTCTTCATAAGATTGCATCAAGGCATCAACGATATGTTTGGTAAAAGCTTTATTTTGACTATAAGCATGAGCAGAATTTAGCACGGATTGCAACAAGGAAATAGAATCTATCAAAGATCAATTATCATAATTAAATTCCTTGAAATCCAAAATAGTGGGTTTATTAATATCTAGGGTTTTGTTCTCTTCAATCCCACTTTTATCAAATTTAGCATCAAGATCTAAAAACTCCGAATTTTTGGAACGCCTTCTAGGTAAAGGTGGATCATATTCAGTCCCATCATTATCAAGATTCATATTGCAAAAAAAAGATTTAATAGGGGACACATCAATAACTTTTAGATCTTCATCTTTATTTTCATAGAAATTTGAAGAACACGCTTTCAAAAAGCAATCTTTCTTAGCACGCATCCTAGCGGTTCTTTCTTTGCACTCATCAATGGAAATTCTCATGGCTTTGAGAGACTCATTGATATCATGCTTAGGAGGAATAAATCTCAGTTTTAAAGAATCAACATCAAGAGAAATTCTATCAACGTTCCTAGCCAATTCATCAACTTTAAGCAATTTTTCTTCAAGCAAAGCATTGAAATTCTTTTGCGAATTCATAAACTCTTTAACACTAGTCTCAAATTCAGAGGGCATCTTATTAAAATTTCCATAAGAATTTTTGTAGGAATTACCATAATTATTAGAGGAATTACTAGGATAAGGCCTAGGATTAAAGTTTCCTCTATACGCGTTGTTACCAAAATTATTCCTACCAACAAAATTCACATCCATAGATTCATTATTATTCTCAATCAAAGTAGACAAGGGCATATCATTAGGATCAGAAGAAACACTCTTAGTAGCAAATAATTTCATAAGTTCATCCATCTTTCCACTCAAAACATTAATTTCTTCTATCGCATGCACTTTTTTATTAGTAGATCTTTCAGTGTGCCATTGAGAATAATTAACCATAATATTATCTAGGAGTTTAGTAGCTTCTCCTAAAGTGATTTCCATAAAAGTGCCTCCCGCTGCCGAATCTAAAAGATTTCTAGAAGCAAAATTCAATCCGGCATAAAATTTTTGTATAATCATCCACAAATTCAAACCATGAGTAGGGCAATTACGTATCATTAATTTCATCCTCTCCCAAGCTTGTGCAACATGTTCATGATCAAGTTGCTTAAAATTCATAATATCGTTTCTAAGAGAGATAATCTTAGTGAGAGGAAAATACTTAGAGATAAAAGCATCTTTGCACTTATTCCAGGAATCAATACTATTTTTAGGCAAAGTCGAAAACCAAGCTTTAGCACGATCTCTAAGCGAAAAAGGAAATAGCTTCAGTTTAACAATATCATTATCAACATCTTTCTTCTTTTGCATATCACACAAATCAACGAAGCTATTTAGATGAGTAGCGGCATCTTCACTAGGAAGGCCGGCGAATTGATCTTTCATGACAAGATTCAACAAAGCAGCATTGATTTCACAAGATTCAGTATCAGTAAGAGGAGCAATGGGAGTGCTAAGGAAATCATTATTGTTGGTATTGGTAAAGTCACATAATTTGGTATTATCTTGAGCCATCGTGACAAGCAAGCAATCCAACACACGAGCAAACAAGAGACGGGCAAAAAGAGGCAAACGGAAAAGAGAGGGCGAATAAAACGGCAAGGGTGAAGTGGGGGAGAGGAAAACGAGAGGCAAATGGCAAATACTGTAATGCGGGAGATAAGGGTTTCTGATGGGTACTTGGTATGTTGACTTTTGCGTAGACCTCCCCGGCAACGGTGCCAGAAATCCTTCTTGCTACCTCTTGAGCACTGCGTTGGTTTTCCCTTGAAGAGGAAAGGGTGATGCAGCAAAGTAGCGTAAGTATTTCCCTCAGTTTTTGAGAACCAAGGTATCAATCCAGTAGGAGGCTACGCGCGAGTCCCTCGTACCTACACAAAACAAATAAATCCTCGCAACCAACGCGATAAGGGGTTGTCAATCCCTACACGGTCACTTACGAGAGTGTGATCTGATAGATATGATAGGATAATATTTTTGGTATTTTTATGATAAATATGCAAAGTAAAATAAAAAGCAAAGGAAATAACTAAGTGTTGGAAGATTAATATGATGAAGATAGACCCGGGGCCATAGGTTTCACTAGTGGCTTCTCTCGAGAGCATAAGTATTCTACGGTGGGTGAACAAATTACTGTTGAGCAATTGAGAGAATTGAGCATAGTTATGAGAATATCTAGGTATGATCATGTATATAGGCATCACGTCCGAGACAAGTAGACTGACTCCTGCCTGCATCTACTACTATTACTCCACACATCGACCGCTATCCAACATGCATCTAGAGTATTAAGTTCATAAGAACAGAGTAAGGCCTTAAGCAAGATGACATGATGTAGAGGGATAAATTCATGCAATATGATAAAAACCCCATCTTGTTATTCTCGATGGCAATAATACTATACGTGCCTTGCTGCCCCTACTGTCACTGGGAAAGGACACCGCAAGATTGAACCCAAAGCTAAGCACTTCTCCCATTGCAAGAAAGATCAATCTAGTAGGCCAAACCAAACTGATAATTCGAAGAGACTTGCAAAGATAACCAATCATACATAAAAGAATTCAGAGAAGATTCAAATATTGTTCATAGATAAACTTGATCATAAACCCACAATTCATCGGTCTCAACAAACACACCGCAAAAGAAGATTACATCGAATAGATCTCCATGAGAGAGGGGGAGAACATTGTATTGAGATCCAAAAAGAGAGAGGAAACCATCTAGCTACTAACTATGGACCCGAAGGTCTAAGGTAAACTACTCACACTTCATCGGAGAGGCTATGGTGTTGATGTAGAAGCCCTCCGTGATGGATGCCCCCTCCGGCGGAGCTCCGGAACAGGCCCCAAGATGGGATCTCATGGGTACAGAAGGTTGCGGTGGTGGAATTAGGTTTTTGGCTCCATATCTGATCGTTTGGGGGTACGTAGGTATATATAGGAGGAAGAAGTACGTCGGTGGAGCAACAGGGGGCCCACGAGGGTGGAGGGCGCACCCCCCTACCTCGTGGCTTCCCTATTGGTTGCTTGACGTAGGGTCCAAGTCTCCTGGATCTTGTTCGTTCCAAAAATCACGTTCCCGAAGGTTTCATTCCGTTTGGACTCCGTTTGATATTCTTTTTCTGTGAAACTCTGAAATAGGCAAAAAACAGCAATTCTGGGCTGGGCCTCCGGTTAGTAGGTCAGTCCCAAAAATAATATAAAAGTGAATAATAAAGCCCAATAATGTCCAAAACAGTAGATAATATAGCATGGAGCAATCAAAAATTATAGATACGTTGGAGACGTATCAAGTAACACTGGAAGGATATGCATCCAACAATGCAAACACTAGCTTTGTCACATTCTTCATGTTGAATGCGAGGGCAGTATTGTCCGTGAGGATTAAGTCTTTCAACAAAAAATTTCTTACGGCTGCAGGTGTTGAACAACATAAAAATAAGTTTCATGTGGACCTAAGGGCTTCTAATCGTGCTCGGCTTCTATTTACAACAACTTGTCATCATGGACCAGTAGAATTACTTGCCGTTGATCTTGATTTTATGGATCAGACCGATCCATTTGATTGTGACTGCCGAAAACTTTGGTTGAGTTAGATGTCATTGTCCTGTTCAATCTGGATTTTGTCTAAACCTGATGAGCAATTAATCCTCGTGCTTTTGTATTGTTTGTTAGCTGGAGTTAGATATTGTTGCCCTTTTCAACTCGGCTTTGACCCATATTTTCTTTCATACTGGGCCAATGGCTTGCCATTTCTTTAATTAAGACATAAATATTATAAGCATTCACAACATAGGCAAAGAACATCACTCTCGCGGGATGTAACACCCCAAAAATTTAACCATATTTTTTATTAAAATTTTGCCAGGAAATTAAATTTTTATTTTCTGGATTTATCTTTTGATTTCAGAACTTCTCTTTTCTTTGATATTGTGAAGTTTTTACCCCAAGTGAAAACCTTCCAAAAATATTATTGGACTTGTATACCCTCTCAAGAAAACATTTCTTTTATTAGTGGGTTTATTTGCATAATTGTTTTTCCTGAGCTTTATTCTTCTAAAAATGATTTTTCATAAGTTATGGAGCCTCTTTTGCACTGTAACCCTTTCAAATACTTCTTTAAAATTTCAACCAAAATTTGGGGATGTCATGTGATGTTTCCACATCACTTTTATGCAAAAATATCTTTTGGTCATTGGAGATTTTGAGCTCTACACCAAATTTTCAAATCTGGTCCAGTTGGTAATTTTTGCACTACAACCTATTTAAATATTTCTTTAAAAATTCTTCCAAGTGTTTGGAGATGTCAGTAGATGCATATAATTCTACTTTATGCAAAAACCCATGAGTGTTCTTTGAAAAATTTGAGCAAATCATCCTCTTTTGCTCTCTGGTCCAGTTTGGCATTTTCTACTGCAACTCTATTTTTGTTTGCTCTGTTGCCCATGATTCTTTTTCCTGCTTATAGTCCACCCTGCAAAACCCTTAAGTCTAGGAGAGTGGACCCATTGGAGTATTTTTGGTTCATGCAATTATAGCCTTCAGTTTCTGCCCAGATTTGGTTTTCTCAAAAGCTTGCACTAACAAGTTTCTGGTTTTGCCCAACTAACATTGCCACCCTCTCTATCATCTAAAGAGACTAGGATCTGGAGTTTATGGCCACCCCAAGAGATGCCTAGATGCCCATAACATTCTGTCGAGCACTTTGAGTGCATGGCCAGATTTGGCATAATTTCTAGTTTACATTAGGAACCTGCTTGCTTTGCCTAACCAGCATGTCTCAGGGCTCTACACTAGTCTATAGCTCAACACTGTTAAACCCCATGTGGATTGGAGCCCTCTATCACGCGTTGTCATTACGTCGAGCACCTGGCGTGCGTGCTCTGGGCGCGGCCAGAGCGCGCGTTTTGCATGTGCGTGCACCCGAGCCACCGCGTCCCGCCCCTGGCCCTTGCTCGCCTGCAGAGCCACGGCCGTCCTCGTCCACACACCAGAGCGCTCCAAGCTTCCCCTTGGCGCCCTACAGCGCCGCCGTCAGAGCCCCTTGGCGGCACGCCGCCGTCGGCGGCAGGCCCCTGCCATGGACGGCGCCGCCCAAGCCACAGCCGCTCGCCAGCTCGCCTCTGGAGCAATCCAAGCTTATCCGCGAGCTCGTCCACTAGCGCCCGTCGCCGCCACGTCGTCCTGCAGGCTACAGAACGTCGGTTCACCGATCCTATCTCTGCCCGCCGCGGAACCGACCTCGACTGCCTATATAAGGAGCCCCCGAGCTCGTCCAGGCCCTCAAGCAGCCTCATACCTCCTCTCTAGAGCCCCCACAGTCAGCAATCGACGGGAGAAGGTCGTCTTCCTCACCTCCGGCAGGTTCGGCCGCCGCCACACTCCGGTGAAATCCGGCCAAGACCGAGGCCCTAACCCCCTCCCGTGCTCCCATCCTCCTCCCCCTCGACCGTGCGGAGCTACCCAGCACCTCAGCCTCGATCGGGAGCCACCGTAGCTCGAAGCCCAAATCCACCAGAACCACCGTCCGCCGCGGAGCTCGCCGCCGGCGACCCCTCTACCCCCTCCCAGCCTAGCAACCACCGGGAGGACCGCCCTGGACTGGCGGATCAATCCCCGCCATCAGAACCCCGTGAGGAGCCTCCGTTCGCCGACGGCGATCGCTGGAGCTCCGCCTCCGTTCGGCCAGAAGAGAGGAAGGCGGGGACGACTGGTCAAACATGACCAGTGGACCCAAGGGGCCCACTGTCAGTGACCCATGGGTCGGCCCATGCGGGTTAAGTGGAGGCGTAAAGCCCGAAGTACGTGTCCCCCTCTCAAAAGCGTATTTCGTCCGAAACATTTTCTTTTCTGTTTTGTTTTAAAAACAGATTTTTGACTAAACTTTGACTGACTATATCTTCTTAAATAAAACTCCAAATGAATTAATCCTTTTTCCTACCTCTCTCAAATTCCACCTAGCTTATTTTAAGATTTATTTCAAAAATATCTAGGACAACTTTTTGCGCTGTTTTTAAAGTATGTGTTATTTGAATATTTTTGAAAATAGGATTTTGGAGAGAGAAGAAAACTTTCAAAAACTTTTTGGGATGCACCCTGCCTCTCCACAACTTGAAGGCAAGCATTCTGAACCCTGGCATAATATTTTTGTGTGTTGTTTGATACGGTTACAACACCACCTTGACATGGAGCATTCGTTATTTTATGTGACGATACAATCATACGCATGAGTGCATAATGAAGATTCTTTGCTGTTAGAAATGGATATGCTTGTGATAGTAATCATCTTCGTATGCTTTTCATGCATACCGGAAGGAAGCCGGGAAAGTCTCTGTCTTGGGTAGACACGAGCTTGTCCCTAGTTCCTCGTCGAGACGAGTGTGTCCGGTATGGCATGATGAGGTATGATGAGTGGTGATTCTATCTGTTAATTGAAATATAATTGTTATGCTAATCATACAGGGAATACTTGAACCTCCTGAGTCGGCCGTAGATCGAGTCTTGTTCCAGTAACCCCCATACTTGTTTCGTACTACCACTTGTCCCTGCTGCAGGTAGGGTACGGTTCAGTAAGTTGTCAACCCCTTCCTAGCACACACCGTACAGAGAGGCCATGGTGGAAGATACCGAATGCATCCGGTAGGCATGCCACCTGGTCCGGGGGCATGGGTGTTTTGGTTGTAGCCGAAGGGGTAGCTCCCCTAGTTTGCGCGCGGTATAAATTTTGTGATCCCATGCTAAGTCGAGGTTGTAGCCTCCCCACTTAGAGTTTCGCTTAACGGGTGTCGTGGGTGATTCCAGACACCGGTAAGTTAGGCCGGTGTGTGCGGTTAGGTGTGTTTTCAATTAAAGACCATAGACGGAATTAGTCCCGATGGACTAAAGAAATCCGTTACCCGTGGGTAAAGAGTACACCCTCTGCAGAGATTATATCTATTCGAATAGCCGTGTCCATGGTTAAGGACTACAGTCTGGGATGGGTCCAGTGTCGGTCTTAGTGTCGGTCTTCGAAGGGGTAAACTGTTAAACCAAAACTTGGATCATGACTTGTGACTTGTGATGATTATGATGATTATTATTATGGACTAACCATTTACATTATTTGAATTATTGAGTATCCCTGGGACGGTTCTACCTCCTGGATATTCACTGTGATCTTTCTCTTATAAGCCCTTTATGTGGCGTCACTCAGACGCCCGACTATGGCATGCTTGTTATTTAAGTTATTTATAAGCCCTTTATGTGGTGTTGCTCAGACGCCCGACTGTGGCATGCTTGTTATTTAAATTATTTATAAGCCCTTTATGTGGTGTCGCTCAGACGCCCGACTGTGGCATGCTTGTTATTTAAATTATTTATAAGCCCTTTATGTGGTGTCGCTCAGACGCCCGACTGTGGCATGCTTGTTATTTAAATTATTTATAAGCCCTTTATGTGGTGTCGCTCAGACGCCTGACTGTGGCATGCTTGTTATTTAAATTATTTATAAGCCCTTTATGTGGTGTCGCTCAGACGCCCGACTGTGGCATGCTTGTTATTTAAATTATTTATAAGCCCTTTATGTGGTGTCGCACAAACGCCCGACTATGGCATGCTTGTTATTTCTTTTATTTATAAGCCCTTTATGTGGTGTCGCTCAGACGCCCGACTGAGGCATGATTTATCTTATTATCCTTTCGAGGCAGTGCATTCTATTTCTGCTCCCATATTGCATATTCGTGTTATATATGAATAACCTGCTTGCGTGCATCATGGATTTTTATTCCGTGGCTGACGTTATGATCATAGAATATTTCAGAGCATGATCATCATTTGTTATATTATGCCTGTGTTCATAATGTTTGCGAGTACATTCAAAAGTACTCACTGGCTTGTCCCTGGCTATTGTCTTGGCCAGATTTCTTGCGTGGAGAGGAGCGTTGCGACGACAGCCCCGGAACCCAGGCGAAGGTGATAGTAGCCTCGCGAAGATAGGAGTTATCCTGGTCAGCTGTTCCTGTGGGAAATGGAGTCCCATAGACGCAGATGAACCACAAACCGCTTCCGCCATCAACCACTAGAAACCAATTGTTGTACTCATGGACCACAATGGTCTTGTACTACATATCTTGTACTTTGCTTGGAATTTCTGTATCAAGTTGGTGCCTCATCAGCTAACAGTAATCCTGGGGCTGGTGAGAACAAGGATCATTTTCTGGGAAAATATATCCCGAAAACCCGGTCCTGACAAACTTGGTATCAGAGCCAGGCTGACCATTGGATAAATCCTATCTTAGCCAGGTCGAAAAACCTAGGTTAACCGACCCACCATACCTTAACCTAACCCCGGCCAAGCTTCCCGTGTAAGATAATCACACAGTGACCCCGACGCTTTTCGCAGTCGGTGCCCAACCTATCAGCCTAGCCTGTCGATCACGCGCCAGTTACCGACAACTAATTTGTCTCATTTGCAAGCGTGCGAAGGAAGACTCCGTCCCATTTTCTATAAAAAGGGCACGCTAGCCTCAACACAACACAGCACAGCCTCTTCCCCCAACTCGAGGCATAATGCTTGGCCCTATTGTGCACAATGAGACCACAGCCACCAACCTTGGAGGTTTTGTGACTGTGCTCACAAACCTCACCCAGTCGTGCTGTTTGGACAACCGATCGAGTCCTTGAGGACTTCCCCAGCCATCGGCCAAAATGCTTTGGTGTCCCCAGAAGTGCTTCGTCGCCTTTTTGGAACACGCTCCAACGGGATTGTGGCCAACAACCCCCGCGATGGTCATCATCGCTACCCCGACCCTGCAGCCCCTCAACCTCATCCAGCTAATCCCGACGGTGAAACCCGTGGAGAAGCCTCGACGTCCATAAGGCAAGCCCGCTTAGATGTTAACGAAGTAGACTAAGTCACTCGAGTAGTACCGAGCCTTAGTATTTCTACGCCTTGTAATTGTGTGATCCTGTATCACCATAATTAAATGTTGTCTGCTTATGCGCCCCTATTTTTGAATAATAGCCATGCATAAGTACGTCAGCATACAGTTGCATTTTTAAATTCCGGGTGCAGCTACCAAAACCACCCCGACGACCCCCACAGTAATGCGTCACTTTGTGAGATATGTATATCTGTAGCTTCGACCCCGACCCCCATAAGAGCAGAACCGACAAACTAGTTACCTTTCACCGTGATAAATGACCCCGCCCAGATGCTATATAAAAGGCCACCTCGTGACCTTGCCAAGTATCTCTCACCTTGTGCATAACTCTCGCAGCCATTCCTTTGCCATGCCGAGCCCCAGTATTTATCTGAGAACTCCAGATGCCACCCCAGGTAGTTTTGTCAAAGTATTATGGGACTTTACCTGCATTACCATGAGTGCCATCCATCCACCCCAGTACGAGTTGCTCAAATCGAGGATCACCCCATCCACCTCGAAATATTGGGCAGTGGTGCACATCCCTCCCACAAACCCAAACCAAGACCCAACGGAAGTCTCCTTTGTGGGGAAATCTATGCCGACTCCGCAAATGGCCATAGAAGCTGCTGCATATGAAGCACTTGCTCGCCTTCGATTCGCGGTGCCCTATGCCAGCGAACGAGGGTATTATTACTTCCCGAGTCGTGCATCACCCGGAGAAGTACCATCTTTCCCCAGTGAACGAATTGAGAGAGACCCAGTGCTGGCCAACCTGGCACAGTATGTCATCGCTCAAGAGCGTTTAACCCAGCGAGTAATGGGTTATCTCCAGAGCCTCGCTGATTTAAATCCTCAGATCGCTATTGGCAGACCACTGAGGCCCGACCAGGAGAGACGCATTCATCGGCTAGTCAATCCGCTTCCCCCGATAGAAGAGGAGTGTGCCCCAGTACCAGAGACGTTTACTCAGGACCCTATCCATTTACCATTGTAGACGTCACTGCTATGTTCATTGTCTCAGCATTCGTTTCTGTGTCGCAACTCATGCGTGGTATCCTAAAATTGTGCGATGAATTAAATTTTTAGTTTCAATTAATGTGAGTGGTTTTCTTACTGCTGTTAATTTTCATTAACCGTTTTCACTCTCGGTAATTCTGAAGTGAGATTTTTCCCGGAATCGTTGCGGCATATATCTCTTCACGACGTAGATTTTTTATTCATGCAACACCACAGCAGACTCACAACCGCAACCACTCGACCGCGTGCACTAATTGCTAATGCACATACACATGTTACACCTAACTGATCACCTCTGAAGGAGAGGTTAGTGGGTAATCACTCGGGTACAAGCTGCCTCCAACACACCGACAACAGTTAGCGCCCAACACCGCACTTAATTCTCATGATCACCGCCACCGTGAAGGGCTAACACTCGAGCGGCAGCATCACGACGATCATCGAGGATCATCACGCACGGGAGCACGGAGAACCCCAGCAACGCCGCCAACCCTCCGCACATCAGGACCACGTACCAGTCCGGCATCACCTCCGCCATTAGAGCCTTGTCTCGAGCTCCTGCAAACAGAAATGGAGGAGAAGGAAGGAGAAGGAGAAGCAAGGCCAGGTGTGAGGAAGAAGAAGGAGCACCTCGGTCATTTTATAGCTCGAGATCGGTGTACGGTGGGCGAAGTCCACCAGCACCGCTCGTCGCTCGATCGCCGGTGTTCGAAGGCGAATCCGCGAGTAGTGCCGACAGTGCACTGGCCCGCGAGGTGAGTGCACGCTGCACCGGCAGCTAGCACGCCGCGCACTACCACAGTACGGCCTAGATGCCCTACGCGCTAGACGTCGCCGGTGGAGAAAGCGCGGGAAAGCACGCGGGAGGGAGGAAGAGGAGAGAGCCAGAGGTAGAAGAAGAGGCCGACAGTGGGCCCCGGGTCCACCTGTCAGCCAGAGGGAGCACTGTGCTCTCGGGTACGACCAACGTATTTTAGAAATTTAGAATTTATTCTAAATTTACTATATCCAACGTAGAAATCTCTCGTTTTCCCCAAACCATGGATTTTTTCCCACACAGCGCCAGTATGCCACACTGTAGTTTTACACCACTTATTTCCCTCTCACTGTAGATACATTTTATTGCATAAGTAGGATGATTTTTTTGGTAAGAGCAATGTTTGTTCAAAAGAGCTTTTAGCAAATCTCGAGGACAAGATTTTTCTTAAGGGGGGTAGTGTAGTAACACCCCAAAAATTTAACCATATTTTTTTATTAAAATTTTGCAAGGAAATTAAAATTTTATTTTCTGGATTTATCTTTTGATTTCAGAACTTCTCTTTTCTTTGATATTGTGAAGTTTTTACCCCAAGTGAAAACCTTCCAAAAATATTATTGGACTTGTATACCCTCTCAAGAAAACATTTCTTTTATCAGTGGGTTTATTTGCATAATTGTTTTTCCTGAGCTTTATTCTTCTAAAAATGATTTTTCATAAGTTATGGAGCCTCTTTTGCACTGTAACCCTTTCAAATACTTCTTTAAAATTTCAACCAAAATTTGGGGATGTCATGTGATGATTCCACATCACTTTTATGCAAAAATATCTTTTGGTCATTTGGAGATTTTGAGCTCTACACCAAATTTTCAAATCTGGTCCAGTTGGTAATTTTTCACTACAACCTATTTAAATATTTCTTTAAAAATTCTTCCAAGTGTTTGAAGATGTCAGTAGATGCATATAATTCTACTTTATACAAAAACCCATGAGTGTTCTTTGAAAAATTTGAGCAAATCATCCTCTTTTGCTCTCTAGTCCAGTTTGGCATTTTCTACTGCAACTCTATTTTTGTTTGCTCTGTTGCCCATGATTCTTTTTCCTGCTTATAGTCCACCCTGCAAAACCCTTAAGTCCAGGAGAGTGGACCCATTGGAGAATTTTTGGTTCATGCAATTATAGCCTTCAGTTTCTGCCCAGATTTGGTTTTCTCAAAAGCTTGCACTAACAAGTTTCTGGTTTTGCCCAACTAACATTGCCACCCTCTCTATCATCTAAAGAGACTAGGATCTGGAGTTTATGGCCACCCCAAGAGATGCCTAGATGCCCATAACATTCTGTCGAGCACTTTAAGTGCATGGCCAGATTTGGCATAATTTCTAGTTTACATTAGGAACCTGCTTGCTTTGCCTAACCAGCATGTCTCAGGGCTCTACACTAGTCTATAGCTCCACACTGTTAAACCCCATGTGGATTGGAGCCCTCTATCACGCATTGTTATTACGTCGAGCACCTGGCGTGCGTGCTCTGGGCGCGGCCAGAGCGCGCGTTTTGCACGTGCGTGCACCCGAGCCACCGCGTCCCGCCCCTGGCCCTTGCTCGCCTACAGAGCCACGGCCGTCCTCGTCCACACACCAGAGCGCTCCAAGCTTCCCCCTGGCGCCCTATAGCGCCGCCGTCAGAGCCCCTTGGCGGCACGCCGCCGTCAGCGGCAGGCCCCTGCCATGGACGGCGCCGCCCGAGCGACAGCCGCTCGCCAGCTCGCCTCTGGAGCAATCCAAGCTTATCCGCGAGCTCGTCCACTAGCGCCCGTCGCCGCCACGTCGTCCTGCAGGCTACAGAACATCGGTTCGCCAATCCTATCTCCGCCTGCCACGGAACCGACCTCGACTGCCTATATAAGGAGCCCCCGAGCTCGTCCAGGCCCTCAAGCAGCCTCATACCTCCTCTCTAGAGCCCCAAAGTCAGCAATCAACGGGAGAAGGTCGTCTTCCTCACCTCCGGCAGGTTCGGCCGCCGCCACACTCCGATGAAATCCGGCCAAGACCGAGGCCCTAACCTCCTCCCGTGCTCCCATCCTCCTCCTCCTCGACCGTGCGGAGCTACCCAGCACCTCAACCTCGATCGGGAGCCACCGTAGCTCGAAGCCCAAATCCACCAGAACCACCGTCCGCCGCGGAGCTCGCCGCCGGCGACCCCCTCTACCCCCCAGCTTAGTAACCACCGGGAGGACCGCCCTGGACTGGCGGATCAATCCCCGCCATCAGAACCCCGTGAGGAGCCTCCGTTCGCCGACGGCGATCGCTGGAGCTCCGCCTCCGTTCGGCCAGAAGAGAGGAAGGCGGGGACGACTGGTCAAACCTGACCAGTGGAGCCAAGGGGCCCACTGTCAGTGACCCATGGGTCGGCCCGTCCGGGTTAAGTGGAGGCGTAAAGCCCGAAGTACGTGTCCCCCTCTCGAAAGCGTATTTCGTCCGAAACGTTTTCTTTTCTGTTTTGTTTTAAAAACAGATTTTTGACTAAACTTTGACTGACTATATCTTCTTAAATAAAACTCCAAATGAATTAATTCTTTTTCCTACCTCTCTCAAATTCTACCTAGTTTATTTTAAGATTTATTTCAAAAATATCTAGGAGAACTTTTTGCACTGTTTTTAAAGTATGTGTTATTTGAATTTTTTGAAAATAGGATTTTGGAGAGAAGAAAACTTTCAAAAAGTTTTTGGGATGCACCCTGCCTCTCCACAACTTGAAGGCAAGCATTCTGAACCCTGGCATAATATTTTTGTGTGTTGTTTGATACGGTTACAACACCACCTTGACATGGAGCATTCGTTATTTTATGTGACGATACAATCATACGCATGAGTGCATAATGAAGATTCTTTGCTGTTAGAAATGGATATGCTTGTGATAGTAATCATCTTCGTATGCTTTTCATGCATACCGGAAGGAAGCCGGGAAAGTCTCTGTCTTGGGTAGACACGAGCTTGTCCCTAGTTCCTCGTCGAGACGAGTTGTGTCCGGTATGGCATGATGAGGTATGATGAGTGGTGATTCTATCTGTTGATTGAAATATAATTGTTATGCTAATCATACAGGGAATACTTGAACCTCCTGAGTCGGCCGTAGATCGAGTCTTGTTCCAGTAACCCCCATACTTGTTTCGTACTACCACTTGTCCCTGCTGCAGGTAGGGTACGGTTCAGTAAGTTGTCAACCCCTTACCTAGCACACACCGTACAGAGAGGCCATGGTGGAAGATACCGGATGCATCCGGTAGGCATGCCACCTGGTCCGGGGTCATGGGTGTTTCGGTTGTAGCCGAAGGGGTAGCTCCCCTAGTTTGCGCGCGGTATAAATTTTGTGATCCCATGCTAAGTCGAGGTTGTAGCCTCCCCACTTAGAGTTTCGCTTAACGGGTGTCATGGGTGATTCCAGACACCGGTAAGTTAGGCTGGTGTGTGCGGTTAGGTGTGTTTTCAATTAAAAGATCGTAGACGAAATTAGTCCCGATGGACTAAAGAAATCCGTTACCCGTGGGTAAAGAGTACACCCTCTGCAGAGATTATATCTATTCGAATAGCCGTGTCCATGGTTAAGGACTACAGGCTAGGATGGTCAAGTGTCGGTCTTAGTGTCGGTCTTCGGAGGAGTAAACTGTTAAACCAGAACTTGGATCATGACTTGTGACTTGTGATGATTATGATTATTATTATTATGGACTAACCATTTACATTATTTGAATTATTGAGTATCCCTGGGACGGTTCTACCTCCTGGATATTAACTGCGATCTTTCTCTTATAAGCCCTTTATGTGGCGTCGCTCAGACGCCCGACTGTGGCATGCTTGTTATTTAAGTTATTTATAAGCCCTTTATGTGGTGTCTCTCAGACGCCCGACTGTGGCATGCTTGTTATTTAAATTATTTATAAGCCCTTTATGTGGTGTCGCTCAGACGCCCGACTGTGGCATGCTTGTTATTTAAATTATTTATAAGCCCTTTATGTGGTGTCGCTCAGACGCCCGACTGTGGCATGCTTGTTATTTAAATTATTTATAAGCCCTTTATGTGGTGTCGCTCAGACGCCCGACTGTGGCATGCTTGTTATTTAAATTATTTATAAGCCCTTTATGTGGTGTCGCTCAGACGCCCGACTGTGGCATGCTTGTTATTTAAATTATTTATAAGCCCTTTATGTGGTGTCGCATAGACGCCCGACTGTGGCATGCTTGTTATTTCTTTTATTTATAAGCCCTTTACGTGGTGTCGCTCAGACACCCGACTGAGGCATGACTTATCTTATTATCCTTTTGAGGCGGTGCATTCTATTTCTGCTCCCATATTGCATATTCGTGTTATATATGAATAACCTGCTTGCGTGCATCATGGATTTTTATTTCGTGGCTGACGTTATGACAATAGAATATTTCAGAGCATGATCATCATTTGTTATATTATACCTGTGTTCATAATGTTTGCGAGTACATTCAAAAGTACTCACTAGCTTGTCCCTGGCTATTGTCTTGGCCAGATTTCTTGCGTGGAGAGGAGCGTTGCGACGACAGCCCCGGAACCCATGCAAAGGTGATAGCAGCCTCGCGAAGATAGGAGTTATCCTGGTCAGCTGTTCCTGTGGGAAATGGAGTCCCATAGACGCAGATGAACCACAAACCGCTTCCGCCATCAACCACTAGAAACCAATTGTTGTACTCATAGACCACAATGGTCTTGTACTACATAACTTGTACTTTGCTTGGAATTTCTGTATCAAGTTGGTGCCTCATCAGCTAATAGTAATCCTGGGGCTGGTGAGCACAAGGATCATTTTCTGGGAAAATATATCCCGAAAACCCGGTCCTGACACGGGATCCTTGAGATCTTTGTTCATTATAGAACCACAAGTTTTTAGTGCCCACCAGCACCCACAAACTTATTTTCAGCTTGCACACCAAGGGCTGTAATTCTTAATAAGAAAAGCTGCATGGTAGTCACATATTTGGATTTATCATTTGGGACCCACGAGGAAAAAGCCTATCCAGGGCGGTGCCGACTCGGCAGTAAACATTGAGAAACCTGGTTTTAAAATTATTGTAAATCCAAAACTCGCCTCAAAATCATGAAACTTGGCATGTGTTATGTCATAGACCCAACATGTTGTGGTAAAATACTAGTCCAATTTGGGTCAAGTTTTGGTACAATCTTCTTACAAACCGGAGCCATTCTAATTATTGTGGTAATTTCTAGCTTATTTCTCTTTTTATTGGTTAACCTGTCAAATACTTTTTATATATAATAGATGTGTGTGCCCGTCTAACACACACACGTTGATCTATCTAACTGTTTCAGTTGTTGTGGCTAATCGCAAACAGTTCATCCATGTAAAGTGTATGCCATCAATTGCAGACACTTTGATCTGGCTGACCGGTTTCTGTTCTGTTGCCTAATCGCACACAGTTAATCCTTCTGAAGCATATGCCCTCAATCACACACACCTTGATCTGGCTAACCCTTTCTTTTGTGTTGCCTAATCACAAACAGTTCATCCGAGTGAACCGTATGCTCTATATCGCACACGCCTTCATCAGGCTGCCCGTTTCTTTTGTTCCGCCTCATCGCAAATAATTCATTGGACTGAACCGTATGCCCTGGATCGCACACGCAACTAAAATCTGAACCGTGTTTGATGGCTCCGCCATCGCAAACGTTTTGCACCTTTTTTGACGGTTCTTTTACACCACCGTTTGCAATTATTGCATCGCACACAGTTTTGTCGAAGGGTGTCTGATCGTAGTGTCGCGTTAGCAGCATCCTGCAGTAGTGAAGGGTTGCCATTTGTATGGGTTCGATGATCGTCCTCAAATGTCCCTTAGTGGAATCACGTCATCTTGCATTGTGTGAGGGCGTGAGGAGATTACAGTGGCCCTAGTGGCTTCTTGGGGAACATTGTGCCTCCACACCGCTCCAAACGGAGATTAGCATCCGCAATGGTGTGAACTTGGGGATACATCGTCGTCTCCGTGTGCCTCGGTTATATCTTACCCGAGCCCTTTACTTATGCACTTTACTTTGTGATAGCCATATTGTTTCTTGTCATATATCTTGCTATTACCTAGTAGTTTATCTTGCTTAGCATAAGTTGTTGGTGCACATAGGTGAGCCTAGTTGTTGTAGGTTTTGTGCTTGACAGATTAACCGCCATGTTTTTTCCGCATTTGTTCAAGCCTAAACCGTAATTATTTTTAAGCGCCTATTCACCCCTGCCTCTCTAGGCGACATCCTCGATCTTTCAACAATCATATTTAATTTTAATACCTGACTCTTTACCTTTGTCGAGTTCCCAATCTTCAGAATTTCGTTTAATTCTTTCCAAAAGATCCCACCGGAATTCAATAGTCTTCTTCATAAAAGAACCAGCACAAGAAGTATCAAGCATGGTTTGATCATTATGGGAAAGCCGAGCATAAAAATTCTAGATAATAATTTCTCTTGAGAGCTCATGATTGGGGCATGAATATAACATTGACTTAAGCCTCCCCCAAGCTAGAGCGGCACTTTCTCCTTCACGAGGCCAAAAATTATATATATAATTCCGATCACGATGAACTAGATGCATAGGATAATTTTTTTTGGTGGAACTCCAATTTCAAACGATTCCAATTCCATGATCCAATATCATCGCATAGCCTATACCATGCCAATGCTTTTTCCCTTCAAAGATAAAGGGAAAACCTTTTTCATAACTTGATCCCTAGGTAAACCTGCAAGCTTAAACAATCCATAAATTTGTTCCACATATATCAAGTGCATATCAGGATGTTCGGTTCCATCTCCTGCATAAGGATTAGCTAGCAGTTGTTCTATCATACCCGAAGGAATTTCATATTCAATATTTTCAGTAGGTGCAGTAGGTTGAGGGGTAACTAATTGTGGTTTCGGACGAGGTGAAGATACCCCGAACAAACCCCTCAAAGGATTGTTTTCCATGGTAACAAGTGAAAATATATTTCAGAACACTATATAAATGTTTCCTTACCAAATTCCACTTACCAAAGGCGCTTCACTCCCCGGCAAAGTGCCAGAAAATAGCCTTGATGACCCACAAGTATAGGGGATCAATTGTAGCTCTTTTCGATAAGTAAGAGTGTTGAACCCAACGAGGAGCAGAAGGAAATGACAAGTAGTTTTCAGTAAGGTAATGTCTGCAAGTGCTGAAATTGTAAGTAGCAGAGTAGTTTGATAGGAAGATAATTTGTAACGAGCAAGTAATGATAGTAGTAACAAAAGTGCAGCAAGGTAGCGCAATCCTTTTGAGGCAAAGGCCAGGCCAAAACGGTCTCTTATGATAAGGAAAGCGTTCTTGAGGTTACACAGGAATTTCATCTAGTCACTTTCATCATGTTGGTTCGATTTGTGCTCGCTACTTTGATAATTTGATATGTGGGTGGACCGGTGCTTAGGTGCTGCGCTACTTTGATAATTTGATATGTGGGTGGACCGGTGCTTAGGTGCTATTCTTACTTGAACAAACCTCCTACTTATGATTAACCCTCCCGCAAGCATCCGCAACAACAAGAAAAGTATTAAGAATAAATTCTAACCATAGCATTAAACTTTTGGATCCAATCGGTCCTTTACGGAATAGCGCATAAACTGGGGTTTAAGTTTCTGTCACTCTCGCAACCCACCATCTAATTGCTACTCCACAATGCATTCCCTTATGCTCAAATATGGTGAAGTGTCATGTAGTCGACGTTCACATGACACCACTAAGGGAATCACAACATACATACTATCAAAATATCGAACACATATCAAGTTCACATGATTACTTGCAACATGATTTCTCCCGTGACCTCAGGAACAAAAGTAACCACTCACAAATGATAAACATGCTCATGATCAGAGGAGTATTAAATAGCATATTGGATCTGAACATATAATCTTCCACCAAATAAACCATATAGTAATCAACTACAAGATGTAATCAACACTACTAGTCACCCACAAGCACCAATCTATAGTTCCGGTAACAAGATTGAACACAAGAGATGAACTATGGTTCGAGATGAGATGGCGCTATTGAAGATATTGATGGATATTGCCCTCCCCAAGATGGGAGAGTTGTTGGTGATGATGAGGACGATGATTTCCCCCTCCGGGAGGGAATTTCCCCCGGCGGAATTGCTCTGCCAGAGGGCAAAAGTGCTCCTGCCCAAGTTCCGCCTCGAGGCGGCGGCGCTTCGTCCCGAAAGTCCACCCTTTATTTTTTCTAGGTCAAAATGACCTATATACCAGAAGATGGGCACCAGAGGTGGGCCGAGGATGCCACAACCCACTAGGGCGCGCCTGGGGGCCCTGGGGCGCCCAGGTGGGTTGTGCCCACCTGGTGGCCCCCCTCTAGCAGTTATTTGCTCCAGTAATTCTTATATATTCCATAAAAAATCTCTGTGAAGTTTCAGCTCATTTGGAGTTGTGAAGAATAGGTAGCCTGACATAGCTTTTTCAGGTCCAGATTTCCAGCTGCCGGAATCCTCCCTCTTTGTGTGTACCTTGCAAATTATGAGAGAAAAGACATTAGAATTACTCCAAAAAGCATTATTATGGATAAAAACATTATAAATAACAGTAAGAAAACATGATGCAAAATGGACGTATCAACCAGCTTACTACAGTGCCAGCTGTTCAAATCCTATCAGTGCTAGTTCTTGTCTGACCACTTGCTCAACCTCCTGTCAAACATGACAAAACTAGTACTCAACAACTTATATCACGTGAGCGCTATAACCAGTTGTTCCACTACTTGGCTATTTCCTCTGCTCCAAAAAATCTGCAAGGGTTTGGTGATCCCTACCTCCATATTGATTGGATCAGTGCCTCCGCTCTTCATGGTCATCGTATGGTTGCACGGTGCTTGGATTTTGTGCAATTGGGTACTCCATGTGTGTTAGAAACAATACCTTTCTTGGTTGATTATTTGGACAATGGACATCTTGTAGCATATCTGAAACCTCGCGTAGCCCGTGCCTCTTGGAATGACAGCCAGGGGCATTCCTTTATTCAGTTTGAGAAGTTTTGGGCCACTAGAATTAAGAGAGAGGTGTTTGATCCTAGGTGTACTTTTCGAGTCCGGGCATACACTCCTCAACAAATATCCGGTGATCTATTAATCCTTTGTGCATGTTTGATAGTTCAGCATACCTGCGTTCTGCAATCTGGGTGCACCCCCAATGGGCTCCTTCCACTAGCCCCGTTTCTCCTCAAGCCGCAATTGCTTTGGTGTCCCAGTTCGATTGTTGCTGACTTTATTCGAGGAGTCCCTTATGCCTACTACTTTCTGTTATGTGCTTCAGTCTAGCTATATGTTTGCTGTTGTGTGTGGAGCTATACCATATGAACTGACAATGATTCTGCATCCCCTGCTGGATAGCTCCAAGCTGCAACCTGATGACCACAACAACCATTGTCTCCTCCTTTGGTTTATTTCTGATATAAGGGAGCTAGAGTTTGAAATGGCAATCTACCAGCTGGGCATGTCTTGGGATCCTGCAGGGCTGATATTGCTGTCGTTACTGGAATTGGCTCGCCGAGTGGTCTTTCAAGCAGACACATGCGTCGTCATCTTAGTTGCCTGCTACTTCGTCCATGCTAGCGACAATTCGCTTTGTCGACTGCCTAGACTCCAACTGACTCAAGTGCCTACTACCTGCTATAATCAAGGGCATTTTCAAGAAGGGAGGGGTGTCATCACCGTTGTTGCAGTATTCGCGCAAGGTTCTCTCGACCATGGGTACTACCTCGGCTTCGACCACGGTTGTGTTGACAATGGTTACTTCCTCGACTCCTCCTTCGGTGGGGCTCCTTGAAGGAAATATTCCCTAGAGGCAATAATAAAGTTGTTATTTATATTTGCTTATATCATGATAAATGTTTATTATTCATGCTAGAAATGTATTAACCGGAAACTTAGTACATGTGTGAATACATAGACAAAACAGAGTGTCCCTAGTATGCCTCCACTTGACTAGCTCGTTAATCAAAGATGGTTAAGTTTCCTGACCATAGACACGTGTTGTCATTTGATGAACGGGATCACATCATTAGAGAATGATGTGATGGACAAGACCCATCTGTTAGCTTAGCATAATGATCGTTTAGTATTATTGCTATTGCTTTCTTCATGACTTATACATATTCCTCTGACTATGAGATTATGTAACTCCCAAATGCTGGAGGAACACCTTGTGTGCTATTAAACATCACAACGTAACTTGGTGATTATAAAGATGCTCTACAGGTGTCTCCGAAGGTGTTTGTTGAGTTGGCATAGATCGAGATTAGGATTTGTCACTCCGAGTATCGAAGAGGTATCTCTGGGCCCTCTCGGTAATGTACATCACTATAAGCCTTGCAAGCAATGTAACTAATGAGTTAGTTGCGGGATGATGCATTACAGAACGAGTAAAGAGACCTGCCGGTAACGAGATTAAACTAGGTATGAGGATATCGACGATCAAATCTCGGGCAAGTAACATACCGATGACAAAGGGAATGACGTATGTTGTTATGTGGTTTGACCGATAAAGATCTTCATAGAATATGTAGGAACCAATATGAGCATCAGGTTCTGCTATTGGTTATTGACCGGAGATGTGTGTCGGTCATGTCTACATAGTTCTCGAACCCGTAGGGTCCGCACGCTTAACGTTCGATGACAATTTGTATTATGAGTTATGTGTTTTGGTGAACGAAGTTTGTTCGGAGTCCCGGATGAGATCACGGACATGACGAGGAGTCTTGAAATGGTCGAGAGGAAAAGATTCATATATTGGAAGGTTATATTCGGACATCGGAATGGTTCCGAGTGATTCGGGTATTTTGTTGGAGTACCGAGGGGTTACCAGAACCCCCCCCCCCCCCGGGGGAAATCATGGGCCTCATGGTCCATGGGAGAGAAGAGGGGACAACCCACAAGGGGGAGGCGCCCCCCAAGGGGAGTCCTAATAGGAAGGGGAGGGGGCGCGACCCCCCCTTTCCCTCTTCCTCTCCTCTCCTTCCCTCTTTCCCCCTCCGTTGGAAGGAAAAGGTGGGGGGGGGGGGCGAATCCTACTTGGACTAGGAGTCCAAGTAGGACTCCCCCCTTGGCGTGCCCCTCCTAGGCCGTCGGCCTTCTCCTCCCCCCTTTATATACGGCGGCGGGGGGCATCCCAAAGGCACACCAAGATTTTGTTGGGGAACGCAGTATTTCAAAAAATTTCCTATGATCACGCAAGATCTATCTAGGAGATTCATAGCAACGAGTGGGGAGAGTGTGTCCACGTACCCTCGTAGACCGAAAGCGGAAGCATTAAGTAACGCGGTTGATGTAGTTGAACATCTTCTCGATCCAACCGATCAAGTACCAAACGCACGGCACCTCCGCGATCTGCACACGTTCAGCTCGGTGACGTCCCTCGTACTCTTGATCCAGCGGAGGCCGAGGGAGAGTTTCGTCAGCATGATGGCGTGATGATGGTGATGATGAAGTTACCGACGCAGGGCTTCGCCTAAGCACTACAACGATATGACCGAGGTGGAAATGTGTGGAGGGGGCACCGCACACGGTTAAGAGAACTGTCAACTTGTGTGTATTAGGGTGCCCCCTGCCCTCGTACATAAAGGAGCAAGGGGGAGGCCGGCGAGCCCTATAGCTAGGGCGCGCCCAAGGGGGGCAATCCTACTACTAGTGGGAGTTGGATTCCCCCATTTCCTAGTCCTACTAGGAGAAGAAGGAAAGAGAGGGGAAAGAAAAGGAAGGAGGGGCGCCGCCCCTCCCCCTAGTCCAATTCGGATTAGGCCCATGGGGGGGCGCGCGGCCAGCCCTTGGCTGCCCCTCTCTATCTCTCCCCTAGGCCCAATAAGGCCCATTACTTCTCCGGTGGTTTCGATAACCCTTCCTGCACTCCGATATTTATCCGGTGACCCTCGGAACTCATCCGGTGTCCGAATAACATCGTCCAATATATCAATCTTTATGTCTCGACCATTTAGAGACTCCTCGTCATGTCCGTGATCACATCCGAGACTCCGAACAACCTTCGGTACATCAAAACATCATAAACTCATAATATAACTGTCATCGAAACGTTAAGCGTGCGGACCCTACGGGTTCGAGAACTATGTAGACATGACCGAGACACGTCTCCGGTCAATAACCAATAGCGGAACCTGGATGCTCATATTGGCTCCCACATATTCTACGAAGATCTTTATCGGTCAGACCGCATAACAACATACGTTGTTCCCTTTGTCATCGGTATGTTACTTGCCCGAGATTCGATCGTCGGTATCTCAATACCTAGTTCAATCTCGTTACCGGCAAGTCTCTTTACTCGTTCCGTAATACATCATCCCGCAACTAACTCATTAGTTGCAATGCTTGCAAGGCTTAAGTGATGTGCATTACCGAGAGGGCCCAGAGATACCTCTCCGACAATCGGAGTGACAAATCCTAATCTCGAAATACGCCAACCCAACAAGTACCTTCGGAGACACCTGTAGAGCACCTTTATAATCACCCAGTTACGTTGTGACGTTTGATAGCACACTAAGTGTTCCTCCGGTAATCGGGAGTTGCATAATCTCATAGTCATAGGAACATGTATAAGTCATGAAGAAAGCAATAGCAACATACTAAACGGTCATAGTGCTAAGCTAACGGAATGGGTCATGTCAATCACATCATTCTCTAATGATGTGATCCCGTTAATCAAATGACAACTCATGTCTATGGCTAGGAAACTTAACCATCTTTGATTAACGAGCTAGTCAAGTAGAGGCATACTAGTGACACTCTGTTTGTCTATGCATTCACACATGTACTAAGTTTCCGGTTAATACAATTCTAGCATGAATAATAAACATTTAACATGATATAAGGAAATAAATAACAACTTTATTATTGCCTCTAGGGCATATTTCCTTCAGTCTCCCACTTGCACTAGAGTCAATAATCTAGTTCACATCTCCATGTGATTTAACACTAATAGTTCACATCATTATGTGATTAATACCCATAGTTCACATCGCCATGTGACCAACACCCAAAGGGTTTACTAGAGTCAATAATCTAGTTCACATCGCTATGTGATTAACACCCAAAGAGTACTAAGGTGTGATCATGTTTTGCTTGTGAGAGAATTTTAGTCAACGGGTCTGCACATTCAGATCCGTATGTATTTTGCAAATTTCTATGTCTACAATGCTCTGCACGGAGCTACTCTAGCTAATTGCTCCCACTTTCAATATGTATCTAGATCGAGACTTAGAGTCATCTAGATTAGTGTCAAACTTGCATCGACGTAACCCTTTACGACGAACCTTTTGTCACCTCCATAATCGAGAAACATATCCTTATTCCACTAAGGATAATTTTGACCGCTGTCCAGTGATCTACTCCTAGATCACTATTGTACTCCCTTGCCAAACTCAGTGTAGGGTATACAATAGGTCTGGTACACAGCATGGCATACTTTATAGAACCTATGGCTGAGGCATAGGGAATGACTTTCATTCTCTCTCTATCTTCTGCCGTGGTCGGGCTTTGAGTCTTACTCAACTTCACACCTTGCAACACACGCAAGAACTCCTTCTTTGACTGTTCCATTTTGAACTACTTCAAAATCTTGTCAAGGTATGTACTCATTGAAAAACTTATCAAGCGTCTTGATCTATCTCTATAGATCTTGATGCTCAATATGTAAGCAGCTTCACCGAGGTCTTTCTTTGAAAAACTCCTTTCAAACACTCCTTTATGCTTTCCAGAAAAATTCTACATTATTTCCGATCAACAATATGTCATTCACATATACTTATCAGAAATGTTGTAGTGCTCCCACTCACTTTCTTGTAAATACAGGCTTCACCGTAAGTCTGTATAAAACTATATGCTTTGATCAACTCATCAAAGCATATATTCCAACTCCGAGATGCTTTGCACCAGTCCATAGATGGATCGCTGGAGCTTGCACACTTTGTTAGAACCTTTAGGACAGACAAAACCTTCTTGTTATATCATATACAACTTTTTTTAAGAAATCCATTAAGGAATGCAGTTTTGACATCCATTTGCCAGATTTCATAAAATGTGGCAATTTTTAACATGATTCAGACAGACTTAAGCATCGCTATGAGTGAGAAAATCTCATCGTAGTCAACACCTTGAACTTGTCAAAAACCTTTTGCGACAATTCGAGCTTTGTAGATAGTAACACTACTATCAGCATCTGTCATCCTCTTGAAGATCCATTTATTCTCAATGGCTTGCCGATCATTGGGCAAGTCAACCAAAGTTCACACTTTGTTCTCATATATGGATCCCATCTCGGATTTCATGGCCTCAAGCCATTTTGAATCTGGGCTCATCATCGCTTCCTCATAGTTCATAGGTTCATCATGGTCAAGTAACATGACCGCCAGAACAGGATTACCGTACCACTCTGGTGCGGACCTTACTCTGGTTGACCTATGAGGTTTGGTAGTAACTTGATTTGAAGTTTCATGACCATCATCATTAGCTTCCTCACTAATTGGTGTAAGAATCATAGGAACTGATTTCTGTGATGAACTACTTTCCAATTCGAGAGCAGGTACAATTACCTCATCAAGTTCTACTTTCCTCCCACTCACTTCTTTCGAGAGAAACTCCTTCTCTAGAAAGGATCCACTCTTAGCAACAAAGATCTTGCCTTCGGATCTGTGATAGAAGGTGTACCCAACAGTTTCTTTTGGTATTCTATGAAGACACATTTCTCCGATTTGGGTTCGAGCTTATCAGGTTGAAACTTTTTCACATAACCATCGCCGCCCCAAACTTTAAGAAACGACAACTTAGGTTTTTGCCAAACCAAAGTTCATATGGTGTCGTCTCAACGGATTTAGATGGTGCCCTATTTAACATATATGCAGCTGTCTCTAATGCATAACCCCAAAACGATAGTGGTAAATCGGTAAGAGACATCATAAATCGCACCATATCTAATAAAGTACGGTTATGACGTTCGGACACACCATTACATTGTGGTGTTCCAGGTGGCGTGAGTTGTGAAACTATTCCACATTGTTTCAAATGAAGACCAAACTCGTAACTCAAATATTCGTCTCTACGATCAGATCGTAGAAACTTTATTTTCTTGTTACGATGATTTTCCACTTCACGCTGAAATTCTTTGAACTTTTCAAATGTTTCAGACTTATGTTTCATCAAGTAGATATACCCATATCTGCTCAAATCATCTGTGAAGGTCAGAAAATAATGATACCCGCCGCGAGCCTCTACACTCATCGGACCGCATACATCAGTATGTATTATTTCCAATAAGTCAGTTGCTCGCTCCATTGTTCCGGAGAACGGAGTCTTAGTCATCTTGCCCATGAGGCATGGTTCACAAGCATCAAGTGATTCATAATCAAGTGATTCCAAAAATCCTTCAGCATGGAGTTTCTTCATTCGCTTTACACCAATATGACCTAAACGGCAGTGCCACATATAAGTTGCACTATCATTATTAACTTTGCATCTTTTGGCTTCAATATTATTAATATGTGTATCATTACGATCGAGATTCAATAAACCATTTATATTGAGTGTATGACCATAGAAGATTTTATTCATGTAAATAGAACAACAATTATTCTTTGACTTAAATGAATAACTGTATTGTAATAAACATGATCCAATCATATTCATGCTCAACGCAAACACCAAATAACTTTTATTTTAGGTTCAACACTAACCCCGAAGGTAAAGGGAGTGTGCGATGGTGATCTTATCAACCTTGGAATCACTTCCAACTCACATCATCACCTCGCCCTTAACTAGTCTCTGTTTATTTTGCAACTCCTGTTTCAAGTTACTACTCTTAGCAACTGAACCAGTATCAAATACTGAGGGGTTGCTATAAACACTAGTAAAGTACACATCAATAACATGTATATCAAATATACCTTTGTTCACTTTTCCATCCTTCTTATCCGCCAAGTATCTAGGGCAGTTCCACTTCCAGTGACCTTTTCTGTTGCAGTAGAAGCACTCAGTTTCAGGCTTGGGTCTAGCTTTGGGCTTCTTCATGGGAGTGGAAATTTGCTTGTGATAACCCACAAGTATAGGGGATCAATTGTAGCCTCTTTCGATAAGTAAGAGTGTCAAACCCAACGAGGAGCTAAAGGTAGAACAAATATTCCCTCAAGTTCTATCGACCACCGATACAACTCTACGCACGCTTAACGTTCGCTTTACCTAGAACAAGTACGAAACTAGAAATACTTTGTAGGTGTTGTTGGATAGGTTTGCAAGAATATAAAGAGCACGTAAATAAAAACTAGGGGCTGTTTTAAGTAAAGAAGCAATAAATTTAGTATAGCGAGTGTGGAAAAGTGGTGGTAGGAGTTGCGAAATTGTCCCTAAGCAATTGACTACTTTACTAGACTGATAGCAAGTTTTATGTGGGAGAGGCCACTGCTAGCATGTCATCCTTGACTTGGAATTTTATGCACTTATGATTGGAACTATTAGCAAGCATCTGCAACTACTAACATTCATTAAGGTAAAACCCAACCATAGCATTAAGATATATTGGTCCCCCTTCAATCCCGTATGCATCAATTTCTATGCTAGGTTGAAGCTTCTGTCACTCTTGCCCTCCAATACATAGTCCTATCAACATACAACTAACCCTATGTTGTGATCCACGCGCGCGCTCATATGATGGGCACCAAAGGACAGCAACATAACCACAAGCAAATTAAACCAATCATAGCAATTCATCAATTACCGATAGGACAACGAAAATCTACTCAGACATCATAGGATGGCAACACATCATTGGATAATAATATGAAGCATAAAGCACCATGTTCAAGTAGAGGGTACAACGGGTTGCGGGAGAGTGGACCGCTGTAGATAGATGGGGAAGGTGATGAAGATGTTGGTGAAGATGACGAAGGTGTTGGCGTAGATTGCGGTGACGATGATGGCCCCGGCGGCGTTCCGACGCCACTGGAAGAGAGGGGGAGAGAGCCCCCCTTCTTCTTCTTCTTCTTCTTCTTCTTCCTTGACCTTCTCCCTAGATGGGAGAAGGGTTTCCCCTCTCGTCCATGGCCTCCATGGTGGCGGAGGGGCGAGAGCCCCTCCGAGATTGGATCTTTCTCTCTGTCTCTCTCTGTTTCCGCGTTCCCCGATTCTGCCCTTTCACCGTTTCTTAAATTCCCAGAGACCCATAACTCCGATTGGGCTGAATTTTGGACACGATCTCTATCCGGATATTAGCTTTCTTGTGGCGAAAGAAGGGCACAAACCGCCTTACGGGGTGGCCACGAGGGCCCAGGGTGCACCCCCTGCCTCGTGGCCCCCTCGGGCATCGTGTCGCGTTGATTCCACTTCCGAAAATTCACATGTATTCCAAAAAAAATCTCCGTCAGTTTGATATGGATTTTCTGCGAAACAAAAACATGCAACAAACAGGAACTGGCACTGGGCACTGGATCAATATGTTATTCCAAAAAATAGTATAAAAAGTTGCCAAAAGTATATGAAAGTTGTAAAATATTGGCATGGAACAATAAAAAATTATAGATACGACGGAGACGTACACTACAAAAAAAAATACACTTTCGTGATGATACGTGTTTGTCACAGTAGGTCGCGTTTTTTGTCATGCATGTACATCCATGACAAATTTATGACAGAATCAAGATAGTCATACCTGTGCTGTCGTAGAAGTGTTCCATGACATTACCAAAATTATCATCACGGAAGTGTCCACTTCCATGACGATAAATCCCGCGTCACAGAAGTGCTTTCGTCAAGGGTGACCGACACGTGGCATCCACCATAACGGAACGCCGTTAAGCTATCGGGTCGGGTTTTGGATCCGATAACCTGTTAACAGCCCCGACCAATGGGGATTTTCCACGTGTAAAATCATCATTGGCTAGAGGAAACACGTGTCGGCTCATCGTTGGGACAGATGTCATCCACTCACTGGATAGAAGGCGCCTATGATACGTCGACACGTGGCACGGCCCAACAGTGGCCCATTCCTGTGAAAAGGCCGGCCCGTTTGACTTGGTCAAAAGTTGGCGGGCCGGCCCATGGAAAGCCTGTTAACGGCCTGTTCGCATATAGCCCATTTACAACCCGCTAACCCAAGGCCCGTTACGCCCTATCCGAATTAGGCCCAGTAGCATCATCTGGGCCATCCAATATGATTCTAGCCCGTTTTCACTTCTGGCCCATGTATAGCCCATGACGTCTTTCGGCCCATATGAGGCCCTTTGTAACTCTTGGCCCATTAGCGGCCCGTGCTGAAACTGGCCCGTAATGAACAGTGTATTACTTTACACCCAATAACGGCCCGTGGTGAAACTGGCCCGTAATGAACAGTGTATCACTTTATACCCATTAACGGCCCGTTATTCCGTTGGGCCGTTTCCAGCCCAAGTTAACTTTCGGCCTTCTGAGGGCCCATTTATTCTTGGGCTCATTTGCAGCATTCGGTTACTTACGGCCCGTTACTGTCATTTTCTGCTTGTGGGCCAAATTCAGCCCGTCGTTACAGTCGGCCCGTTTGTGGACCGTTAGTCTGTTGGGCCATTTTCATAGCATCACCAAATACGGCCTATTAACGGCCCGTTATGGTCAGCCCATAAAACGTACGATTTCCATTAAAGGCCCGTCTACGGCCCATTAAAGGCCCGTACAAGACCCATAAATGAGTCGGCGGCCCATGGATCCTACGAGACGTAGAAGGCCCATGGATCCTACGAGACGTAGAAGGCCCATGGATCCTACGAGACGTACAAGGCCCATGGATCCTACGAGACGTAGAAGGCCCATGGATCCTACGAGACGTAGAAGGCCCATGGATCCTACGAGACGTAGAAGGCCCATGGATCCGACGGCCCGTGAAGGGCCATGGTCGGGCAAGTTGCCCCCGTTTGAACGATAAAGCATATTCAAAGAATTATCCTACTCAATACTATACAACAAAGAGATCAAGGCATAGAAAGGTAGAATAATCCTACACTATACAATAAAGAAATTACAGCCGATTATACCCACTGGGCATTATGGTTCGGCACAGGTGATAATAAAGCATACACAAACAGCAAATTACATACACTGGGCAAATACAGCTCATACATCATGGACGCGCATCAACTTAACTCCATTTGAACTATAATCTCTTCAGAAAATAGGATTGGCCGGATTCAGATAACACAAATTTCAGTCTGCAAAATCTCTAATTCCTTCATGGTTACCTCGGTGTCTTGTTTCATTTTTTGACTCCTGCATCTAATACCTGCATGTCCAGTCTCAACTTGTTGATTATACGTTGACAATCATGTACACGTTGTCTTGCCACCTCTAGTTGATGCTCGAGAACATCAGCACATTCCAATTCCAATCCATAATCATTCGGTAACGGCCATGCCGCACTGCTCGCAGATCTTTGTGTTGATGTCACTTCATCCTGAAATGTTTCTGTAAGTACACATGACTAGGGCAAAAATATAGTTACAACAGTGAAGCGAACAAGACACTATTTTGTACTACATGGCAAAACAGGACTAACAATAATGTTACACGTCACTTTCAAAAAAAATGTTACACGTCATGAAGCATAAGCAGGTGATATTTTAAAAATTATAAAAAAGATAGTCTGTGCAGCCTGCATACAGAAATCCCTCTTAGCTCACCAGAGGAGCATGATGTTGGGGCCCAATCGAAAACACAGACAAGTTACAAATTTAGACAGCACGTTGCGTATAAGTAAGCAAGCAGTTGGCCATTCTGTGCCTCAATTAAAGTCTTAGGGAGCATAATGAACAGCAGAGGGTTTCATACAAACATACTACAGCAGGCAAAACTATGCAATCATTAGCGTAGTATAAACTAGATTGTGAGCCTCATGCAATAATAGTTGGTTAATAGACTTCAAAGCTTCAGGCACACTTCGGCAGAGTAATTAAATGGTAAGGCCTTTAATTATGTCAACTAATAGTGATACAAGTACCGAACATCAGGCATGATTATTTGGGCATCTCATTAACTGAGGACAAATAAAGCAATTGAAAAGAGAAAATTAACTATGCCTGAAACAAACAAGGAATTGAACTGTTGAGTTGCATACAGTGACTTACCTTAGCAGGTTGAAGAGGCTCAGCGCAGCTCCTACTTCTCTTGCAAGGCTCCTTCCTAACATCTTGTACTTGGAAATCCTCAATCTTATCTTCATTGCACCCCCTCTGCAAGGTGACACAAACTAGTTACTCGTCTCCTTGGAAGATAAATATGCATACTTTCCAGTCTGTGAACACAAAAGGATGAGATTATAACAAAACAACACCACATAATGAAACATGCCGCATCTCTTGCACTTGCACACAATGAAATGAGCATTTACTATGTCTGCACTATGTAAAAACTAGGCATACCTTCGAACTGGATCTCCAGGTACTCTTGGAGAGCCTACTGTAGTGTACAGCCAAACCTTTATGTCACCTATGAGTTAGACAAGGCCCCACTACAGCAGCCCTTAGTGTTTAAATCGTTGACAAGCTCTGTTAGAGTGTTAGGTCAAGAACAGCAAGTAATCAAAGCAAACAGTCCTAGTATGGCTGGCTGATGCAAACAAGCAATTGAACAGATGTGTGAGCAAATCTTACATATCAAGAAAAGAAGCAAAGAAGGAGGCTTAAAGACCATCACTTGACTGACCAGATTTAAGGGGCATTTAAACATCATGTGCAACGTATGAACTAACATAAACATTGCATATTCCAGATTCTACAATGGAATGCACATGTATTAGGTTATGCCATGTATGATGATGCCTAAATGTACAGATAGCAGGCAGGAGTGATTCATCATTGCACGCACAATTGAATTGCAGGTTAAGGGCCAGTTCGATTCCGCCTTTTCAGGGCATATTGTCAAAATAAGCCATAAAAGATGTAAAGAAGTCATTTTTGAGTTATGGGCTTGGGCTTAACTAATTTCGCTTTGGAGGGGGGTGTTTCGGGTAGAACCTCACTAAAAATTGAAGGGAAGGGGAATAGTGAAATGACTCTGTTGTCTGCCTATATTACACTCAAAATGCAACTGCTGACGCCCGTGTCACACCTGACCCTCAAGTAAAAACAAACACGCAAGCATTCATTGCCCTGCCCGCTTGCATCTCCTCTCCCCTTTCCCTCTACCTCGATCCCCTGCCTGCAGCACTAGGGTTCCTCCAGCGAGCCGTCGCCACTGGTCCCATCTGGCCTGGTCCTCGACGATGCTATGTCCAGCTAGGCTACATGGCCGGCGGGTAGGGGCAAATCTCCCTGGCTGCTCCTCCCTCTGGCGCCGCCCCTCATTCTCATGGTCTCCAGCAGCTGCTCCACTGTGGTTCGTCCAACGCACTACTCCGGCGGGCGCTGCACAACTACGGCTGATGCCACACTGCGGCAGAAGGCACCTTATTCCCCCTCCCCTCCTCCCAGGCCATGGCCTTGAGGTGCTGTTGAAGGATGAGCTCATCCAACAAGGTGAGGATCTCCTCTGATTTTTTGCCAAATTTTCATTCTGATCCACTATACGATGAATTGCTATGAGCTGCTTCTGCTGCTGCTATATGATGCATTGCTATGAGCTGCTCCTGCTGCTGCTATATGATGAATTGCTATGAGCTGCTGCTGCTGTATGATGAGTTGCTATGAGCTGCTGCTGCTATATGATGAATTGCTATGAGCTGCTGCTGCTGCTATATGATGAGTTGCTACAAGCTGCTCCTGCTGCTGCTATATGATGAATTGCTATGAGCTGCTCCTGCTGCTGCTATATGATGAATTGCTATGAGCTGCTGCTGGTATATGATGAATTGCAGACTGCTGCTGCTGTATGATGAGTTGCTATGAGCTGCTGCTGCTGCTATATGATGCTTTCAGGTGGTGCTGCTATACGATAATAACCAGCCACTTGGACCATCGAATTTCAATAAATAATTGTTCTTCATTTAAATGTGGGTCATGCGTTCTTCGTTTAAATTAGGCAATGGGATCTCTATGGAAAACATTGACCAAAGTAGATTGTGCCAAGTAGATGGTATCTTTGTATTTGCATTTTGAGCAAATAGTGATGGTCTGTTTTCCTATCATATTAATTACTGCACTGGGTTCAATTTGTGATGTTTGCAAGTCAAATTAATTTCCATATGGGCAGCAAAATGAAAAAAATATAATGCAATCTAGACTTTCCACTGATCATACCAAAGATAAGCTGAAAACGCAATGAAAAGAACTGGTTGGCTTATTACATGGAGCTTATATTCACAGGTGCTTATTTTCTTAGGATAACTCGTAATAACTGTCCCTAAGAAACTTGGCTAATAGAACTGGCATACAAATAACATGTCACGATGATTGCAATGGAGGAGTGACGTACCATAGCACACTGTATAGGCTCACCGCTGCCTCTCCTTTTTTGCGATGTTCCATGAAATTGCCACATACATCTTGTACTTTTTCATTGTGTAACCCTATCTGCAAGTTGACACGGCTAATTTCAGACATCTCTACATGATACTACATTGCATATCCCTTGCGCATATTTAAACCACCAATTAACGATTGTGTGCGTACCATAAACTAGCCATGACTCTGTATGCTGGACTAGCAGGCACTCTAAGGGAGCCTAATGTAGTGCACTGGAATTCCTACATGCCACCTACGATTTTGTGTAATGTACTGCCCCTGTTCCTAAATATATGTCTTTGTAGAGATTCCAGTATGGACCACATACAGATGTATATAGATGCATTTTCGAGTGTAGATTCACTCATTTTGCTCCGTATGTAGCCTATAGTGGAATCTCTAGAAAGACTTATATTTAGGAACGGAGGTACGAGGTAGTATCATGTATGACATCTACATATCTAATTTAGCAGCCAGTAGTAGAAATCATTGTCTGCACAAAGGGATTACTGGTCGAAAATCCTAGCAAAGCACGCTGGCAGGCACAGAACAATACAAGAGAGAGAGACGCGCTTACAAGATCATAGCAATGCCTCAGTCCAGGATCTTGGTTGGCCAAGCTGTTAGATCCAGAAGAAACATCGTCCTTGTAGTTTTTGCCAGCTGCATAACAGGTAACAGCGATCGGTTAGTATATTTGAAGTACATCGGGCAGGTGATGCTGGACGGGTTTAAAGGTGACAAGTACCTAGGCCGTGGCGGGTGCTTGGCATCTCTCCAGACGGTGGGAATCAGGTTAGAAACGTCGAGGGTGATGATGCTGCGCTGGCTGTCGGGGTCCGGTAAGGAGATCTAGAACGTCGAGTAGGGTGTTTGTGGAGCGGCTCCGGTAGGGTGGACTACGGTGTGGGCGAAGCGGATCTGTGGCCGTGGACGAGGGCGTAGGTGAAGCTGCTCCGGTGGTTGGGTTAAGGATGGGTGTCAGACGATGCGGATCTGCGGCCGTGGACGGGGCGTCAGAAGCTGCTCCGGTGGTTGGGTTAAGGGTGGTGTCGACGATGCGGATCTGCGGCCGTGGACGGGGCGTCAGAAGCTGCTCCGGTGGTTGGGTTAAGGGTGGTGTCGACGATGCGGATCTGCGGCCGTGGACGGGGCGTCAGAAGCTGCTCCGGTAGGTTGGATGAGGGTGCGAGGAAGCGGATCTGAGGCCGTGGACTTGTGAGTTGGCAAAGCGGCCCCGGTAGGGTTGAGAATGGTATAGGCGAAGCTACTCCGGTAGGGTTGACGATGGTGTCGGCGAAGCGGCTCCGGTAGGGTTGAGGAAGGTGTCGGCGAAGCGGCTCCGGTAGGGTTGAGGAAGGTGTCGGCGAAGAGGATCAGAGGCCGTCGACGGGGGCGTCGGTGGGGCGGCTCCGGGGGGTGTGGACGAAGCGTCTCCGGTGGGGAGTACGAATGAGCCGCTGCAGATGCGCGGCGGTTGACGAGAGTACCGGCGAAGCAGATCCGGCGCCGTGGACAAGGCCGGCACTGAATGGGCTGTGGTACAGTGGTGGATGAGCAGTCTACTTGTTTCTAGGGGAGGTGGGAGGGGTAGATGCGGCCGCAGAAGCAGATCCGGCGAGGTGGACGCCGCTGGCAGTGAATGGGCTATGGTACGCCGGTGGATGAGCAGTCTAGGGTTTCGAGAGGGGAGGGGAGAAAGGGCGATGAAGTACGGACGGCGTGATGTAAGATGCTCTGGTGCTGTGGAGTTAGTCGTTTTTGCGGGAGGGGGAGAGGAAATGGGGGTGCCGTGTAGTGGGGGAACCGGAAGTTACCAAAGCAGCCCCGACCTATCATGTAGATGAGGGCGGTATTGTAACTGTTGGTCTCCGTGCACCAAGGACAAAAGGGGGATTTCGCATGCTAAAGACTAAGGTGGCGGAAATTTTAGAAGGAGGCGGGAGATTTTGCCGCCCGCGGGATCGTTCGTATCCAGTTTCAACTAATTTTGGACCGTGCTAGCGGGAAGGTCATGCTAGACTGTGTACACGGGGCACGCGTCAGCAGTTAATAACTGGTGTGAAGTCCACCCCAGAAAAAAAGACAATAACTCGGGATGATGCGCCGATAACTTGGACGTTCACACGGGCGCGGCCAATCGTACGGGTGTAGTGGCGCGTTCACAAAAAAGGGATCAAACGCTCAGCCTATGTATTTCTCGTGTAAATAGATAATTTAGTGCCATTGGTTATTTACTTTAAACATAATGCATTGACGTGTTAGTGTAGAGGCGCACAAAAAGAAATGGATATTGTAGTCAGCTACTTAAAAGTGTTACCTCATATGATTACATAGCCTCCATTTCATAAATTGCGTACCCGTTGAATTCATATATGAATATTACATATATTACTTCAAAATAGAAACTTAAATCATCCAAGACTAATGAATTTGAATGCAAGAGTAACAATGGTGCATATACATGATAGCTACATTGGTTGTTTGAAGAAACATCACTGTAACTTTGGCATGCACAACTGAAAAGGTTTATTTAAATAGAAAAAAATGTGATATGTGAGTGTCCAATCTTTATAGCGTTGAATCGATATTGTACCTTTGGCCACGATACGAAGTAGATATTGACTTATGTTCAAGCGATGCACGTCCACGATCGCTAGATAGTGATACGTGAATGAATTGTGCAATCTCTCTCACACGCATACATATCTCATTTCCCTGTGGGCATCGGAATCACACACGCGCACTTCGTGTATTTCTCTCCCTCCGTCAGGGTTAAATTCGTCTTTCTACCCCGTCCTACAAGTCTCTCACACAGAAACACACACGCTCTCTATGTCTAACACGCCCACCCCTTTAATTCCGCCCACCCACAGCCACTAATGTCTCAAAGTATAATAATGTCTCTCACACATATGCTATCTACCTATCCCTTAATATAGCTAGATATGTGTCACACAAACTCCTTCTCCCTACTAGCAAGATGCCCATGCGTTGCACGGAACATCAAGATGCATTTGTATGAGAAGTTTATCTTGTGGGAGAAAAGGATGAACGAGGGAATGCCTTATTTGCAAATGCGGAGAGGGGTGTGGGTATCTTTTTGCAAAATTGCCATAGTTTCCTTCCTGTCCGTCGGATATAAATCGGATGGCCTATATTGCAGGATGGCAGGAACACCATCATCACCAACTCTGTTTTTTATAAGAGTAGAGATATGTGAGTGTCACTGCCCCCCCACACACACCCACACTTCCCAACACCGAAGGAGTAGGGTGACACCTCGATCTTGATACTAATCTATCGACTGGCTTCTCTCTCAAACATACACACACACTACCCGGCACCGAAGGAGTAGGGTGGCACATCGATCTTGATAATAATCTATCTACTCCTCTTTCAAACACACACACACACTCGCTAGTTGTGCCTCTGTGCCTACCGCGCACACTCTCGATACGTCTTTCTCTCCCTCCCCCCAACAATGACAGCAGAAGGGTGACAACTCGATCTGATCATAATCTGTCAATTGGTTTCTCTCTCAAACATTGTGTCTCGGTGCCTCGCTCGGTAGCCCCCTCGATATGTAGACTTCTCGCGCGCGCACAGCTGTAGTGACGATGACGCTGAACCCAGTGTGCCTTGTTTTTACCGGCCTCATGTGATAGTTTTCACCCTGTTTTCTGTTAATTAACAAGGCAACCTTTTCTTTGTTACTACTAGTGAATCTGAAATCATTCGGGGCAGACATAAAATATATCACTTCAACCCAATTATCGCAGCAACTATTTTAAAAGAAATTAGCTAGCTGCCCGTGCGTTGCACGGAACATCAAGATGCATTTGTATGAGTAGTTTATCTTGTGAGAGAAAAGGTTGAACGAGGGAAGGCCTTATTTGCGAACGTGGAGAGACGTGTGGGTATATTTTTGCAAAATTGCCATAGTTTCTTTCCTATCCGTTAGATATAAATCCGACGGCCTATATTGCAGGATGGCACGCACACCATCATCACCAACTCTGTTTTCTACTCCCTCCGTCCGAAAATACTTGTCATCAAAATGGATAAAAAGAGATGTATCTAAAACTAAAATACGTCTAGATACATTTCCTTTTATCCATTTTGATGACAAGTATTTCCGGACGGAGGGAGTATTTGTCTTTTTAGAGATTTCAACAAGTGACTATGACCGGACCTTACCAACATACTCAAAAAAGTAGTCCATAATTTTGATGTTACCCTCTTTTCTTGGCGGTGCAGTGCCATCTGGATACCTCATAAATAAATCAAGGACAAATCTGACCCCTTCCTGAAAAGACATACGGAGCAAAATGAGTGAATCTACACTCTAAAATATGTCTACATACACATCCGTATGTGGTAGTCCATTTGAAATCTGAAAAAGACAAATATTTAGGAACGAATGGAGTATATATAAGAGTAGACATGGAGATATATCTCCAGCATGGTCTACAACAAAAATGTGCTGGGCTGGTTAGCGCCGGATGCTCGCAACGCGATGACATGAGTTCGAATTCTGTCTTTTAACTTTATATTTTTATATTATATATTACTCTACTTATTTAATATATACTTCTTTCGCTACTGTACTGACAGTGGAACCCACAGAGTACTTAGAATACAAGATTAAGGATGGACTTGTTTCTTTTTAACTTTCTGTACGAAGCTGTAGCCACCCTGCAAGTCACGTGTACACTGTACATGCAATTAACTTTTTATAGAGGGACAATCATACAGGCAATTAACTCAAATGGATTGGATGTCACTCTATTATTTCCAGCATAAAGAGCATCTCCAACGGCAGCCGGCAAATTTCCTCCCGCTTCCTTAAGCGGAGGACGACATCAAACGCCAGCGGCATACATTTTTACAACTCTAACCAACCAGATGAAATTCGTGCAAACACGGACTGATTTCATATAAGCATGAAGGATTTCGTATAAAAAAGCCGGATCTTCATATAAACATGATGGATTTCATTACATTTACATGAACTAAGAGGTGCCAATCCGGCTCTCTTGTATAATTAATACTCCCTCCGTCCGGAAATACTTGTCCTAGAAATGGATGTATCTAGACTTATTTTAGTTCTAAATGGCCGCCCGCGGATCCCTTTGTCTTCCTCATGTCCGTCAGACACTTGCCGGGTCGACGAAGGTCCTCGGAAGAGACGAAGCAGCAAAGAAACCACCTGAATCCGCGGTCGTCGCCTCGGCGGTGGCCTTCATGGGTCCCAAGTGGCGGCGGCCTCCCGTGTTCTACTTCTCCTCGATGATGGCGGCGGACACGGAGAAGCTGGCCACCGACTCGTCGCTCTCCACGCACCCGGCTTCTGTCTCTGCCTGCATGGCGCTGCCGCAGGCACGGGAGGCGCGCCCACAGACACGGGAGGCGCGGCCACCGCAGACACTGGTGGCGCGGTACGACGCGGCAGCGACGGCGCCCGTACCGGCGTGCTGCCGCCGTGCCGGCGTGGAGCAACTCGCCACTCCTCATCGAGCTGAACTGGAGCGGCGAGTTGCTGAACCACGCGCCTGCTTGGGGCGGCAACTGGCTCCGTCGGGCCAAGCGAGGTTGGTGAAGCACCGAGCGGCCTCGCCCGTATCCGGAGGGCTCGGGGCCACCCAGCCGGGTAATATGCCGGAGAACGGCTCATCGGAAGCCATCGGAAGAGTGGAGAAAATGGTGAAGGAGGAGATGGGGGAGCGGCGGAGGGGTGCGATTCTTGCCCGCTGTCTGTCTGGCCTCGTGTAAATAGAGGGCGGACGGTAGGAGCTTGGCCGGCGTCTGGCCTCGTTTAAACTGAGGGCGGACGGGAGGAGCTCGGCCGGTGTTGCGTTTAATTCCGGCCCGCTCATGAACGGACGTGTGGCAGGAGTAGGATTCTCGGTTTGCATGCGGGTTTAACGGAGGGGTTTAATGGAGGCGCCGGGCGTGCAGCGGGCGGCGCAGTACTATTCGATTTGACATGAGTAATGAGCTGTCAAATCATAAAGGCCCTCGCCTCTCGTGAAACCGACCGAGCTAGACTGCCCCGCCCTCTAGCCTTTTAAAAAATGTATATACTCCACTTTTGTACAGTAGTAGTATCGATGGATTGCGCCATGGAGCAAAACTTGAAATTAAAAAAAGGTGGTACATATAGAGAGCGCTCGTCGCCAAATTATGCATATAGTACTATTAAAAAGGCTTATCACAATAATGGTGTCCAGCACAAGTGCACAACCCACCCCTCAAATAAAACTAAGCACCCTGGAATTCTTTGACAAAACTAAGCACCCTGAAATTCTTTGACAACTAAACTGCTAGCTATATGATGTTGGCCATATATATTGTACGTATATAATGTGAAGAAACGAGTGGTAGTACTATACCAACTAAAAGATGAAATGTAAGAAATACTAGTATGTACGTACTGAAGAGTTAAAGTAACAAGAAGAAACATAACATAGTTCTTCTGGGGGCTCAGCACAACACACCCCTTAAATTAAATTAAGCACACCTAAAATTAAACTTTGAAACTATTCCGGTAAACACTGCATTAGAACCACCATGAGCAACGACACTGCCACCTTACTCGGAGTCCTCGTCCACGTCCTTGACTTCATCCTTGACTTCGTCCTTGTCCCTCTTCCTCTTGGCCGATACTTCTTTGCTTGAACCGCACACTTGGCTGTTGCTGTTCATCCAACCCTTGTAGATATTGAAGCAAAGGTAGCCATCCATTGCAGCGTAGTGGATGTGGTCTATATCTAGTACATTCCACTGCCATGCATGACGATGAAATGTGTATGGAGGTTTCTCCAGTTTACCGTACGAAGGATGAACCATGGCTCCTGCCAGGGTCAGCATTGAAGGTTGACGAGAGGACACCAGCCGATTCTTCTGGAGGTCGAAGGTGTTGCCCACAACGAGGCCTATCCGACGCAGGACTTCTTTGTCGTTACCAAAGTCTACAGTAACGAATTTGACTAGGTTGCTCTCGAGGAAGTCCTTAAAATCCTGGCACTCAACGTCGGCATGGCATATGTGGTAGACCAAGCATAAGTCATGCATGCAAACCTGGATCACGGCGGGCTTCTTCCTCTCTTCGTCCTTTAGATCCTTCTCTCATCCCAGGACTGTGGTGTACTCAACATCTAGCCCAGCGACCCACTCATCATCTGAGTCTTCGAACATGCGTCTGAAGCGAGAAAGGCATCCTTTCACCATCGCGGAAGAACGGGTGTAAATGACGTCGAACTCATCGCCGGTGATGGTTCTAACCTTGTACTCACCGCCGATCGGGGAGATTTGGGACGCCATGGATTTGGGAGGAGGGTTAGGATTAGTGGAACTGCCGTAATGTGAATGGACGGGACGACTAGGAACGAACCGCCGTAGTATTGAAGGACGTGCGGGGACGAGTAGGAGCGAACTGCCAGCGTGCGAAAGGCAGGGTAGTGGCTTTCCATTATCCCATGATACGGGCTTCCGAGAGCCCTTGGATCTGAGATCGAACGGTTGCATGGCGTGATTCTAGACCTATGGGTGAATATCCTATCCTGGAGGGTTATTCTGCAAATTTTCAGCAACTTAGCATGCGACCGTTTGATCTCAGATCCAAGGGCTGCCAGCAGCCCGTATCGTGGTCGCGCCTACCACGACCGTCGCGTCGCTCATGCGGTCGCGCCCTTGGAGAGTTAACACGGTGCGTTAGGCTATCTAATGTTGGCATGTCATACATGAAGGAAATATGCCCTAGAGGCAATAATAAAGTTATTATTTATTTCCTTATTTCATGATAAATGTTTATTATTCATGCTAGAATTGTATTAACCGGAAACATAATACTTGTGTGAATACATAGACAAACAGAGTGTCACTAGTATGCCTCTACTTGACTAGCTCGTTGATCAAAGATGGTTATGTTTCCTAGCCATAGACATGAGTTGTCATTTGATTAACGGGATCACATTATTAGGAGAATGATGTGATTCACTTGACCCATTCCATTAGCTTAGCACTTGATCGTTTAGTTTGTTGCTATTGCTTTCTTCATGACTTATACATGTTCCTATGACTATGAGATTATGCAACTCCCGTTTACCGGAGGAACACTTTGTGTGCTACCAAACGTCACAACGTAACTGGGTGATTATAAAGGTGCTCTACAGGTGTCTCCGAAGGTACTAGTTGGGTTGGCGTATTTCGAGATTAGGATTTGTCACTCCGATTGTCGGAGAGGTATCTCTGGGCCCTCTCGGTAATGCACATCACTTAAGCCTTGCAAGCATTGCAACTAAAGAGTTTGTTGCAAGATGATGTATTACGGAACGAGTAAAGAGACTTGCCGGTAACGAGATTGAACTAGGTATTGAGATACCGACGATCGAATCTCGGGCAAGTAACATACCGATGACAAAGGGAACAATGTATGTTGTTATGCGGTCTGACCGATAAAGATCTTCGTAGAATATGTGGGAGCCAATATGAGCATCCAGGTTCCGCTATTGGTTATTGACCGGAGACGTGTCTCGGTCATGTCTACATAGTTCTCGAACCCGTAGGGTCCGCACGCTTAACGTTACGATGACAGTTATATTATGAGTTTATATGTTTTGATGTACCGAAGGTTGTTTGGAGTCCCGGATGTGATCACAGACATGACGAGGAGTCTCGAAATGGTCGAGACATAAAGATTGATATATTGGACGACTATATTCGGACATCGGAAGTGTTCCGGGTGATTTCGGAGAAAACTGGAGTGCCGGAGGGTTACCGGAAACCCCCCGGGAGAAGTAATGGGCCTTATGGGCCTTAGTGGAGAGAGAGAGGGCAGCCAGGAGGGGCCGCGCGCCCCCTCCCCCTCTGGTCCGAATTAGACTAGGAGAGGGGGGCGGCGCCCACCTTTCCTTCTCCCTCTCCCCCTTCCTTTCCCCCTCCTAGTAGGAGTAGGAAAGAGGGGAGTCCTACTCCTACTAGGAGGAGGACTCCTCCTCCTGGCGCGCCAACAAGGGCCGACCGGCCTCCCCCTTGCTCCTTTACATACGGGGGCAGGGGGGCACCCCATAGTGACAACAATTGATCTATTGATCTCTTAGCCGTGTGCGGTGCCCCCTCCACCATATTACACCTCGATAATATCGTAGCGGTGCTTAGGCGAAGCCCTGCGTCGGTAGAACATCATCATCGTCACCACGCCGTCGTGCTGACGAAACTCTCCCTCAACAATCGGCTGGATCGGAGTTCGAGGGACGTCATCAAGCTGAACGTGTGCTGAACTCAGAGGTGTCGTACGTTCGGTACTTGATCGGTCGGATCGTGAAGATGTACGACTACATCAACCGCGTTGTGTTAACGCTTCCGCTATCGGTCTACGAGGGTACGTGGACAACACTCTCCCCTCTCGTTGCTATGCATCACCATGATCTTGCGTGTGCGTAGGAATTTTTTTGAAATTACTATGTTCCCCAACAGTGGTATCCGAGCTTGGTTTTATGCGTTGATGTTATGCACGAGTAGAACACAAGTGAGTTGTGGGCGATATAAGTCATACTGCTTACCAGCATGTCATACTTTGGTTCGACGGTATTGTGAGATGAAGCGGCCCGGACCGACATTACGCGTACGCTTACGCGAGACTGGTTTCACCATTGCAAGCACTCATTGCTTAAAGGTGACCGGCGGGTGTCTGTCTCTCTCACTTTAGTTGAACCGAGTGTGGCTACGCCCGGTCCTTGCGAAGGTTAAAACAGCACCAACTTGACAAACTATCGTTGTGGTTTTGATGCGTGGGTAAGAACGGTTCTTGCTAAGCCCGTAGCAGCCACGTAAAACTTGCAACAACAAAGTAGAGGACGTCTAACTTGTTTTTCCAGGGCATGTTGTGATGTGATATGGTCAAAGCATGATGCTAAATTTATTGTATGAGATGATCATATTTTGTAACCGAGTTATCGGCAACTGGCAGGAGCCATATGGTTGTCGCTTTATTGTATGCAATGCAATCGCCCTGTAATGCTTTACTTTATCACTAAGCGGTAGCGATAGTCGTAGAAGCATAAAGATTGGCGAGACGACAACGATGCTACGATGGAGATCAAGGTGTCGCGCCGGTGACAATGGTGATCATGGAGGTGCTTCGGAGATGGAGATCACAAGCACGAGATGATGATGGCCATATCATATCACTTATATTGATTGCATGTGATGTTTATCTTTTACGCATCTTATCTTGCTTTGATTGACGATAGCATTATAAGATGATCTCTCACTAAATTATCAAGGTATAAGTGTTCTCCCTGAGTATGCACCATTGCGAAAGTTCTTCGTGCTGAGACACCACGTGATGATCGGGTGTGATAGGCTCTACGTTCAAATACAACGGGTGCAAAACAGTTGCACACGCGGAATACTCAGGTTAAACTTGACGAGCCTAGCATATAACAGATATGGCCTCGGAACACGGAGACCGAAAGGTCGAGCGTGAATCATATAGTAGATATGATCAACATAGTGATGTTCACCATTGAAACTACTCCATCTCACGTGATGATCGGACATGGTTTAGTTGATATGGATCACGTGATCACTTAGAGGATTAGAGGGATGTCTATCTAAGTGGGAGTTCTTAAGTAATATGATTAATTGAACTTAAATTTATCATGAACTTAGTCCTGATAGTATTTTTGCAAATTATGTTGTAGATCAATAGCTCGCGTTGTTGCTTCCCTGTGTTTATTTTGATATGTTCCTAGAGAAAATTATGTTGAAAGATGTTAGTAGCAAAGATGCGGATTGGATCCGTGATCTGAGGATTATCCTCATTGCTGCACAGAAGAATTATGTTCTTGATGCACCGCTAGGTGACATACCTATTGCAGGAGCAGATGCAGACGTTATGAACGTTTGGCTAGCTCAATATGATGACTACTTGATAGTTTAGTGCACCATGCTTAACGGCTTAGAATCGGGACTTCAAAGACGTTTTGAACGTCATGGACCATATGAGATGTTCTAGGAGTTGAAGTTAATATTTCAAGCAAATACCCGAGTTGAGAGATATGAAGTCTCCAACAAGTTCTATAGCTAAAAGATGGAGGAGAATAGCTCAAGCAGTGAGCATGTGCTCAGATTGTCTGGGTACTACAATCGCTTGAATCAAGTGGGAGTTAATCTTCCAGATAAAATAGTGATTGACAGAATTCTCTAGTCACCATCACCAAGTTAGTAGAACTTCGTGATGAACTATAGTATGTAAGGGATGACGAAAGTAATTCCCGAGCTCTTCGCGATGTTGAAATCGATGAAGGTAGAAATCAAGAAAGAGCATCAAGTGTTGATGGTTAACAAGACCACTAGTTTCAAGAAAAGGGCAAAGGGATAGAAGGGGAACTTCAAGAAGAACGGCAACCAAGTTGCTACTCAAGTGAAGAATCCCAAGTCTGTACCTAAGCCTGAGACTAAGTGCTTCTACTGCAAAGGGACTAGTCACTGGAAGCGGAACTGCCCCAAGTATTTGGTGGATAAGAAGGATGGCAAAGTGAACAAAGGTATATTGGATATACATGTTATTGATGTGTACTTACTAGTGTTTATAGCAACCCCTCGGCATTTGATACTGGTTCAGTTGCTAAGAGTAGTAACTCGAAACGGGAGTTACAGAATAAACAGAGACTAGTAAAAGGCGAGGTGACGATGTGTGTTGGAAGTAGTTCCAAGATTGATATGATCATCATCGCACACTCCCTATACTTTCGGGATTAGTGTTGAAACTAAATAAGTGTTATTTGGTGTTTGCGTTGAGCATGAATATGATTTGATCATGTTTGTTGCAATACAGTTATTCATTTAAATTAGAGAATAATTGTTGTTCTATTTACATGAATAAAACCTTCTATGGTCATACACCCAATAAAATGGTTTGTTGGATCTCGATCGTAGTGATACACATATTTATAATAATGAAGCCAAAAGATGCAAAGTTAATAATGATAGTGCAACTTATTTGTGGCATTGCCGTTTAGGTCATATTGGTGTAAAGCGCATGAAGAAACTCCATACTGATGGGATTTTGGAATCACTTGATTATGAATCACTTGATGCTTGCGAACCGTGCCTCATGGGCAAGATGACTAAAACGCCGTTCTCCGGAACTATAGAGAGCAACAGATTTGTTGGAAATCATACATACAGATGTATGTGGTCCGATGAATATTGAGGCTCGTAGCAGGTATCATTATTTTCTGACCTTCACAGATGATTTGAGCAGATATGGGTATATCTACTTAATGAAACAAAAGTCTGAAACATTTGAAAAGTTCATATAATTTCAGAGTGAAGTGGAAAATCATCGTAACAAGAAAATAAAGTTTCTACGATCTGATCGTGGAGAAGGGTATTTGAGTTACGAGTTTGGCCTTCAGTAAAAACAATGTGAATTAGTTTCACTACTCACGCCACCTGGAACACCACAGTGTAATGGTGTGTCCGAACATCGTAACCGTACTTTATTAGATATGGTGCAATATATGATGTCTCTTACCGATCTACCACTATCGTTTTGGGGTTATGCATTAGAGACAGCTACATTCACGTTAAATAGGGTACCATCTAAATCCGTTGAGACAACATCTTATGAACTGTGGTTTGGCAAGAAACCAAAGTTGTCGTTTCTTAAAGTTTGGGGTTGCGATGCTTATGTGAAAAAGTTTCATCCTGATAAGCTCAAACCCAAATCGGAGAAATGTATCTTCATAGGATACCCAAAGGAGACAGTTGGGTACACCTTCTATCACAGATCCGAAGGAAAGACATTCGTTGCTAAGTATGGATCCTTTCTAGAGGAGGAGTTTCTCTCGAAAGAAGTGAGTGGGAGGAAAGTAGAACTTGATGAGGTAATTGTACCTGCTCCCTTATTGGAAAGTAGTTCATCACAGAAACCAGTTTCTGTGACACCTATGCCAATTAGTGAGGAAGTTAATGATGATGATCATGAAACTTCAGATCAAGTTACTACCGAACCTCGTAGGTAAACCAGAGTGAGATCCACACCAGAGTGGTACGGTAATCCAGTTCTGGAGGTCATATTACTTGACCATGATGAAACTTTGAACTATGAGGAAGCGATGATGAGCTCAGATTCCGCAAAATGGCTTGAGGCCATGAAATCTGAGATGGGATCCATGTATGAGAACAAAGTGTGGACTTTGGTTGACTTGCCCGGTGAACGGCAAGCCATAGAAAATAAATGGATCTTCAAGAGGAAGACGGACGCTGATAGTAGTGTTACTATCTGCAAAGCTAGAATTGTCGCAAAAAGGTTTTCGACAAGTTCAAGGTGTTGACTACGATGAGAGTTTCTCACTCGTATCTATGCTTAAGTCTGTCCGAATCATGTTAGCAATTGCCGCATTTTATGAAATCTGGCAAATGGATAAACAAAACTGCATTCCTTAATGGATTTATTAAAGAAGAGTTGTATATGATGCAACCAGAAGGTTTTGTCAATCCTAAAGGTGCTAACAAAATATGCAAGCTCCAGCGATCCATCTATGGACTGGTGCAAGCATCTCGGAGTTGGAATATACGCTTTGATAAGTTGATCAAAGGATATAGTTTTATACAGACTTGCGGTGAAGCCTGTATTTACAAGAAAGTGAGTGGGAGCACTACAGCATTTCTGATAAGTATATGTGAATGACATATTGTTGATCGGAAATAATGTAGAATTATTCTGCAAAGCATAAAGGAGTGTTTGAAAGGAGTTTTTCAAAGAAAGACCTCGGTGAAGCTGCTTACATATTGAGCATCAAGATCTATAGAGATAGATCAAGACGCTTGATAAGTTTTTTCAATGAGTACATACCTTAACCAGATTTTGAAGTAGTTCAAAATGGAACAGTCAAAGAAAGAGTTCTTGCTTGTGTTACAAGGTGTGAAATTGAGTAAGACTCAAAGCCCGACCACGGCAGAAGATAGAAAGAGAATGAAAGTCATTCCCTATGCCTCGGCCATAGGTTCTATAAAGTATGCCATGCTGTGTACCAGATCTATTGTATACCCTACACTGATTTTGGCAAGGGAGTACAATAGTGATCTAGGAGAAGATCACTCGACAGCGGTCAAAATTATCCTTAGTGGAATAAGGATATGTTTCTTGATTATGGAAGTGACAAAAGGTTCGTCGTAAAGGGTTACGTCGATGCAAGTTTTGACACTAATCTAGATGACTCTAAGTCTCGGTCTAGATACATATTGAAAGTGGGAGCAATTAGCTAGAGTAGCTCCATGCAGAGCATTATAGACATAGAAATTTGCAAAATACTTACGGATCTGAATGTGACAGACCCGTTGACTAAAATTATCTCACAAACAAAACATGATCACACCTTAGTACTCTTTGGGTGTTAATCACATAGCGATGTGAACTAGATTATTGACTCTAGTAAACCCTTTGGGTGTTTTTCACATGACGATGTGAACTATGGGTGTTAATCACATGGTGATGTGAACTATTGATGTTAAATCACATGGCGATGTGAAATAGATTATTGACTCTAGTGCAAGTGGGAGACTGAAGGAAATATGCCCTAGAGGCAATAATAAAGTTATTATTTATTTCCTTATTTCATGATAAATGTTTATTATTCATGCTAGAATTGTATTAACCGGAAACATAATACTTGTGTGAATACATAGACAAACAGAGTGTCACTAGTATGCCTCTACTTGACTAGCTCGTTGATCAAAGATGGTTATGTTTCCTAGCCATAGACATGAGTTGTCATTTGATTAACGGGATCACATTATTAGGAGAATGATGTGATTGACTTGACCCATTCCGTTAGCTTAGCACTTGATCGTTTAGTTTGTTGCTATTGCTTTCTTCATGACTTATACATGTTCCTATGACTATGAGATTATGCAACTCCCGTTTACCGGAGGAACACTTTGTGTGCTACCAAACGTCACAACGTAACTGGGTGATTATAAAGGTGCTCTACAGGTGTCTCCGAAGGTACTAGTTGGGTTGGCGTATTTCGAGATTAGGATTTGTCACTCCGATTGTCGGAGAGGTATCTCTGGGCCCTCTCGGTAATGCACATCACTTAAGCCTTGCAAGCATTGCAACTAAAGAGTTTGTTGCAAGATGATGTATTACGGAACGAGTAAAGAGACTTGCCGGTAACGAGATTGAACTAGGTATTGAGATACCGATGATCGAATCTCGGGCAAGTAACATACCGATGACAAAGGGAACAATGTATGTTGTTATGCGGTCTGACCGATAAAGATCTTCGTAGAATATGTGGGAGCCAATATGAGCATCCAGGTTCCGCTATTGGTTATTGACCGGAGACGTGTCTCGGTCATGTCTACATAGTTCTCGAACCCGTAGGGTCCGCACGCTTAACGTTACGATGACAGTTATATTATGAGTTTATATGTTTTGATGTACCGAAGGTTGTTCGGAGTCCCGGATGTGATCACAGACATGACGAGGAGTCTCGAAATGGTCGAGACATAAAGATTGATATATTGGACGACTATATTCGGACATCGGAAGTGTTCCGGGTGATTTCGGAGAAAACTGGAGTGCCGGAGGGTTACCGGAAACCCCCCGGGAGAAGTAATGGGCCTTATGGGCCTTAGTGGAGAGAGAGAGGGGCAGCCAGGCCTTCTCCCTCTCCCCCTTCCTTTGCCCCTCCTAGTAGGAGTAGGAAAGAGGGGAGTCCTACTCCTACTAAGAGGAGGACTCCTCCTCCTGGCGCGCCAACAAGGGCCGGCCGGCCTCCCCCTTGCTCCTTTATATACGGGGGCAGGGGGCACCCCATAGTGACAACAATTGATCTATTGATCTCTTAGCCGTGTGCGGTGCCCCCCTCCACCATATTACACCTCGATAATATCATAGCGGTGCTTAGGCGAAGCCCTGCGTCGGTAGAACATCATCATCGTCACCACGCCGTCGTGCTGACGAAACTCTCCCTCAACACTCGGCTGGATCGGAGTTCGAGGGACGTCATCGAGCTGAACGTGTGCTGAACTCGGAGGTGCCGTACGTTCGGTACTTGATCGGTCGGATCATGAAGACGTACGACTACATCAACCGCGTTGTGTTAACGCTTCCGCTATCGGTCTACGAGGGTACGTGGACAACACTCTCCCCTCTCGTTGCTATGCATCACCATGATCTTGCGTGTGCGTAGGAATTTTTTTGAAATTACTACGTTCCCCAACAATACATAGTCATCACTTAGTCACTCATACTACAACAAGGTTTTGGCTATAAGTGTATTTTTTTTACTTCTCTCTATCTCTTTCTTCGTACTCCCTCCGTCCCATAATATAAGAACGTTTTTGACACTAGTGTAGTGCCAAAAACGTTCTTATATTATGGGACACAGGGAGTACTAGTATTTATTGCATTTGCCAAGGAGTGACCTCTTCCAATGAAATGGTGTTGCTAAGTTTGCTTCATTTAATTAGCTATAGACCCAAAATTGTCTTTTCACCTAGGTACACGTGCTTAGCACCGTTTCTTCCCTGGGTCACCAAACTAGTCTCTCTCTTCTTGATTAACTTGCCACATCAGACTTTATGCCTATGTGGCAAGCTTAAGCACCTGTAGGAGCAAGTAAGTACAATAGTGCGCTTTACATGGCATTTTTGCATATGTGGAGGAAAGAGAGGCAAGGAAAAAGTGGAGAAGTGGGCTCTCATGCAAGAGCCAGCCTCTACTACATGGTGGAGCATTGGGAGAGGCACCTGTATGGAGGTGGTCAGGAATCGGGAGACTCACGCCGGTCGTAGCGCCGCAGTTAAAATCATAATGGCAAGTCAAATCACGGGCCCCCACCTGTCTAGCAGTAACTCGCTGTCAAATCACACAGCCCTACGTTTGCAGCAGCCTACTCCCTCGTCTTCTCGCGTCTCTGTCGAACCGACTAGGCGGAACTGCCCCGCCTACCGCACAGGAAAAGCCCGCGCAGTATACTCCCTCTGTCTGGGTGACCAAGGTGGAGAGGAAAACGAGAGAACTTAATGTTTAGTATTTGCTAAGGCTGGTTGTAATTGTACTAGCCTTAGCAATTTTGATGAGGTGTCATAGAATTAAATGAAGAAAGAGAGAGAGAGTTGAGTACTATGTGTCATACATGGCAATAAATAAAGTACTACATGATACTAATATATGATACATGGCGCAGGAGTACTAAGTATTATTAATATAGTTTTGCTAGAACTCATCTAGATGAGATATAATTTGGTCTCATTCATCTTTTATAGCCATTGGGTGTGATGCTATAAGATGCGTGTGTGCTGACGTGGGTTGTATTTGTTCTTGTGCAACGAACTGACCACTGCATGTCATGTTTGATAGTCTCAAGTCATTAAAAGCATACAAGCCCCACATCTCTTCTTGGTTGATTCCTCTATTTATGTCAAAAAATAAGAAACGACGTGAGAGTTAATGCACCACGCCTATGTGTTTACTATTTGGTTTTCGTAAGATGACTTAATACTCACCTAGACGGAGGGAGTATTCGATTTGACAGTGGGCGGCGCAGTTCCCGATACGGCTTTAATGCAGATGAGGGAGGGAGTGGGGAGTAGCGGTTCCCGATATGTTGAACGGCCAATCCATCCTCCTTCAATTAATGCATGAGGGAAATAATGGGAGGAGGTCCGGGAAAAGAGGCTGCACGATGTGAATGCAACGCAGTTTGCCCTCATTGCCCTCATATAAAGGCGCCCCTCCATTCCAATGCATCTACCACATCGTACGCACCTAAGCATTTGCCTAAGCACCTACACTAAGTGCAAAAGAGCTCACTCCAAACCCATGGCGGCGATGCGCGTGAGCGGCCAGCGGCTGCGCCAGATGGTCCACGATGCCGGCCTGCGGCATGGCGTCGAGGATCGCCTCTAGACGGTGTTGGAGACCGGCTGGTGGCTGGCCGCCATCGACGCCAACTACGACTCTCAGTTGGACCAGATGATCGTTGCCACCAGCAACAAGTTGACCGTCCTCAAGAAGCTCGCGGACGACATCGCTGTACTCCTCCAGCCCGCGCGCCCGGGCTCCTCATTGCCTGCCACCCTAATCGGCCTCCATGGCCAGAACCTCTTTCAAGCACTGGTGGCCCTGCGACTGCCCGCCGACGCCACGAAGAATGTCCACCTGGAGGTCGCGCTCGCCGCGAGGCGCCTCGCCCTGCAAGAATTCGTCGACCTACACATCCACGTGTACGAGCAAATCGTGTACATAGGTATCTACAAGGCCAGTGAGGACGCTACGACTTTGGCCTTCCTCAACCGGCTGGAAGCCTTGGATGCCTTTGCTGAGAAGCACCTCGACCTCGCCACAAAAGCCGCCGCTCCTTAGCCGCCGGTCGGTGGCCCGGCGCACTAAGTTGAGGAGGAGGAGGTCGTACCTTCGTGGATCCATCTTTCTTCTTGCCTTCTGTAACCACCACTGCGATCGAATCATCGTGGCCTTAATTCTTATTGTGCTATTGCATTCTCGTTCCAGTCAATACCGACATGTGCGATCCCTTTGCTTAATTATATGCATCACTGTAACTAGTACTCCATCCGTCAATTTATAAGTTTTGCTTACCTTTTCCATCAACTTTGTGCAACGTGCGGGCATCTTGCTAGAAACACTAGAATATGTCTATATAATCTGTATGTGATAGTCCATTTGAAATCTCAAAAAGACAAATATTTAGGTACGGAGGGAGTAATATATTAGGAGTATATCAAAACAATAGTGATTTCTTTCAAGTTTGTGAATAGATACTACTATTCTACTACTTTGGATTCGTCGCAACGCACGGGCACATTGCTGGTAAAAGGAAAAGGCTTGCCGCGTTCGCGTCGCACCCCCACACGCCCGGGAATCGGGAGTACAACACGGCCCGTCCGGCACGACACATAGCTTAGGGAAGGCGTGTTGCCTAGCATTTTCACTTTCATGTGGGACCGCCGTTGAGCAAACCGACACCCCGCCTGCCGCCGGGTTGGAAAACAGAAACGAGGGGAAGATCTAGCTGTAGCACGGAAGCCAAGAAATTTGGTGTCAGACGGGGCTCGTTTATAGAGTAGGAGCATTCCGTACTAGTACTACTCCTACTAGTACCAAGTTTGTACTCCTAATACTATATTACTAGTACTACCACTATACAACTAGTAGGTACGTGCATGGCACAACATCGTAGGAATAAAAAATGGGAAGATCTTGTTTTGGGTGATTTATCTTTTTTCAATCAACGTAGTATGAATAATATGATGTGGGGGGCACCCATGAAGCTTATGTGGCTTGGTTGCATGGCTACGGAAGGTTAGAGAAAAATAAATAGATAATGTGTTTAGAGTGCACTCCACTAAATAGATATACTTTGGAGCCATTGCAATGGACCGGCACATCTATATCTATACCCCCTATATAGTGTGTGAAAAACTTTGAAAGTTGGTCGTTGGATGAAGCCAATCCGACGATACAAAGATGGCAAATCCGAGCACTACTGGCCGTTGGATATCATCCACCAGATTCTGCCACATGTATAATCTAGAAGACTCCATGGTTGAACTTAATTCATGACTAACTTTGCCACAACTAAGCTTAGGCAAAGTTATTAGTTCTTCAAAATGAGAGCCACAAGTTGGCAAGCCTAAGGGAATCTTGCCACATTTTGTGTGTGTATGTCATGTGGGGCCTTAGTGTGGCTTCCCTAAGGTGTGGCTTGAACCAAACACTCACCTAAGTTAATCAAACTTGCCTAACCTTACATTCCACCAGATTTTGCCACATGTTAGAATCCAGAAAGCTCCACATGTAGAAGCATAATGCACAAACCACCAGAATCTCATGCGTGCAATGCACGTGTAACTTACTAGTACTAGTTGGTAGTAGTAAGAAACAAATTCCAGTTTTGGCACGAGCTCGTACTGTGGGAGCACCACAAGGCCTGCCGCAGGGTTACATTTCCCTCTCGGGGCCCACGGGACCGAACTTCAGTGGCTTAGTGCTCGGCCTATGAGTCAATGACATGCGGACCTTAAATGCGGCTGGCCCACATGTCATTCTCATGGTGGTGGCGTGGTTCGCGACTCACTCGTTCGAGATGAACCGGCCGGTGGTGGCGTGGCCGTGGCGAGGGTGCCACAGCTGGGCGTCGGGGCGTTACGAGGCGTAGATGGCCACACCAGCGGGTACTACCTGTAGTACATAAGTACTCCAGCTGAGGATTCATGACCAGGACGAAATGTGTCACAGCCACTGGATGAAAATTCGATGGTGCGGGAGTACGGATCGGAGCACAGCAGCGGAGCAGGCAAACCGCGTCCAATCGGGTGTGTGTGTGGTAGAAAGTTGATGGTCGCCGCAGTTCAGCTGGCCCGCATGTCATGCACACAAAGGCAGAGGAGCGGTGGGGCCGAGAGGGATGAGGCGCACATCGGGGGGATGAGGATCCCCTGACGCGAACAATCCTACCATTCTGTCACTGACATGTGGGACCCATAAGCGTGGGTCCCACCTGTCAGCGAAGGAAAGGCAGGGCAAGGCAGTGATAGCCACGTCAGAGGATCCATGTGCACGTCGGGGGACGTCGTGCCGTGGGTTGGAGCAGCGTCGTGGGAATCGCGTGTGGGTGTGGCAGTGGTAGAAACAAGAAACGTGATGGTCACCGTGGTTCAACTTCCATGGACAAGCTGTCATGTCTGCCGACACATGTATATCAAAACTAGAGTGTTTATATTTCAAGCACGTGAACAAGTATTATTCTACTACTTTGGATCCATTGGAACGCACGGGCCAGCACATTGGTAGTAGTAGTGTCCATCTCTATCTCTAGAGGCCTTCCCTCGTTCATCCTTTTCTCTCACAAGATAAACTACTCATACAAATGCATCTTGATGTTCCGTGGAACGCACGAGGATGTTTCCTTGGGGGTCTCTCCAGTGCGGCGTGGCCGTAGTTGGAAGTTGACGCCCCTTGAGATGCCGACGTTGAGGGGCACTCGGATTTCCTCCGATGAGCAGGTAAGATGAGTTTGATCACGTAGTAAATGCATTCTAAAGACTACTTCCGTGTCCATTTCCTAATTCTCCCCCTGCCCACTGTTTCACAGGTTAGGCTCGGTGCGAGTGGAGATTGGCTTGCATATGTACGGGAGGGTACCAACATCAATTTGCACAACATTTACAACGGTGACACCGTTCCCGTAGAACCTTTGTCCAACATTGGGATCAGCCATGCAATGGGCCACCGCATGAATTGGTACAATGGAACCACGGTGAGATTGAATAAGATAGCACGAACCTTGCACATGGCGGTCAAAGGCAGACCTTGCTGTCTGCGGCCGATTTGTTGTCGTACGAGTAGGAAGACGCTGTGCTCCTTTCTAACCGCATCTTCGCGGTGACAAACCAGGGGACTTATTTTGTATGGGACATATCCTACGATATACTCCCTCTCTCCCAGTTTATTTGTTTTGAATCTTTTCATTTTATAAGTTTCAAATTCAAATTTAGAGCTCCCCATCACATGTTGAGATTACAATGTCCATCAAATCATTGCGTGCATGTATAGTAAAGAAACAAATCTTGAGTTTGGCACGAGTTCGTGCTGCGGGAGCACCACAAGCCCTGGCGCAGGAGTTACATTTCCCTCTCAGGGCCGTCGGGACTGAGCTTCAGCGCCTTACTACACCTACCTTTGAGTCAATAACATGTGGACCCGATAGGTGACTGGTCCACATGTAATGCTCCCGTAGGCAGAGGGGCAGTGGGGCCAAGAGGGGTGAGCCGCAGGTCGGAGGACGTCTGGTTTCATTGGTTCGAGCGGCGTCATGGGAATCGCGGGTGGCTGTGGTAGAAACTTGATGCTCGCCGCATTTTAGGTGGCCCACATGTCATGCACACAAAGGCAGAGGGGCGGTGCGGCCGAGAGGGGTGAGGCGCACGTCGGGGGGCATGGTGCCGTGGAAGGAGTAGCAGAGAAAGCTATATATGCGGATAAATAGTTCCTTATAGTCAAGCGGACCCACGCTACTACTCTATTCCAAAGACATGCACACCATCGAAATAGTCCATCTATATCAATATACACCGAGAGGGAATAATTTTTTTTACAAGAGAGGAAATAGTTCATCCATCCATAATGCCCTCCTGCTGGTGCAGCCTTTAATTCTTCTTCTTCTTCTTCTTCTTCTTCTTCTTCTTCTTCTTCGTCTTCTTCTCATTCTCTGTGGGAGACGGCTTCGCAACAAGCTCTTTGGACCTTGCAGCTATCTCGAAACTCACACGGGCATCGAGGGCAGCATATTTTATCCGCTCGTACGTCAAGGGATAATTCTCCCATCCAGACGACCTTAATGCCACCGTCTCGTCACCCTTCTGAAGATTTGTACCGAGCACAAAATTTGCTACGTCGAACAGGGATGGTGTCTGTTTATCACAATCTTCTACAGGAATTTTGATTCTGGTTTGTAGGTCAGCGATGCTTTTCAAATCAAGGTTGTACGGCTCCAGCTTCTGTTTGTCCCCTTCGATGGCTGCCCCACAGAAGTATACGTCCTCCCGAGACAAGAAATCGTGAAGCTCACCTGGTATGGAGGGCGAGTGTATGATGTGGTACACCAAAACATCATCTTCGAGGCACAGCTGAAGGACGGCGGCGCGCTGGATCTTCCCAGGGGCACGCTCCGTGTACTCTGCGTCGAGACCGATGACCCTCGTCTCTACCTTTTCGAGGGAGTTGGATACATTGTTGATCCACTGACGAACAACCCTTGGGTGGACGGTGACGGTGGCAACTATGCGCATCGAGCCTTCGACGAGGACATGTTGGACGCTAAAAACCTGCATCTCGATCTCTTTCGCCATTTGGAACCGCTGGAACGGAGGGCTATGGTTTGGAGAATTAAGATTAGATGGCTAGTCTAACTGAAGTATTAGATGATTATTTAAAGAGGTTAAAACAATGTGAACGCAGTGGGGTTTGGATGCAAATGAAGACGAAGGGGAGGTGAAGAAGCTGAGGAGAATCGGTTCCCGATGGAGAAGTAAATGGGAGAAGTGGCGTGCAGGCAGTTGATTAGACGGCTAGGTAGACTAAACGAAAAGGCTATGCGGGTAGACTGATGAGTCGTACCTGTTCGTGTACGTGCCCATCCTTCCTGATAGGTGGGACATATGCAAACAGATTAAAAAAATTGTGTCGTAGTTTTTTTTGAGCGCGTGAGTGCGAGACACAACATTCTCTGGTTAAGGAATACTCCCTCCGTTTAGGTGAGTATAAGTCACCTTATGAAAATCAGGTTTTCCCAAAACCTTTAGGCGTGGAGCATTAACTTCCTGCTCGATCCGCTCCCAGCCTCGTTAGCCAGCGTTCTCTTCCTCTGCTGCCGCGTTCTACCTTTCCATTTTTCCTCTTCTCAAGTGTGGAACGATCTGCATGCCGTCCTTGATGCACCAGAACGACCACTGCATGCATCGCGGCAGGGCGTTGATTGGGCATGCACGAGAATTTGGTTCTACTCGCAATATGGATGATACCTGAACGATGAAGTGAACAGGCATGCTAGCACGGGAGACCTATTTCCGCTATACAATACTGGAGTACTCATGTTCCTACTAGTAGTAGTAATAGTAGTAGTACAACTGTGGTACACTTGATGGTCAAAATACTATTCATCCGGTCCTCACAGTGAAGTGACAACACCTTGCGCCTGACACTAGTCCAGGCGGCGTGTTCGGGTTACCAAAGTCAGCCTCACCCTGTGCACTGTGCAGTCTGTCACCGCCGCTGTACAGCACATTGGCGCCTCGCCTCGTCTCCCTCTCCGCTCCCATAGCACCACTCCATCTCCATCTCCGTCTCCGTCTCCGTCTCCATCTCACTGTGCCCCCGTGTACCGTCGCCTCACTCACCTCCCCCAGTACCACTATTCCCTCGCTAGCCGCTCTAGCACCGACATCCTTCTCCCCCGTAAATCAAGCCCCCTTCCAAACTCCACCATGGCCGAACGCGAACCGCGCAGCATCCATATGAGCCGCGATTGGAGCAATCTCCCCAGTGACATCCTCGACCTCTGTTGTTCGTGTATGGATATGTTGAGCGCCCTGCGGCTGGCTGCATGCTCGAGGGACATGCACACGGCCATCGTCGAAGCGAGGCCTAAGCTTTTCAAGACACCCTGCTTGCTGCTATCTGGTCTTGCGAGATTGGCTCACCATGATACGGAGGCATGCATGATGCCCCTCGACTTCAATCCGATCTCCATTAGCCGAAACTTCTTTGCAGGTATGTAGTGGGTCGCCGTACATCATTTCCCTCGACATCGATCCGATCACCATCGCCCGAAACTTCTTGGCAGGTATGTACTGGGTCGGCATGAACTCCCACTGGATGGCTGCCTTCAGAGAAGACGGTAAAAAGTTGGTGCTCATGAACTTCCAGACCACCCATGAGATTATCCTTCCTCCGTTGGATTATATAGAGTATTACCATCGCGGTCCAAGTCATCTAGATTACTACGTCAGTTGGACGGACCTTGTTTTGCAGAAGATTGTAATCTGCCAAGTGCCCACACGACATGCGAATTACGCAGACTTCAAGCTAATTGCCTTGTTCGACCGCGGACTCGCCTATCTTTACGCTGGTGCCTTCTTTAGCTGGAGACAACTCGGCTCGCAGTGGATCATCGTCAAAGCTGATACACACTTCTGTGATGCTATTGAACACAATGGCATCATCTACGCGATCGACAAAGCAGATGGCACCACGTATTGCTGGGACGGCGCGTGTAAGTTGTTTCCCTCTCATGTTAATGATGACGCCATGACACTGTTTGAACTTTTTGTGATGATTGGCATATCCCTGTTTGAGCAGAATTTGAGTAGAACTATGGCAATGTATTAGAGACGCCGTAAATCAGCTATATTTGGAATGAGTTAATTCATGCGATTGTGACCATGTCATTACAGCCAATTTGTACCCTGAATAATCAAACGGTTAGGAATATATGGATATTATCCTCATTTTACAGTAATCTATATACTACTACTAAATATGAGTGTGTATCAATGGCCATGTTAGTTTCCTAATTTTCATGATGTAGAAACATGCACCACACTGTTGGTTTCATCTAACCATACAATAGGGAAGTAAATGTGCATATGGAGAACTCTATATTTGGAAGTAGTGAAATCCTGCAATGCTTACCATGTGTACATACCTATATTCGCCCTTCAGCAATCAATGGCTAGAATAATATCCTCAAAACAAATTTGCCCACAGAACACGAGTATATAACAATGCATGGTCTGTTAGTTACCTTGAAGAATTTGTTTGTGAGGACAGACCATGATTACTCCCTCCGTTCCCAAATATTTGTCTTTCTAGAGATTTTAACAAGTGACTACATACGGAGCAAAATGAGTGAATCTACACTCTAAAATATGTCTACATACATCCGTATGTTGTGTCTATTTGAAATGCCTAGAAAGACAAATATTTGGGAAAGGAGGGAGTACATAACATGCATGACATGGTAGTTTCCTGTGAAGAATCGATTGCGAGATAACATGAGTATAACCATGCATGGCACTGTGACACCCAAAAATTTTATTTTGGTTTTATCAAAATCTTTATTTGATTTGAAGGAGGGTATTTAAAATTTCCTTCTAAAGAACTCTCCCTCTCAAAAAATTTCTTTTATGACAAGTATTTTGTTTGGATTCACCCAAGACTTGATCTTTGGTCTTGGAGGTTTTTCATCTTATGTTGGCTCAACACAAGTGTTTTTCCTTGGGAAAGTCTTTGAAAATATTTTCTTTTTAAAATAGCCCTATGGCATTTGGAGTGATCCTTTCCCCTTTCAAAATCTCCTCTTGCCATGACCTTAGTGGAAATCCCCTCCCAAATTCCAGCAAGTTGAACTCCCCCATGATTTTGTTTCCATTTATTTCTAATCAAAATCTTTTTCTGTCCTCTACTTTGGCTCTTGGAGATTTACAAAGGAACTACCATTTCTCCTTTGAGTTTTGCCTCCAAACAAATTTCCCTGGCTAGTCCTTAGAGCCCTCAACCAAGATCCATGAAGATCCACTGGTCTCCAGTTCAAATATTTCAAATTGTGCTTGCTGCAAGTTTGGACCATATTTGTCAAATTTGATGAAATTCATTTGTTTTCTCCTCCTAAAAATTTGAGAAAATTCAGGCAGCCTCTGGATGCATCGAGAGGTCACCTCACCAAGTCCCAGCTCCAGAAAAAAATTTCCTCATGCCAAATCATTTCGTCGAACACCTGAAGGGCACTGTTACTGTCAAGTTCAGTAAACTGTTTCAGAAGGCCGCTGTCGTTTTCTTCAGAACCTCTCCTCGATCTCGCCAGTAGCTGCAGTGGCACCTTGCGCCCTGTGCCTCCTTCTTATCCCTGCGCCGCACGATCGCTTGGAAGCTTGCGGGCGTCGGCGACGAGCTGCTGGAGGTGCGCCTCCCCGTGAGTAGCAGCAGCAGCGCCCATTACGGCTGCCAGAGAGGCGCAGCGTTGGACGGCGCCGTCCAGCGCCGCCCAAGCCACCAGAGGCCACCGCGTGGCCGTCCACTCACCTGTGCACGCTGCAGGTCCGTCGTCGTGAACTGGTAGGCGCGGAGGGCGCTCCCTGCCGCCGCTGTGCCCGTACGGCCGTTCCGTCGAGGACCGGCGTATTACACCAAGCCCGACCGAGGTTTAGCGGAGGAACGGTGCCAGTGATCCACCACGATGATGCCTAGCCACCTAAACCCCCTGCCCAACCTCTGCCTCGCCGTAATTTCTCGCCAGCGTTATCCCGTTCATGGCCACCCCCTCGGATCGCCTATAAAAGGAGGTCCCGAGCTCGAACTCGAACCCGCACCATCTCTACACACCACTAGTAGCACGCCAAGCCACTGGGCAGCCCCCGAGGGAGTCTTCTTCCCCAACTCCGGCCGCCTCGACCCGCTTCGGGATCCAGCTCGATTCACTCCCGTGCATGCACCCCTGCCTCTCAACTCTTGCCAGTAGCCTCCTAGTGCATCCACATCTCTGACCCGCGCATCAATTTGGAGTTTGCAGCACCCACCGGAGAGCTCCACCCTCGCCCGAACCACCGTCCGCCGGAGATAGGGTCGCCGTCGACGTGGTGCTCTCCGACGGTCAAGTCCACCACCCACCGACGCGGAAGAACACCCTGAACCCATAGGTACCCTCCGATCACTCTGCCTCGCCGTGGTTCAACGCCGGCGACCACCGCAGCCTTCGGGCGCCGGCGAGTTCTGTTGGAAGTTTTGAACCTGACGGGTGGGACCCCCCGTCAGCCTCTCTTCTTTTCCTCTTCGAACCGTTTTCTGAAAGCGCCTTCGGGCAGATTGTGTTTTCTCTCTGGGCTAACGTATTTCTTACCGAAGCATTTTCTGCTTTTTCAAACAAGTCCCTGGATGTTTTCTGTTTCATCACAGATCAGTCCTTGGACTAAAACCCTTATATCTTTTAAATAAAAGATGCTTTTTGATTGATTCTTTTTCTGTCAGTCTTAAATTTTTGTCTAGTTTTTTATAGTATTTATTTGGAAATTTTTTGGAACAATATTTATACGCGCAACGGTATTCACGTTAGTATACGGTTTCGTTATACCGTAGGTTCCGGAGGAGGTGACGGAGCGGCGAACTTCGCCGAGCTAGACTCCGACTTCTCCGAACCAGGCAAGCATGTTTGAACCTTTGATATGATGGGTGTTTTGCATGTTTGCTTGAATGGTTTGTGCATGGCTTATGAGCATCGGTGAGTGTTACGTTGCATACAAGGCAACTAACCGTGTGCTTCGATGTTTACTGTGAACTTTTGATGAGAGATGACCTATCATGTGGTGGGATGAGAGGTAGTAAGATGGTATTGTTGTAGCATGCCAGTCTTATGTCATCCAATAAACTCTGACGTTAACGTGGGCCGAGCCACGTTACCATTCGTCCCCTCCCGTACTGCCACATGTTTTCTGCAAAGAATACGGTTTAGTAAGTTGCTAACCTCTTTCCTTGTACACACCAAATAGAGGGGCCAGGATGAGGGTTCCATGGCTCTGGATTAAAGCCAGTCATCCGGTCAGGGGGCATGGGTGTTTCCGATTGGGACCGAGAGGGGGGGCACCCCTTAGAGCGCGCGGTATAAATTTGATCCCATGCTACGCGAGGTTGTAGCCTCCCCGTCTCAAAGTTTTTCTTGAACATTGCCTAGGGTGATTCCTGGCATCGGAATGTGGAAATGGGTGTGTACTGGTTAGATGTGTTTCTCCCAAAATACCGTAAACGGAACTAGTCCCCTGTGACTACTGAAATCTGTTGGCTGTGGTTAAGAGTACAAACTCTGCGGAGTCAAAACCTTCCGAATCATCGTGTCCATGGTCAAGGACCTTGGTCAACATATCCATATCAGTCTCAGTGTCAATCCCTGTGTCAGTCTCCGTGGGAATCCCTGGTAAACAAGCTTGAGTGGTAAACCCAGTTGAATGTTATTTCCTGTGGATGGACTAACCTTTTATTTATCTCGTACCTGAATATTCCCTTGAAATGAGTTAAATTCATGAGCTACTGAAATATCAAGTTATGAGATATAAGCCCTTTATGTGATGTCGCTCAGACGTCCGACTGTGGCACTCTTGTCATTTACTTTTGATATAAGCCCTTTATGTGATGTCGCTCAGACGTCCGACTGCGGCACACTTGTCATTTACTTTTGATATAAGCCCTTTATGTGATGTCGCTCAGACGTCCGACTGTGGCACTCTTGTCATTTACTTTTGATATAAGCCCTTTATGTGATGTCGCTCAGACGTCCGACTGCGGCACTCTTGTCATTTACTTTTGATATAAGCCCTTTATGTGATGTCGCTCAGACGTCCGACTGTGGCACTCTTGTCATTTACTTTTGATATAAGCCCTTTATGTGATGTCGCTCAGACGTCCGACTGTGGCACGCTCGTTATTTACTTTTGATATAAGCCCTTTACGTGATGTCGCTCAGACGTCCGACTGTGGCACGCACTGTCATCTATATTCCATTATAAGCCCTTTATGTGGTGTCGCCTTGACGCCCGACTGCGGCCTTGTTAATTTATTTGTATCCTTTCGAGGGGTCATTCAGACACTCGATTGGCCTTCAGTATTACATTGGGATTTCGGGAGGACTACCGCCCGACTTCCTTTTTATTTCCCATGCATAGCTATTTTATTATCTGAGTTCGCATTATTAATCTGTTCATATGCATCATGTTTACATTTGTTATATCTTATGTCCAAACTGTCTTGCGAGTACTTTCATAGTACTCACCTGGCTTGTTGATTTGGCCAGATGTTGACGAAGGCGATCTCATGGATGAAGAGTTTGATAGTGAGTCCGACGCCTAGAGGAGTCCCAGTCAATCTCGTGCGATCCTGGATATTGGTCACTTGTATTATATACGCTTCCGCCACCCACAATAAGAATCCTCGAGCCTCACTCCGACGCTCGATGAGCTGTTAGATTCAGGAGTTATGTCACCCACTTCACTGTGACATATCCACCACCGCTTTTATTACGAGTTAGTAGTTATGCCACCATATCCGCCTTTATGTTTAATATCGGCGTGCTTGTAATAAATTGTTGAGCAGTCTCTGCTCAACCTTGTATTATATTTAGTACTCCTGGTTTTCTTCTGTGATCAAGAAATTGTCTACCAGTAAGAAAGATTTTTCTCTACTGGTCCATTATCGGGATCGGTTTCTCAATAAATATTTTTATTGGAAAACCGGTCGTGACAGGCACTTCTATATTTTCGAACCCAGTATACATTTCCCTGTATTTTCCTCCCAGTTCCAACAGGGACATATCAATGCTGTTTCTTGCATTATCCTACTCATACTCTGAACAATGCTGATCTTACATTAAGAATGCCTGTCCTTTTTGATATGATGCAGTGTCCCTACAGTTACTGCCCTTTGTAATCACACCACCTTTGCCAAAGACAGGGAAGCACAACTGGTTCCTTGCTCGATCAGACGACGGCAAAAGACTGCTGATCATTCGGACACATGAGCCAGAAAAGTTATATTGCAAAAACCCCACTGTATACAAGCACCGTGTAATACGTGAGTATCCGGACAGTGGCTGTTATGTCTATGAGCAGGATACTAGCTTGTTGGGGCCTTTAGGATTTTTTAGTTGGAGGCGGGTAAACAGCCTTGGTTCACACTCTCTGTTTCTCGGACTCAATTATCCGATTAACCAGGAGATCACCGTTGGCAAGGACCTTGATGGCAGAGAGGCTCAGTTTGCTATGGAAAATTGTGTCTACACGGCGAGCCCTAGGAGTTCGGGAGCAAACTCCCCTGATTGTCAACGATACAGCCTGCAGCCAAAAGAAGGTGAGAATGACAAAGGCATCCGGATTAACTTTGATCCTTGGATGTCTCAATTACGACAGGCAGTGATGTGGTTCAAGCCTTCAAGTTGATAGGTAATTGGGCTGTTGCATCGAAAGGGTGGAGTACTGGTGTCTCCGGATCACTGGTCGCTGAAGCGGGGCTGCAAATTATGATGGTGTTGGATCATCTCTTCGAATGACTTTGTTGTCTTTGCTGCTGGTTCTGGATGGGTAGTTCTTTCTTTTGTTATGCATATTCCTTGTCATTTGGTCATCCTCGTCTATGTCACTCTTACTATGTAATAGTTTCTTCTGTTTAGAATGTCATTCTCGTCTGGATCACGAGAGTCTGAGTGCTGCAGATGGGTGCATTTTGGTGGTGTAGCAAGACTTCTTATGAACTATCATGTCTTGCAGTTTATGTCAGTAGTAGTCACTAGTCAGTGTTTGAATGTTGTATATATCGTTGTTTCAAACTGTTTATTGTCTCGAACTACTGGTGGGCTAAATGAGGGCATCACCATTCTCCAGTGTTCAGAGTATATCTCCTTTTTCAAGTTATATAATTTGAGCTCAGTGTCTTTTCGATGATGTACACTTGTTTGGGCCAGTGAGGTGTCATTGAATATGGGCCGAGTAGTAACGCAATGCCAAACAGGTCAATTATGACTCTCAGGCCGGGCTCTCAAAAGATCCTAAAAAAAGGCCGGGCTCTCCAAAAAAGAAAGAATAAGGACTCTTAGGCCGACATGTGGGCGCCACTGGCGTTTTCGTGTGCTTGCGCGCCGAGAGCATATTGGCGCGTGCTCGAAATTCATGCTACCTTTTCATCCCCAGTCTCCCGCCCCTCCCCGACCTCTGGAATCTCGATTCCTACTCCAGTTCCCCCAAATCCCCCTCATGTACTCCCTGTACTCAAGCGCACTATCATGTCGCTGGTCAACGCGGATCTCCGAGCCGGAGATCCTGAGGTCCGTCCTGCCTTCGGTCGCTGCGTGCTGTCGCGCAACAGTGGCATGGCGGCGCTTGACGACCAGTTTGCTGGCAAAGTGTTGATGGTAACCATCAACAGCGACCGGCCTCCCATCTCGCCGGACGACCTTGTCAAAGCTCTTGGCATTGCGCACGGCATCCAAATAAGTGACTTGCTCGTCGAAGTCTGTCCACCACCGGCTGATTTCTTCGTCAGGTTCCGGACAACTTTCGACTGCAGTCGTGTGTTCGAATCTTCTCGGCGTTTGTTCTGCGATGGTGCGCTGGTGAGCTTTGATCGGTGGCACCCAGGATGGGGTTCGGTGCCCTCTGAGCTTGAGTTTTTAACAAAGCTTACCTTCCACGGCATGCCTCGACGTGCTTGGAACAGCGAGTCCATGAACGAGCTTATCAACGACCTTGGAGGTGAGCTCGTAAGTATGTTTGTTCCTCCAGACAGCTGGGCTCTGACGGTTATGGCATGGATGAAGAAGCCGTCCACCATACCGAAGGTGATTGGTGTTGAGATACCGGTGCAAGAACCGGGGTTGTACTATTCGTCGCCACCAAGGCCGCCGCTGACCACGTTAGGGATGTACCTGTATCGAGTGTTCGTGCATGTCGAAGAAGTGGTCAATCCATCAATCGAAGTCCTGCCGCCGCCGCTGGTGCCAGGGTCCGTCGACGACGTCCATTACAGGAGTCAACGTCAGACTTTCCCCGTGTTGCTCGGAACGATGGATGGCACAGGGCCTACTCCATCGCGCGGCGGAGGCCACTGCTTCTTTGGGAGAAGAGGCAGGGCTGGCTGCCTGGATGTGCTCTAATTTGAGGTAACAACTGAATCTTGTCTGATACTAGTTAAATCCGAGCTATGGGTGTGAAGCACTGATATGCCAGTACATTTGATTGTGACCTGTTCTAATTTTGTACCTGAACTTTTTTTTAGAAAGGGCTGTACGTCAACTTAATGTGCTAGCAGAACTTATTGTGTTGTCTGTCTGTTTTCTTTGCACAACATTCAAGATATTTCCCTGTCATTGATAAAGACGATGAACCGTTATGTACGACTTCGTTGGTTTCAACGTAGCCCTTCCCGTAGCGATCCACTGCTTCCATCCTGATTGCGCCGCCTGCGTGAAATTTTTGTATGGAAGTTCAGTGTGCTATGATGTTCTATATGATTGTGTCAACTATATAAGTTTTTACTGAGCATCAGTAATGCATATGGCTGAAAGATGTATTTACGAGCATCGACCGATGGGTCTCTCTTTCTATCCCTCTCTCTCTCACACACACACACATACACACACACGCACGCACACGCGCACACGCACAAGTGGGACCCGTTGAATTATTTATTTGCTCGTGACAGCATTTAATTAGGTTCCACTGTAATCTAACTTTTTTCTTAAGTTATTAATTGAGCTCAGTGACTTCAAAAAGTTGTACAGAAGCCTTGTTTGGGCCTTTCCGGCGTCGCTGAATGTGGGCTGAGTAACCATGTTAGGTTGTACTGTACTACACAGGGCTTTTTTTTCAACATCAGCAATGCAACTGGGCCGACAGTTGTACACAATATCCGGGTCAACTTGTTATTCTCCGCCCCGTTGGGCTGCAAACTTTGCTAGGAGGTATGCATTAGGCTTAACAAGAAAATGGACTTTAAGAAATAATAAATGGGATGTAATTATAATAACTGGACAGTTACTATGCACCAAACACGTAATTAGTTTGAAAAATATATTATTTTTGGAATTTGAAAATTTTAATTTCATTACTTGTTGCGCGCGCAATATTTCGTTGGATTTTAACGTAATACAACTTTATTTTGAAATTATATTTAACCTGACTAGAAATTTCGGATAAAAATATTTCGGATCCCATCAAAATGTGGGAATTTTTTTTAATTCTGTTTTGAGCGGTTGTTTGAAATTATTAATCGTTGTCCTAGCTAGAAGTTGGGCTGTACTTTTAACAAACTGTAAATGGGCTGTAGTAAATTCCATTAGACTTAAAAAATGGGCTGTACATTCTTACAAATCGCAAATGGGCTATATGTTCTCTGCCAAATCCGAGCTATGGGCCTACTAAGTTGACGCGTACCAATTGCTTTGTCAACTTAGTCAATATAAACGATTCTAGCTGCAGTGATCGTACGATGTCCATCCAACGGCCATAGTGCTTCTTCAACCTCTGGTCTTCTTGCTCCAGCCACCCAAAGCAGCGCCAGTCGTGTCGCGTGCTCCTGCCTCCCGTGGCCGGCTGTGATGCCGCGGAGGCCTCACCGCCCCGTACTACTCCCACCGCTGGCCAGGCCATCCCTCTACTCACCCACGCCCCGTGTTATTCTGCGGCGACGGCAGCCTCACACCGCAGCCGAACCAGTGAACCCTCGTACTCCTCTCCGCGCGGGCTTCCACTGCTGCGTCTTCCCCGGCTCTGCGTCATCCCCTTCCTAGGCCTCGCCGTCGTCCAGACCACCGCCCTGGTGCTCTCGGCGCGGCGTGGTCAACGTGGTCAACGACCGACTTCCATTGGAAGAGTACTGTACGTGGAGAGGCTGACAGCTGGGTCCAGGCGGCCGCAAGGAAGTGCCTCCTTATTACGTGCAAAATAATTATTCCTCCACCTGACAGCAGGGACCCACCGGACGGGCCACCTTATTTCGCAAAAAAAACGTTTCCCCCCTGACTGCTGGGACCCACCGGACGGGCCAGCGTATTTCGGGGAAAAAACGTTCCCCCCGCTGTCAGCTCGGACCCACTGGAAGTGCCTCCTTATTACGCACAAAAAATTGAATACTCCCCCTGCTAGCTGGGACCCACCATGGTGGGAGGCTGACTTGTGGGCCTACTAAGTTGACTGGGACGGGGGCCTTTGTCAACTTTAGTCAATATGAACGATTCTAGCTCCAGTGACCGTACAATGTCCATCAAACGGCCGTAGTGCTTCTTCAACCTCTGGTCTTCTTGCTACAGCCGCCCAAAGCAGCGCCGGTCGTGCCGCATGCTCCTGCCTCCCGTGGCCGGCTGTGCTGCCGCGGAGGCCTCACCGCCCCCTACTATTCCCACCGCTGGCCAGGCCCTGCGGCGACGACAGCCTCACACCGCAGCCGAACCAGTGAACCCTCGTACTCCTCTCTGCACGGGCTTCCACTGCCGCGTCTTCCCCGGCTCCGCGTCGTCCCCTTCCTAGGCCTCGCCGTCGTCCACCGCCGTGGTGCTCTCCGCGCAGCGTGGTCAATGTGGTCAAGGAACGACTTCCATCGGAAGAGTACTGTACGTGGAGAGGCTGACAGCTGGGTCCACGGACACAGCCCAGTTTTTTTGTGATTTGCCAAGTAAGTCGCTTTGTCAGGCCTGTTGGGCTGCAAATCTTTCAAGACGAGGAGAGCTTACATTCGGCTGGCGGAGAAAATGGCCCATCAGTAATGAGAAATGGGCTGTACATTTTTAAAACACATCAAACCGACAATTAGTTTCAAATATCTTTTTTTTCATTTTGAGATTTTAAATTACATTAATTTTTATGCATGGAGAATTTGTTGGATTTTATATTGATATACATTTATTTTTAAAATCAGTTTGAATGTGAGTGGAAATTTCAGGATTAAAAACAGTTCGGACCGCACCGAAATATGCAAAATTTCGTATAATTTTTCAACCGTGGCCACAATATGGGCTGTAATGCTAACAAAAAGAATATGGGCTCCAAAAAAACCCTTAATAATTAGCAAATGGGCTGTATATTATTAGAAATAATGGCAGATGGGCTGTATGCTGTTTTCCACAGATTTGAGGCTTTCCTAAAAAAAGGTTGACGCACAAGCAGTGACTGTTGGATGGCCATCCAATGGCCGTCGTGCTTCTTCAATCTCTGCTCTTCCTGCTCCAGCCGCTCAAACAAGCGCCGGCGAGACTGCCTACTCCCTCCTCCCCGCGGCCGGCTCTGCTGCCGCGCAGGCCTCACCGCCCACCGTACTCCCATCGCTGGCCTAGCCATCCCTCCACTCACACACACCTGCTGTTATTCTCCGGCGATGGCAGACGAACCAGTAAACCCTCGTACAGTCATACTCCCCTCCACGTGGGAAACAACTGCCGAGTCTTCCCTGCCGCCGTGTCGTTCCCTTCCTAGGCCTTGCCGTCGTCCACCGCCCTGGTGCTCTCGGCGCGGCCTGGTCAACGTGGTCAACGACCGACATGCATCTGAACTGGACTGTACGTGGAGAGGCCGACAGCTGGGTCCACGGCCGCATGCAAGGAAATGCCTCCTTATTACGCGCAAAATAATGATTCCTCCACCTGACATCAGGGACCCACCGAAAGGGCCTCTGTACTTCACGAAAAAAACGTTACCGCCGCTAACAGCTCGGACCCACCAGCTATATCTTCGCACGCAAGGAAGTGCCTCCTTATTACGCACAAAAAAAATGAATACTCCCCCTGCTAGCTGGGACCCACCATGGTGGGAGGCTGACTTGTGGGCCTACTAAGTTGACTGGGACGGGGGCCTTTGTCAACTTTAGTCAATATGGACGATTCTAGCTCCAGTGACCGTACGATGTTCATCCAACGGCCGTAGTGCTTCTTCAACCTCTGGTCTTCTTGCTCCAGCCGCCCAAAGCAGCGCCGGTCGTGCCGCATGCTCCTGCCTCCCGTGGCCGGCTGTGCTGCCGCGGAGGCCTCACCGCCCCCTACTATTCCAACCATGGGCCAGGCCCTGCGGCGACGGCAGCCTCACACCGCAGCCGAACCAGTGAACCCTCGTACTCCTCTCCGCGCGGGCTTCCACTGCCGCGTCTTCCCCGGCTCCCCGTCGTCCCCTTCCTAGGCCTCGCTGTCGTCCATCGCCCTGGTGCTCTCGGCGCGGTGTGGTCAACGTGGTCAAGGAACGACTTCCATCGGACGTGGACTGTATGTGGAGAGGCTGACAGCTGGGTCCACGGCCACAGCAAGGAAGTGCCTCCTTATTACGCGGAAAATAATGATTCCTCCACATGACAGCTGGGACCCACTGGACGGGCCACTGTATTTTGCGAAAAAAACGTTTCCCCCCGACTGCTGGGACCCACCAGCTACATCTTCACACGCAAGGAAGTGCGTCCGGGCAAAAAAAGATTCGCCCCCCTGACTGCTGGGACCCACCAGCTACATCTCCGCAGGCAAGGAAGTGCCTGACAGTCGGGACCCACCTGGTCGAAGCGTATGTAGCATTGTCATTCCGGTCGCGAACGTGCACGTAGCATGTACACGTACGTACAGCGGCCAGGGTGCAAGAAAGAAAATACGGCCACGTATGTGTACATACGGGCGGGGTCTCAAACGCCTACTCGCGCATACATACGGCGAGGGCTCGTTGACATGGCTGGGTCGGAACAGAGAAACAGCGTCATCGTCGTGTTCATGGGGAGGCAACGGAATGCCTCGTGTTCATCGGGAGGCAACGGAATGCCTCGTGTACATCGGGAGGCAACAGAACGCGTGGGAGCCAACCGACTGGGTCGGAACGGAATGCGTGGTCGTGTTCATCGGGAGGGCTTGGATGGAACAGGTGAGGAAACGGCCTTGTGTTCGAACAGCCATGTTCGAAACGGGATCCTGTTCATCGGGAGGGGTCTGGCGTACCGCAAAACGGACGAAACGGACCTCCTACGGTCGAAACGGGGGTCCTATTGATCGGGAGGGGTGTGGCGTATCGCAAAACGAACGAAACGGACCTCCTACGATCGAAACGGGGGTCCTGTTGATCGGGAGGGGTGTGGCGTACCGCAAAACGGACGAAACGGACCTCCTACGGTCGAAACGGGGGTCCTGTTCATCGGGAGGGGTGTGGCGTACCGCAAAACGGGACTCCACGGGATACTGTTCATCTCCACCGTCGACCTCCTCCAGCCTCCACGGGCTACCATCGACCTCCTCCAGCCTCCACGGGCTCCTGTTCATCCAGCCTCCACCGCGCGCTACTCCACCGGCTACTGTTCAACCACCCCTCCACGGGCACCCCTCCACCGTCTACTGTTCATCCAGCCCTCCACACCACGGGGTCCTATTCAACCACCCCTCCACGGGCAACCCTCCACCGTCTACTGTTCATCCAGCCCTCCACACCACGGGGTCCTGTTCAACCACCCCTCCACGGGCACCCCTCCACCGTCTACTGTTCATCCAGCCCTCCACCACACCACGGGGTCCTGTTCATCCAGAGGCAACGCCACCGCTCACTGTTCATCCAACCCCCCACACCCCCGCAACGCTCACTGTTCATCCCAGAGGCAGCATCGATCGGCTTCAGTTAGCAGCAGTAGCAAAGGAATCGCTCGATCGGGTTCAGTTAATAGCCATCGATCGATCGCTCGGGTTCAGTAACGCGTAGCCTGCAGTGCAATTGCTCGGGTTCAGTTAGAGCCCAATGCCTCGGTAGGGTTCAGTTAGAGCCAATGCCTCGCACACACGCGCGCGTACGTGTACGAGAGAAACGCGCATCGCTCGGCCCCCGACCTCCCACCGTAACCGGGAACTCCCCGAAATTTTCCTCGCCCTCGCTTCTACCACGGTTTTTTCCATCATGGACGGCCCAAAGAATGTCATGCAGCTACGTCTCCGGCCCGCCCAGGACGAAAAGCCCATTTTCTGTCATGATTTTTTGTCATAGAAGTAGGAGCCCACCACATCTATGATGATACCGGGTTTTGTCACAATTATCGTCATAGAAGTGTCATATGTATGACAGAAAAAATATTCGTTCGGCCCAAAATGTCACGGATGTGTCTTTTTTTGTAGTGGTATCAGCATCCCCAAGCTTAACCTTAATTCCTGCTCGTCCTCGAGTAGGTAAATGATAAAAAAGATAATTTTTGATGTGGAATGCTACCTTGCATAATCTTGATCATGTAATCTAATCATGGAATGAATATTAAGACACGAGTGATTCAAAGCAATAGTCTATAATTTGACATAAAGACATCAATACTCAGGCATCCCAACAAACAATCATGTCTTTGAAAATATCAACGGTAAAGAAAGCTATCCCTACAAAATCATATAATCTTGTCATGCTCTGTCTTCTTAACACAAAGCATTTATCATGCACAACCCCAATGACAAGTCGAGCAATTGGTTCATACTTTTTAACGCAATTCAGCTTTTTCAACCCTCACGCAATACATGAGCGCAAGCCATGGATATAGCACTACAGGTGGAATAGAGTATGATGATAGGGGTAAATATAAACAAGACAAAAAGTAAGAAAGTCTCACACCGATGCGGCTAACCAACGGTCTATGGAGATGCCCATGAATCGATATCAATGTGAGGAGTAGGGATTGCCATGCAACGAATGCACTAAGAGCTATAAGTGTATGAAAGCTCAAACTGGAAACTAAGTGGGTGTGCATCCAACTTGCTAGCTCATGAAGACCTCGGGCATTTGAGGAAGCCCATCATCGGAATATACAAGCAAGTTCTATAATGAAAATTCCCACTAGTATCTGAAAGTGATAACTCAAGAGACTCTCTATATGAAGAACATGGTGCCACTCTGAAGCACAAGTGTGGTAAAAGGATAGTAACATTGTCCCTTCTCTCCTTTCTCTCATTTTTTTGTTTTTTTTGTTTTTTTCTTTTTTTTCTTTTTTTTGTAGGCTTCTTTTGCCTCTTTGTTTTTTGGGGGCTTCTTTGGCCACTTTTATTTTGATAACCTCACATGGGACAATGTTCTAATAATGATGATCATCACACTTTTATTTACTTACAACTCAATATTACAACTCGATACTAGAACAAAGATATGACTCTATATGAATGCCTCCGGTGGTGTACCGAGATGTGCAATGATCTAGCGTAGCAATGACATAAAAAATGGACAAGCCATGAAAACATCATGCTAGCTATCTTACGATCATGCAAAGCAATATGACAATAAATGCTCAAGTCATGTATATGAAGATGATGGAAGTTGCATGGCAATATATCTCGGAATGGCTATGGAAATGCCATGATAGGTAGGTATGGTGGCTGTTTTGAGGAAGATATAAGGAGGCTTATGTGTGACAAAGCGTATCGTATCACGGGGTTTGGATGCACCGGCGAAGTTTGCACCAACTCTCGAGGTGAGAAAGGGCAATGCACGGTACCGAAGAGGCTAGCAATGATGGAAGGGTGAGAGTGCGTATAATCCATGGACTCAACATTAGTCATAAAGAACTCACATACTTATTGCAAAAATATATTATTCATCGAAACAAAGTACTACGCGCATGCTCCTAGGGGGATAGATTGGTAGGAAAAGACCATCGCTCATCCCCGACCGCCACTCATAAGGAAGACAATCAATAAATACCTCATGCTCCAACTTCTTTACATAACGGTTCACCATACGTGCATGCTACGGGCATCACAAACTTCAACACAAGTATTTCTACAATCCACAACTACCCACAAGCATGACTCCAATATCACCATCTTTATATCGCAAAACTATTGCAAGGAATCAAACATATCATATTCAGTGATCTACAAGTTTTATGTAGGATTTTATGACTAACCATGTGAATGAACGATTCCTGTCATCTCTCTAAATAGATATAAGTGAAGCAAGAGAGTTTAATTCTTTCTACAAAAGATATGCCCACGCTCTAACAAATATAAGTGAAGCAAAAGAGAATTCTACAAATGGCGGTTTTCTATGTGAAGAGAAACAGGCAATCCAAACTTCAAATGATATAAGTGAAGCACATGAAGCATTCTATAAAGGCATACTCAAAAGATATAAGTGAAGTGCAAAGAGCATTCTATAAATCAACCATGTACTATCCCATACCAGCATGGTGCATAAAAGAAAAGTGAAAACTAAATGCAGAAGACGCTCCAAGATTTGCACATATCACATGAACGAAATGAATCCGAAAACATACCGATACTTGTTGAAGAAAGATGGGATGCCTTCCAGGGCATCCCCAAGCTTAGACGCTTGAGTCTCCTTAAATATTTACTTGGGGTGCCTTGGGCATCCCCAAGCTTGAGATCTTGCCTCTCCTCCTTCTCCTCACATCGAGACCTCCTCGATCTTCGAACACTTCAACCACACAAAACTCAACAGAAAGCTCGGTAAGATCCGTTAGTATAATAAAGAAAATCACTACTCTAAGTACTATTGCAAACCAATTCATTTTTTTTTGCATTGTAGCTACTGTAATATAACTTTTCCATGGCTTAATCCACTGATAGAAATTGATAGTTTCATCAAAACAAGCAAACTATGCATCAAAAACATAATCTGTCTTAAACAGGACAGTCTGTAGTAATCTGAACATTCACCATACCTCTGGTACTCCAAAAATTCTGAACAAATTAGGAAAAATAAACAATTTGTATAGAAATAGAGTGCCAAAAGTTTCAGAACCGTTTGACGTTCCAGTAAAAAATGTAAAATCGCGCACTACAGCCAAAGTTTCTGTCTTGCACCACACAAACCAACAAGCATTGTAAACATCCTAAAGGCAAATCTTGGCACATTATTTTTATTTTTAAACTTTATAAAGCACTTAACAGAAATAAATGACTCTTTAAAACTTCCGGATTGTCTCCCTGGCAGCGCTTTCTTTAAAGCCATTAAGCTAGGCATAAAGTGCTCAAGTAATGGATCCACCCGGATCCCAAGGTATATCAAAGCCAATTTTAATTAACAATGATTTGTTATTTAGTAGTGAGCACAAAGTAACAAATATCATGCAACAACGAAGTCTAACTCTCTTCCTATGCATCGGCATGTCATAAAATAACAATTCATGCCCACATAGTAAAGGCCAATGCATAGTATAAACAGTTTCTTGCAATTTTATCATATTGGAAACATGGAGAGGCGGAGATGTAGTTCCTCTCTCATAATAATTGCAAGTAGGAGCAGCAAGCACATGCATATTATAGTCATCAAAATTATCATGTGCAACGGTAAAATGCAACCCATCAATATAATCCTTAATAAGTGCAAACTTCTCCGATATAGTGTAGTCGGGAGAATTCATAAAGATAATAGGACTATCATGCGTGGGTGCAATAGCAACAATTTCATGTTTAACATAAGGAGCTATAGCAAGTTCATCTCCATAAGCATAATTCATATTGGCATCTTGGCCACAAGCATAGCAAGCATCATCAAAAAGGGACATTTCAAAAGAATCAACGAGATCATAACAATCATCATAGCATTCATCCTTCGGTAAGAACGAAGGGACATTAAAATAATGTATGAGTTGGAGAGTTACTCTCATTAAAAGGTGGGCACGGGTAGCTAATCTGATCTTCCTCCTTTTGTTCTTCGCTCCCCTCATCATCTTTTTCATCCAATGAGCTCACAATGTCATTAATTTCTTCTTCTATAGACTCCAGCAAAATATTAGTCTCTTCTTGGACAGCGGAGGAGTCCTCAATATATGGTTTAACATAGGAATTCGAAGCATAATTATCATAACAATATTTAAGTATGGCAAAATTTTCAGATTTGTAAAGAGTAGCATCATACGTTTCAATCAAAGAAGCAATTTCATAAGCACCCTTAAAAGCAACAAATTCTTCAATTTGTTGAACATCATAGTAATTATAAACACCCTTAGCATACGAAGATACGATTCCATTATCACTAAACTCACATTGGTAGGGAAGGTGTTTCTTAGGGTTTTCAGAACAACAAGTAAAATAATATATTTCACATAAATTCCAAGCATAGCACTGCAAACGATGAATTTGATCCACTAAAAGTTTCCCTTTTTCAGATATGTGGTGCTGCACATAACAAGCATGCTCATCTAAAGATTTACCCTCAACTAAGCTAGTTGGGGTTTCAGCACGAGCACATAGGGATTGAAGATGATCCAAGTAAAAAGCTTCAGGAGTGTGATAGATTTTGAGTGGCTCTTCAACCATTGGTTCAGTAGGTACAACTATTTTTTGGTATTTTGCATTTCCTACCCATAACTAAAGATAGAAAACAACTAAGAACAACAAATACAAATTACTTAGTGGTAAAGCAAACAAGCACACACGAGAATATTCACCCCACGCTATAACTCCCCGGCAATGGCGCTAGAAAAAGGTCTTGATAACCCACAAGTATAGGGGATCAAATGTAGCCTCTTTCGATAAGTAAGAGTGTCGAACCCAACAAGGAGCTAAAGGTAGAACAAATATTCCCTCAAGTTCTATCGACCACCGATACAACTCTACGCATGCTTAACGTTCGCTTTACCTAGAACAAGTATGAAACTAGAAGTACTTTATAGGTGTTGTTGGATAGGTTTGCAAGAATATAAAGAGCACATAAATAAAAACTAGGGGCTGTTTTAAGTAAAGAAGCAATAAAGTTAGTATAGCGAGTGTGGAAAAGTGGTGGTAGGAGTTGCGAAATTGTCCCTAAGCAATTGACTACTTTACTAGACCGATAGCAAGTTTTATGTGGGAGAGGCTGATACGTCTCCAACGTATCTATAATTTTTTATTGTTCCATGCTATTATATATATATTCTGTTTTGGATGTTTAATAGGCTTTATTATACACATTCATATTATTTTTGGGACTAACCTATTAACCCAAGGCCCAGTGCAAATTGCTGTTTTTTTGCCTATTTCAGTATTTCGCAGAAAAAGAATATCAAACGGAGTCCAAACGGAATGAAACCTTCGGGAGCGTGATTTTTGGAACAAACGTGATCCATAGGACTTGGAGTGGACGTCAAGAAACTTACGAGGAGGCCATGAGGAAGGGGGCGCGCCTACCCCCCTTGGGCACGCCCTCCACCCTCGTGGGCCCCTCGTGGCTCCACCGACCTACTACTTCCTCATATATATAACTACGTACCCCGAAACCATCGAGGAGCACCACGAAAACCTAATTCCACCGCCGCAACCTTCTGTACCTGTGAGATCCCATCTTGGGGCCATTTCCGGTGCTCTGCCGGAGGGGGCATCGATCACGGAGGGCTTCTACATCAACACCATAGCCTCTCTGATGATGTGTGAGTAGTTTACCACGGACCTTCGGGTCCATAGTTATTAGCTAGATGGCTTCTTCTCTCTCTTTGGATCTCAATACAAAGTTCTCCTCGATCTTCTTGGAGATCTATTCGATGTAACTCTTTTTGCGGTGGGTTTGTCGAGATCCGATGAATTGTGGGTTTATGATCAAGATTATCTATGAACAATATTTGAATCTTCTCTGAATTCTTTTATGTATGATTGGTTATCTTTGCATGTCTCTTCAAATTATCAGTTTTGTTTGGCCTACTAGATTGATCTTTCTTGCAATGGGAGAAGTGCTTAGCTTTGGGTTCAATCATGCGGTGCTCGATCCCAGTGACAGTAGGGGAAACGACACGTATTGTATTGTTGCCATTGAGGATAAAAAGATGGGGTTTATATCATATTGCTTTAGTTTATCCCTCTACAACATGCCATCTTACCTAATGCGTTACTCTGTTCTTATGAACTTAATACTCTAGATGCATGCCGGATAGCGGTCGATGTGTGGAGTAATAGTAGTAGATGCAGGCAGGAGTCGGTCTACTTGTCACAGACGTGATGCCTATATACATGATCATGCCTAGATATTCTCATAATTATGCACTTTTCTATCAATTGCTCAACAGTAATTTGTTCACCCACCGTAATGCTTATGCTATCTTGAGAGAAGCCACTAGTGAAACCTATGGCCCCGGGGTCTATTTTCCATCATCTTAATCTCCCGTAAATGAGCTATTTCTGGCGCTGTTTATTTTGCTTTCTTTACTTTTAATCTTTATCATAAAATACCAAAAATATTATCTTTTCATCTCTATCAGATCTCACTTTTGCAAGTGGCCGTGAAGGGATTGACAACCCCTTTATCGTGTTGGTTGCAAGGTTCTTATTTGTTTGTGTAGGTACGAGGGACTTGCATGTGGCCTCCTACTGGATTGATACCTTGGTTCTCAAAAACTAAGGGAAATACTTACGCTACTTTGCTGCATCACCCTTTCCTCTTCAAGGGAAAAACCAACGCATGTTCAAGAGGTAGCAGAGGCCACTGCTAGCATGTCATCCCTGACTTGGAATTCTATGCAGTTATGATTGGAACTATTAGCAAGCATCCGCAACTACTAACGTTCATTAAGGCAAAACCCAACCATAGCATTAAGATATATTGGTCCCCCTTCAATCCCGTATGCATCAATTTCTAGGCTAGGTTGAGGCTTCTGTCACTATTGCCCTCCAATACATAGTCCTATCAACATACAACTAACCCTATGGTGTGATCCACGCGCGCGCTCATATGATGGGCACCAAAGGACAGCAACATAACCACAAGCAAATTAAACCAATCATAGCAATTCATCAATTACCGATAGGACCACGAAAATCTACTCAGACATCATAGGATGGCAACACATCACTGGATAATAATATGAAGCATAAAGCACCATGTTCAAGTAGAGGGTACAACGGGTTGCGGGAGAGTGGACCGCTGTAGATAGATGGGGGAAGGTGATGAAGATGTTGGTGAAGATGACGGAGGTGTTGGTGTAGATTGCAGTGACGATGATGGCCCCGGCGGTGTTCCGGCGCCACAGGAAGAGAGAGGGAGAGAGCCCCCTTCTTCTTCTTCCTCCTTGACCATCTCCCTAGATGGGAGAAGGGTTTCCCCTCTGGTCCATGGCCTCCATGGCGGCGGAGGGGCGAGAGCCCCTTCGAGATTGGATTTGTCTCTCTGTCTCTCTCTGTTTCTGCGTTCCCTGATTCTGCCCTTTCACCGTTTCTTAAATTCCCAGAGATCCGTAACTCCGATTGGGCTGAATTTTGGACACGATCTCTATCCGGATATTAGATTTCTTGCAGCGAAAGAAGGGCACAAACCGCCTTAGGTGGTGGCCACGAGGGCCCAGGGCGCGCCCCCTGCCTCGTGGCCCCCTCAGTCATCGTCTCGCGTTGATTGCACTTCCCAAAATTCACATGTGTTCCAAAAGAAATCTCCGTCAGTTTTTATCCCGTTTAGACTGTGTTTGATATGGATTTTCTGCGAAGCAAAAACATGCAACAAACAGGAACTAGCACTGGGCACTGGATCAATATGTTAGTCCCAAAAATAGTATAAAAAGTTGCCAAAGGTATATGAAAGTTGTAAAATATTGGCATGGAACAATCAAAAATTATAGATACAACGGAGACGTATCAGCTTGCCATTCTTCTTGAAGTTCCCTTTCTCTCCCTTGCCTTTTACTTGAAACTAGTGGTCTTGTCAACCATCAACACTTGATGCTTTTCTTGATTTCTACCTTCGCTGATTTCAGCATCGCGAAGAGCTCGGGAGTCTTTTTCGTCATCCCTTACATATGATAGTTCATCACGAAGTTCTAGTAACTTGGTGATAGTGACTAGAGAACTTTGTCAATCACTATCTTATCTGGAAGATTAACTCCCACTCGATTCAAGCAATTGTAGTACTCAGACATTCTGAGCACATGCTCACTGGTTGAGCTATTCTCCTCCATCTTGTAGGCAAAATACTTGTCAGAGGTCTCATACCTCTTGACTCGGGCATGAGTCTGAAATACAAATTTCAACTTGTGGAACATCTTATATGTTATGTGGCTTTCAAAACATTTTTGAAGTCCCGGTTCTAAGCCGTAAAGCATGGTGCACTAAACTATCAAGTGGTCATGATACCAAGCTTTGCCAAACGTTCATAACGTCTGCATCTGCTCCTGCAATAGGTCTGTCACCTAGCGGTGCATCAAGGACATAATTCTTATGTGCAGCAATGAGAAAAATCCTCAGATCATGGAGCTAGTCCGCATCATTGCTACTAACATCTTTCAACTTATTTTTCTCCAGGAACATATCAAGAATAAAACAAGGGAGCTATAAGCGAGCTATTGATCTACAACATAGACATGCAAAATACTATCAGGTACTAAGTTCATGATAAATTAAAGTTCAATTAATCATATTACTTAAGAACTCCCACTTAGATAGACATCCATCTAATCATCTAAGTGATCACGTGATCCATATCAACTAAACCATGTCCGATCATCACGTGAGATGGAGTAGTTTTCAATGGTGAACATCACTATGTTGATCATATCTACTATATGATTCACGCTGGACCGTTCGGTCTCAGTGTTTCGAGGCCATATCTGCATATGCTAGGCTCATCAAGTTTAACCTGAGTATTATGCGTGTGCAAAAACTGGCTTGCACCCGTTGTATGTGAACGTAGAGCTTATCACACCCGATCATCACGTGGTGTCTTGGCACGATGAACTGTCGCAACGGTGCCATAATCAGGGAGAACACTTGTACCTTGAAATTTAGTGAGAGATCATCTTACAATGCTACCACCGTACTAAGCAAAATAAGATGTATAAAGGATAAACATCACATGCAATCAATATAAGTAATATGATATGGCCATCATCATCTTGTGCCTTTGATCTCCATCTCCAAAGCACCGTCATGATCACCATCGTCACTAAGCGGTAACGATAGTCATAGTAGCAATAGTTGGCGAGACGACAACGATGCTTCGATGGAGATCAAGGTGTCAAGCCGACATGGTGATTTCATTTCATACAATAAAGCGACAACCATATGGCTCCTGCTAGTTGCCAATAACTCTTACAAAACATGATCATCTCATACAACAATTTATATATCATCACGTCTTGACCATATCATATCACAGCATGCCTTGCAAAAACAAGTTAGACGTCCTCTACTTTGTTGTTGCAAATTTTACGTGGCTGCTACGGGCTTAGCAAGAACCGTTCTTACCTGCACATCAAAAACCACAACGATTTTTCGTCAAGTGTGCTGTTTTAAGTTTTAACCTTCAACAAGGACCGGGTGTAGTCACACTCGATTCAACTAAAGTTGGAGAAACAGACACCCACTAGCCACCTATGTGCAAAGCACGGTGGTAGAACCAGTCTCATCAACACGGTCATGTAATGTCGGTCTGGGCCGCTTCATCCAATAATACCACCGAATCAAAGTATGACATGCTGGTAAGCAGTATGACTATTATCGCCCACAACTCTTTGTGTTCTACTCGTGCATATAACATCTACGCATAGACCTCGCTGGGATGCCACTGTTGGGGAACACAGTATTTCAAAAAATTTCCTACTATCACGCAAGATCTATCTAGGAGATGTATAGCAATGAGCGGGGAGAGTGTGTCCACGTACCCTCGTAGACCGAAAGCGGAAGTGTTAAGTAACGCGGTTGATGTAGTCGTACGTCTTCGCGATCCAACCGATCAAGTACCAAGCGCATGGCACCTCCGCGATCTGCACACGTTCAGCTCGGTGACGTCCCTCATACTCTTGATCCAGCTGAGGCCGAGGGAGAGTTTCGTCAGCACGACGGCATGATGACGGCGATGATGAAGTTACCGACGCAGGGCTTCGCCTAAGCACTACAACGATATGACCGAGGTGGAAATCTGTGGAGGGGGGCACCACACATGGCTAAGACAACTGTCAACTTGTGTGTTCTAGGGTGCCCCCCTACCCCCGTATATAAAGGAGCAAGGGGGAGGCCGGCTGGCCCTAAAGGGCGCGCCCAAGGGGGGGCAATCCTACTCCTAGTGGGAGTTGGATTCCCCCCTTTCCGAGTCCTACTAGGAGAAGAAGGAAAGAGAGGGGAAAGAGAAGGAAGGAGGGGGCGCCGCCCCTCCCCCTAGTCCAATTCGGACTAGGCCCATGGGGGGGCGCGCGGCCAGCCCTTGGCTGCCCCTCTCTCTCCCCTAGGCCCAATAAGGCCCATTACTTCTCCGGTGGTTCTGATAACCCTTCCGGCACTCTGATATTTATCCGGTGACCCCCGGAACTCATCCGGTGTCCGAATAACATCATAAAATATATCAATCTTTATGTCTCGACCATTTCGAGACTCCTCGTCATTTCCGTGATCACATCCGGGACTCGGAACAATCTTCGGTACATCAAAACACATAAACTCATAATATCGATCGTCATCGAACGTTAAGCGTGCGGACCCTACGGGTTCGAGAACTATGTAGACATGACCGAGACTCATCTCCGGTGAATAACCAATAGCGGAACCTGGATGCTCAAATTGGTTCCTACATATTCTACGAAGATCTTTATCGGTCAAACCGCATAACAACATACGTTGTTCCCTTTGTCATCGGTATGTTACTTGCCCGAGATTCGACCGTCGGTATCATCATACCTAGTTCAATCTCGTTACCGGCAAGTCTCTTTACTCGTTCCGTAATGCAGCATCCCTTAACTAACTCATTAGTCACATTGCTTGCAAGGCTTATAGTGATGTGCATTACTGAGAGGGCCCAGATATACCTCTCCGACAATCGGAGTGACAAATCCTAATATCGATCTATGCCAACTCAACAAACACCATCGGAGACACCTGTAGAGCATCTTTATAATCACCCAGTTACGTTGTGACGTTTGATAGCACACTAAGTGTTCCTCCAGTATTCGGGAGTTGCATAATCTCATAGTCGTAGGAACATGTATAAGTCATGAAGAAAGCAATAGCAACAAACTAAACGATCATAGTGCTAAGCTAACGGATGGGTCTTGTCAATCACATCATTCTCTAATGATGTGATCCTGTTCATCAAATGACAACTCATGTATGGCTAGGAAACTTAACTATCTTTGATTAACAGACTAGTCAAGTAGAGGCATACTAGTGACACTCTGTTTGTCTATGTATTCACACATGTACTAAGTTTCCGGTTAATACAATTCTAGCATGAATAATAAACATTTATCATGATATAAGGAAATATAAACAACAACTTTATTATTGCCTCTAGGGCATATTTCCTTCAGATTTCTCTTAGCCGTGTGTGGTGCCCCTCCTCCACAGTTTACTCCTCCGGTCATAGCGTCGTAGTGCTTAGGCGAAGCCCTGCGCGGATCACATCACCATCACCGTCACCACGCCGTCGTGCTGTCGGAACTCTCCCTCGACCCTCTACTGGATCAAGAGCTCGAGGGACGTCATTGAGCTGAACATGTGCTGAACACGGAGGTGTTATACATTCGGTACTTGGATCAGTTGGATCGTGAAGATGTTCGACTACATCAACCGTGTTAACCTAATGCTTCCACTTTCGGTCTACGAGGGTACGTGGACACACTCTCCCTGTCTCGTTGCTATGCATCTCCTAGATAGATCTTGCATGATCGTAGGAATTTTTTTGAAATTGCATGCTACGTTTCTCAAACACTCATATCGGCCACAACTACTCCTCCTACTTCGTTGAAGTCTACCCCAGCTTCGGCTACCAACATGACTATGATCAAGTCATGCAACATCGACTGCAATGGGATCCAGACGGTTATGGGTGGCATCGGCTTGGGGTCAAGCCGGATTCAAGAAGGGATGTCAGGAGCCTCTACTAGGTGGGTTGTGGGCTTGTCCCTCCACCGGTACATGGGCCTGGCCTATCGGGGAACCACTAAAGCTGCAGACTACAAGTACCAGTGAGTAGACATCGTTCTGGTTATCCAGTGGATCAATGAACCCGGCGGCGGCTATCTTCTTCCCCTTCTTCATCCTTCCCCAATTCTTGTATCTTGTGATTGTAATCCCTAAATTGCTACACGAATTCATGAGAAGAGTAATAAATCGAGCGGATTATCATTAGGTTGCTAACATGATCCGCCAACAGAAGATGATATAAGCATCAAAGGGTAAATCATGGTAAACAGAGATGGATGATGAAACTAATACAAGGATGAATCCACTATGGTTTTTCTATTATGAAGAGATCAAAAGGGAATGATGTGGTGAAGATGGTTGATGTCGCGAAGCCCTTCTATCGATTCCGCCTTCAACCCCTTTTTAGACACTAGGGTTCTCGAGTCTGGTAGAGGTTATAATCTTTCTGTGGCCTTTTTTCCAATATGAAGAGACATGGGCTTAGAGCATCTCCAGCCGTTGGCCCCCTTGGGGGCTTAAAAATCGCCGCCTGGGGGCGAGCCGGCGCTAAAATCGGCTCTGGGGGCGATTGGGTTCCCAGCCACCGCCCCGAGGTCGCCCCCAGATGCCGATATCGACCCATTTTTGCCCTAATGTGCCCGCTTTTCAGCCCACTTTTGGCGAAAAATTGACCCTCTATCGGCGCAAATCGGCCCATATTTGTCGTGGTTCGGCGCAAATTCATCAGAAGTTATTTTTTTATCACATAGTTCATCACAGAAAACCAATAGAAATCAAATAGTTCAACAAAAAATAGTTAAATACAAATCAAATAGTTCAACAAATAAAAACTCATATTTCATCACACGTCCAGCTAGGCGTTGCTCTTGAGCCTCCATAGGTGCTCCACCAGATCCTGCTGTAGTTGTTGATGCACCTCTGGGTCTCGGATCACCTGACGCATATTGAGGAAGGCAGTCCAGGTTGCCGGTAGCTGGTGATCAACTTGCGCAAGAGGACCCTGCCTGTAATATGGTTCAGTGTCAAAAACTGGCTCTTCTTGCTCGCTCTCAATGATCATGTTGTGCAAGATGACACAGCAAGTCATGATCTCCCACATTTGATCTTTCGACCAGGTCTGAGCGGGGTACCGGGCAACTGCAAATCGAGATTGGAGCACACCAAATGCCCGCTCGACATCCTTCCTGCAAGCCTCCTGAACCTTCGCAAAGTGGGAGTTCTTGCCTCCTGGCACAGGGTTTGAGATAGTCTTCACAAATGTAGACCATCTCGGATAGATACCATCAGCTAGATAGTATCCCTTGTTGTAGTGCCGCCCATTGACCTCGAAGTTCACCGGAGGAGAAAGACCTTCAACAAGCTTGGCAAAGACGGGGAGCACTGCAGCACGTTGATGTCATTGTGAGTTCCTGGCATACCAAAGAAGGAGTGCCAAATCCAGAGGTCCTGTGTGGCCACTGCCTCAAGTACCACACTGCAACCGCCTTTGGCGCCTTTGTACATCCCCTGCCAAGCACATGGACACTTCTTCCATTTCCAATGCATGCAGTCCATGATTCCAAGCATCCTAGGAAATCCTCTTGCTGCATTCTGTGCTAGGATCCGAGTAGTGTCTTTAGCATTGGGTGATCGCAAGTATTGCGGTCCAAACACTGCCACCACTGCCCTGCAGAACTTGTAGAAGCACTCAATGGTCGTGGACTCATCCATGCGCCCATAGTCGTCGAGTGAATCACCGGTAGCTCCATATGCAAGCATCCTCATAGCTGTCGTGCACTTCTGGATTGAGGTGAATCCAAGTTTGCCGGTGCAATCCTTCTTGCACTTGAAGTAGCTGTCGAACTCCCGGATGGAATTCACAATCCCGAGGAAAAGCTTTCGGCTCATCCGATAACAGCGTCGAAATACTTTGTCGCCGTGCAGTCGTCGGCGAAGTAGTCGGAGTAGAGCATGCAATAGCCTTCCAGACGATGTCGGTTCTTTGCTTTCAGCCGCCCCGGCGCCGAGCCACCTCGCCACGGCTTTTCATTGCTCGCGAGCAGGCCGGCTAGGGCAGCGAGGACCATGAGATGCTCCTCGTCCTGGACGTCGGCATCAGCTTCCTCCTCTAGCAGCGCCATGAGCGCCTCCTCGTTGTCCGAGTCCATCACCGAGTAGACAAATCGCAGAATACCTGGCAGGCGTGGTGGGCGCACAGCCGTCGGTATCTCGCCCTGCGTGGCCGGAGCACCGGGAAACTCGCCTAGGAAGGTGGTGGAGATGTTGCCGTGGCGAAACCTTCTCTCTTCTCTGGCGGGGAATGGCCTATCTAGCGGTGGTGGGCGGTGGGCACGCCGGAATCGGTAGAGTGGCGGCCGAGCGCGCGGGGGTGGGGGGCAAATTTGGACGATTGTCTTGACTTTTCGCTTGACAGTGTGGCCCAGGCGTGTTTTTCCCTTCCGCTGGGGCCCCAGAGCACTGGGTTCGGCCTGGGATTGCCGGGCCAAAAACGGGCTGAGCCGGCGGATTTCGGCGACTCAGGGGCGCGACTGGGGGCTTTTTTGGCGTCGGCGTGAAAAAACTCGCCCTGGGGGCCTGTTGGGGGCGCGGCTGGAGATGCTCTTAATATAGGGGGAGTAATAGGCGTCGGCCCGCCGGCCCAACAGTTCGGCCGGTCGCGCCCTAGACGCCCGATCCAGTTCCCGCTGCCGTTCGATCGCAACTCACTTCATCATCTATCTCACGAAGCACCTCGAAAACAAAAAAAAAGGAGAGGGGAAAAATCCTCACGCACGAATCGCGCTCATCGGCTACCTGGCAACAACATCCCGTTTGAATATCCATAGCTCGCGCCGCCGCTGGTAGCGTCTTCCTCGTTGTATCGGCCGCGCCCCCTCCTCCCCCTCTCTGCAGAATCAATGGCGACCATGACGGATCCAAACGGCGGTGGCAGCAAAAAATGGTAGTGGTTCCAGCAAAACCAGAAACGATGGTAGCAAAAAATACAAAATTGAACAATGTTGCAGCAAATCAAAAATGTCGGTGGTAGCAAATACTGAAGCTCGTTCCAGCAAACCAAAATGTCTATGGTAGCAAAAATGCAAAGCCGAGCGCTAGTTGTAGGAAACCCAAACCGTCGGTGGTAGCAAAAATGGTGCTAGTTCCAGCAAAAAAATAAACGGTTGTAGCAAAAAAAATGCAAAACTGGGTTCGTGTGGTGGTTGTAGCTTTCGGCGCCGCGGTTCCAGCTCCGTGCAGAGGTGGTTGCAACTTTCGGCATCCATGGTCACCGTGGCCGGCCTCGGAGAGCTCTAGCAACGGTGACAACAGTAGTAGCAGGGTGCTACGCCTGCTTGTAGCATTGCACGAGCCGGTGGTTGCAGGATGCCTTGCCGCTCGGAGCTGCTCTCATCGCCAAGGACGGCTCATAGCAGCACCGCCACAGCCTCGGCCTCGTCGCAGCATGCCTCACCCTGCGACCTCACTACACCCTGCCGCCGCTTCCAACGAAGATGCACCTGAGAGGGATGGGAAGGTGGGGGACGGTGGCCCGAAAAGATATGGTGGTGGGAGCCTAGGAGGAGCTCGGGCAAGGAAGACTGATACGTCTCCAACGTATCTATAATTTTTTATTATTCCATGCTATTATATTATCCATCTAGGATGTTTTATATGCATTTATATGCTATTTTATATGATTTTTGGGACTAACCTATTCACCTAGAGCCCAGTGCCAGTTTCTGTTTTTCCTTGTTTTTGAGTATTGCAGAAAAGGAAAACCAAACGGAGTCCAATTGACCTGAAATTTCACGGAGATTATTTTTGGACCAGAAGAAGCCCACGGAGTATCGGAGATGGGCCAGAAGAGTCTCAAGGCACCCACGAGGGTGGGGGCGGCCCCTAACCCCCTGGGCGCGACCCCTACCTCATGGCCGCCTCGGAGACCCCCCCCCTTGACTTGTTCCCGATGCCAACACCTCTTACATATACCCAAACTTCCAGAACATAACCTAGATCAGGAGTTCCGCCGTCGCAAGCCTCTGTAGCCACCAAAAACCAATCGGGACCCTGTTCCCGCACCCTGCCGGAGGGGGGGATCCCTCACCGGTGACCATCTTCATCATCCCGACGCTCTCCAAGACGAGGAGGGAGTAGTTCAACCTCGAGGCTGAGGGTATGTACCAGTAGCTATGTGTTTGATCTCTCTCTCTCTCTTGTGTTCTTGATTCGGCACGATCTTGATGTATCGCGAGCTTTGCTATTATAGTTGGTCTTATGATGTTTCTCCCCCTCTACTCTCTTGTAATGGATTGAGTTTTCCCTTTGAAGTTATCTTATCGGATTGAGTCTTTAAGGATTTGAGAACACTTGATGTATGTCTTGCGTGGGATACCCATGGTGACAATGGGGTATTCTATTGATTCACTTGATGTATGTTTTGGTGATCAACTTGCGGGTTCCGTGAACTTGGGAATCTATGCATAGGGGTTGGCACACGTTTTCGTCTTGACTCTCCGGTAGAAACTTTGGGGCACTCTTTGAAGTTCTTTGTGTTGGTTGAATAGATGAATCTGAGATTGTGTGATGCATATCGTATAATCATATATACCCACGAATATTTGAGGTGACATTGGAGTATCTAGGTGACATTAGTGTTTTGGTTGATTTGTGTCTTAAGGTGTTATTCTAGTACAAACTCTAGGATATATCGAACAGAAAGAATAGCTTCATGTTATTTTACCACGGACTCTTGAATAGATCGATCAGAAAGAATAACTTTGAGGTGGTTTCGTACCCTACCATAATCTCTTCGTTTGTTCTCCGCTATTAGTGACTTTGGAGTGACTCATTGTTGCATGTGGAGGGATAGTTATATGATCCAATTATGTTATTATTGTTGAGAGATCTTGCACTAGTTAAAGTATGAACCCTAGGCCTTGTTTCCTAGCATTGCAATACCGTTTACGCTCACTTTTATCATTAGTTACCTTGCTGTTTTTATATTTTCAGATTACAAAAACCTATATCTACCATCCATATTGCACTTGTATCACCATCTCTTCGCCGAACTAGTGCACCTATACAATTTACCATTGTATTGGGTGTGTTGGGGACACAAGAGACTCTTTGTTATTTGGTTGTAGGGTTGTTTGAGAGAGACCATCTTCATCCTACGCCTCCCACGGATTGATAAACCTTAGGTCATCCACTTGAGGGAAATTTGCTACTGTCCTACAAACCTCTGCACTTGGAGGCCCAACAACGTCTACAAGAAGAAGGCTGTGTAGTAGACATCAAGCAATTTCTGGCACCGTTGCCGGGGAGGCTAGGTAAGCGGCACTAACACCCCGTCAACTAAGCAGTTTCTGGCGCCGTTGCCGGGGAGGTGAGTGCTTGAAGGTATATCATTAGATCTTGCAATTGAATCTTTTAGTTTCTTGTTTTATCACTTTAATTTATAAAAGAAAACTACAAAAAATTGGAATTAAGGGTGCCTCATATGCTTCATCTTTTTAATGTCTTTCATGAAAATGATGGAAAGGAAAATTGTGCTCAAGTACTAGAAGAAGAATTGCATAGAATGCTTGGCATAAAATATGTGAATGATGAGCATGATTGCAATGTTGTTAGTATGAATTCTTTGAATACCCGTGATGCTAATGATATGCAAAGCCACAAGCTTGGGGATGCTATGTTTGATGAAGATGATATGTTTTGTCCCCCAAGTTTTGATGAGCAAATTTATTATGATGATAGCATGCCTCCTATTTATGAAGATTATTGTGATGACATGTATGCTATAAATATTAATGATAACCATGAAACTTGTCATCTTGATTTTAATTTTCAACCGGATTATGCCTCACATGATAGTTATTTTATTGAGTTTGTTCCCACTATTCCGAATGAGAAGATTTTTGCTTATGTGGAGAGTAGTAAAATTTATATGCTTGTGCATCATGAGAATAATGTTTTATGTGATGGTTATATTGTTGAATTCATTCATGATGCTACTGAAAATTATTATGAGGGAGGAACATATGCTTGTAGGAATCGCAATAATATCAAGTTTCCTCTCTATGTGCTTAAAGTATTGCAGTTATGCTTGTTTTGCCTTCCTATGCTAGTTGATTATTGTTCCCATAAGTTGTTTGCTCACAAAATCCCTATGCATAGGAAGTGGGTTAGACTTAAATGTGATAGTCATATTCTTCATGATGCTCTCTTTATGTTTCAATTCTTATCTTTTATGTGAGCATCATTGAAATCATCTTGCCTAGCTAGGGGCGTTAAACAATAGCGCTAGTTGGGAGGCAACCCAATTTTATTTTTGTCCTTTCCTTTTGCTCCTGTTTAGTAATAAATAATTCATCTAGCCTCTATTTATATGTTCTTTTATGTTTTAATGAGTGTTTGTGCCAAGTAGAACCTTTGGGAAGACTTGGGTGAAGTCTTTATGATCTTGCTGTAAAAAATAGAAACTTTAGCGCTCACGAGATTAGCTGCCATTTTTTACTGGGGAGTTATTTTAGGTTGATTCTTTTTGCAGATGATTAATAGACAAATTCCTCAGATCCACCAATTTATTTCAGAATTTTTGGAGTTACATAAGTATTCGAATGATACAGATTACTACAGACTGTTCTGTTTTTGACAGATTCTGTTTTCATTGTGTTTTTGCTTATTTTGATGAATCTATGAGTAGTATCGGAGGGTACGAACCATAGAGAAGTTGGAATACAGTAGATATTACACCAATATGAATTTATAATGAGTTCACAACAGTACCTAAGTGGTGGTTTTATCTTCTTATACTAATGGAGCTTAGGAGTTTTCTATTGAGTTTTGTGTTGTGAAGTTTTCAAGTTTTGGGTAAAGATTCGATGGACTATGGAATAAGGAGTGGCAAGATCCTAAGCTTGGGGATGCCCCGGAAGGCATCCCCTCTTTCGTCTTCGTTCATCGGTAACTTTACTTGGAGCTATATTTCTATTCACCACAAGATATGTGTTTTGCTTGGAGCGTCATTTTATTTTTATTTTGTTTTGCTTGCTGTTTGATAATATCCCAAGATCTGAAATTTCTAAATGTTAGAGAGTCTTCACATAGTTGCATAATTATTTGACTACTCATTGATCTTCACTTATATCTTTCGGAGTAGTTTGTCATTTGCTCTAGTGCTTCACTTATATTTTTTAGAGCACGATGGTGGTTTTATTTTATAGAAATTATTGATCTCTCATGCTTCGTTTATATTATTTTTAGAGTCTTTTAGAACAGCATGGTAATTTGCTTTGGCTATAAAATTAGTCCTAGTATGATAGGCATTCAAGATGGGTATGATAAAAACTTTCATATAGAGTGCACTGAATACTATGATACTTGATAGATGTTTTGAGATATAAAGGTGGTAATGTTAGAGTCATGCTAGTTGGGTAATTGTGAAATTGAGAAATACTTGTGTTAATGTTGGCAAGTCCCGTAGCATGCACGTATGGTAAACATTGTGTGACAAATTTGAAGCATGGGGTGTTCTTTGATTGCTTTCCTTATGAGTGGCAGTCGGGGACGAGCGATGGTCTTTTCCTACCAATCTATCCCCCTAGGGGCATGCATAGTAGTACTTTGCTTCAAGGGCTAATAAAATTTTGCAATAAGTATATGAGTTCTTTATGACTAATGTGAGTCCATGGATTATACGCACTCTTACCTTTCCGCAATTTGCTAGCCTCTACGGTACCGTGCATTGCCCTTTCTCACCTCGAGAGTTGGTGCAAACTTCGCCGATGCATCCAAACCCCGTGATATGATATGCTCTATCACACATAGGCCTCCTTATATCTTCCCCAAAACAGCCACCATACCTACCTATTATGGCATTTCCATAGCCATTCCGAGATATATTGCCATGCAACTTTCCACCATTCCGTTTATTATGACACGCTCCATCATTGTCATATTGCTTTGCATGATCATGTAGTTGACATCGTATTTGTGGCAAAGCCACTTTCATAATTCTTTCATACATGTCGCTCTTGATTCATCGCATATCCCGGTACACCGCCGGAGGCATTCACATAGAGTCATATTTTTGTTCTAGTATCGAGTTGTAACATTGAGTTATGAGTAAATAAAGGTGTGATGATCATCATTATTAGACCATTGTCCCATGTGAGGAAAGAATGATGGAGACTATTAAAAAGGAGAGGCCAAAGAAGCCCAAATAAAAAAAGAGGCCAAAGAAGCGCAAACAAAAAAAAGAGAGAAGGGACAATGTTACTATCCTTTTTCCACACTTGTGCTTCAAAATAGCACCATGATCTTCATGACAGAGAGTTTCTTATTTTGTCACTTTCATATACTAGTGGGAATTTTTCATTATAGAACTTGGCTTGTATATTCCAATGATGGGCTTCCTCAAAATGCCCTAGGTCTTCATGAGCAAGCAAGTTGGATGCACACCCACTTAGTTTCTTTCGATGAGCTTTCATACACTTATAGCTCTAGTGCATCTGTTGCATGGCAATCCCTACTCCTCGCATTGACATCAATTGATGGGCATCTCCATAGCCCGTTGATTAGCCACGTCAATGTGAGACTTTCCCCCTTTTTTGTCTTCTCACATAACCCCCATGATCATATGCTATTCCACCTATAGTGTTATATCCATGGCTTGCGCTCATGTATTGCGTAAGGGTTGAAAAGGCTGAAGCGCGTTAAAAAGTATGAACCAATTGCTTGGCTTGTCATCGGGGTTATGCATGATGGGAGTATTTTGTGTGACAAAAATGAAGCATGGCCAAACTATATGATTTTGTAGGGATAAGCTTTCTTTGGCAATGTTATTTTGATAAGACATAATTGCTTGGTTAGCATGCTTGAAGTATTACTATTTTTATGTCAATATTAAAACTTTGTCTAGAATCTTTTGGATCTGAACATTCTTGCCACAATAAAGAAGATTACATTGATAAATATGTTAGGTAGCGTTCCACATCAAAAATTTTGTTTTTATCATTTACCTACTCGAGGACGAGCAGGAATTAAGCTTGGGGATGCTTGATACGTCTCCAACGTATCTATAATTTTTTATTGTTCCATGCTATTATATTATCCATCTAGGATGTTTTATATGCATTTATATGCTATTTTATATGATTTTTGGGACTAACCTATTAACCTAGAGCCCAGTGCCAGTTTCTGTTTTTCCTTGTTTTTGAGTATCGCACAAAAGGAAAACCAAACGGAGTCCAATTGACCTGAAATTTCACGGAGATTATTTTTGGACCAGAAGAAGCCCATGGAGTATCGGAGATGGGCCAGAAGAGTCCCGAGGCACCCACGAGGGTGGGGGCGCCCTAACCCCCTGGGCGCACCCCCCTACCTCATGGCCGCCTCGGAGACCCCCCTGACTTGTTCCCGATGCCAACACCTCTTATATATACCCAAACTTCCAGAATATAACCTAGATCGGGAGTTCCGCCACCGCAAGCCTCTATAGCCACCAAAAACCAATCAGGACCTTGTTCCGGCACCCTGCCGGAGGGGGGGATCCCTCACCGGTGGCCATCTTCATCACCCCGGCGCTCTCCATGACGAGGAGGGAGTAGTTCACCCTTGGGGCTGAGGGTATGTACCAGTAGCTATGTGTTTGATCTCCCTCTCTCTCTCTCTCTCTCTCTCTCTCAGCTTTGCTATTATAGTTGGATCTTATGATGTTTCTCCCCCTCTACTCTCTTGTAATGGATGGAGTTTTCCCTTTGAAGTTATCTTATCGGATTGAGTCTTTAAGGATTTGAGAACACTTGATGTATGTCTTGCGTGGGATACCCGTGGTGACAATGGGGTATTCTATTGATTCACTTGATGTATGTTTTGGTGAACAACTTGCGGGTTCCGTGACCTTGGGAATCTATGCATAGGGGTTGGCACACGTTTTCGTCTTGACTCTCTGGTAGAAACTTTGGGGCACTCTTTGAAGTTATTTGTGTTGGTTGAATAGATGAATCTGATATTGTGTGATGCATATCGTATAATCATACCCACGGATACTTGAGGTGACATTGGAGTATCTAGGTGACATTAGGGTTTTGGTTGATTTGTGTCTTAAGGTGTTATTCTAGTATGAACTCTAGGATAGATCGAACGGAAAGAATAGCTTCGTGTTATTTTACTACGGACTCTTGAATAGATCGACCCGAAAGAATAACTTTGAGGTGGTTTCGTACCCTACCATAATCTCTTCGTTTGTTTTCCTCTATTAGTGACTTTGGAGTGACTCATTGTTGCATGTTGAGGGATAGTTATATGATCCAATTATGTTATTATTGTTGAGAGAACTTGCACTGGTGAAAGTATGAACCCTAGGCCTTGTTTCCTAGCATTGCAATACCATTTACGCTCACTTTTATCATTAGTTACCTTGTTGTTTTTATATTTTCAGATTACAAAAACCTATATCTACCATCCATATTGCACTTGTATCACCATCTCTTCGCCGAACTAGCGCACCTATACAATTTACCATTGTATTGGGTGTGTTGGGGACAAAAGACTCTTTATTATTTGGTTGCAGGGTTGTTTGAGAGAGACGATCTTCATCCTACGCCTCCCACGGATTGATAAACCTTAGGTCATCCACTTGAGGGAAATTTGCTACTGTCCTACAAACCTCTGCACTTGGAGGCCCAAAAACGTCTACAAGAAGAAGGTTGTGTAGTAGACATCAAAGACGATGGTGGGGAATTTGGTGGGGTGAGCGACAAGATAAGGATGGTGGGGAATTTGGTAGTAGCAAACTGGATCAGGAAAGAGATGGACGCGTTCGTGCAAAGAGATAAAGAAAGAGCGGTCCACAACTAGCACGAGGCGACATGAGTGCATCTTCAACAGTGAAGATAAAAACCCATTTGCAGCGCGCGGATTGCCTGTTTTAGCACGGCGCAGTGCGCTTGCTCCAGCAGTCGCTGCAAATTTTAGCGCGCACGAGCCGCTCCAGCAGGCGTGCTAAAACTGCAGCGCGCGCGAGCAGCCGGCGCTTGCCATATGTTCAGTTTTGGAGATGATGATGTTTGAAACATGAAAACAAAAACATGAACCCAAACAAGTTCATGACATAAAAGTTCAAATTCATGCCCACAACATCATCCAACCAAGTTCAAAATCCGAAGTTCATGACAAAGTTCACACAAACGAATGGCACATCTCAACAGTCATGCCTTATCCTCGTCTTCGTCCTCCTCTTCCTCCGATTCATCTTCCTCATCCAAAGACAATTCTTCCTCCTCCTCTTCATTTTGAAGCGCCGCATCGTCATTGGGAGCTCGGAAGGTGTTGGCAAGATCGTCAACGGAAGGTGTGTGATGAGGCACACCGGAAGGCATTCCGCCCATGCCGCCCGGAGGTGCTCCCATGCCTCCCATGAGAGACGCAAAGCTCATGCCTCCCATGGTAGCTCCGAAGCCACCCATGCCTCCCATGGCCTCCACGGTAGCTCCGAAGCCACCCATGCCACCCATGCCGCCCATGCTAGCTCCGAAAACACCAATGCCACCGCCTCCCATGCCTCCAATGCCACCGCCTCCCATGCCACTGCCTCCCATGCCGCCAATGCCATCGCCTCCCATGCCGCCCATGCCACTTCCACCCATGCCACCGCGAACCATGGCTCTTTTTTGGATCAAGACTTCTTCGGGCAATATTGACGTACTACTTTTGCGCCTCATTGAGGGTAGATGTGTCCATGAAGAACAAGTACTTCTCCCATTCCAACAACCTAGTTCGCTCCTCCATGGCCACCTTCCTCTCCTCCAATGCCACCTTCCTCTCTTCGGCCGCCACCCTCCTCTCCTCGGCCGCCAACCTCCTCTCCTCGGCCGCGGCATCTTGGTTCCTTGCCATCTTCCTCACCTCATTCGCTTCCTTTCTTGCCTTCACAATAGCTTCCATAGCATTTTGAGCTCGTCATCTCCTTTCCTCTTCTTATTTTCTTTTGCGTCTTTCTTGCATCCATCCGGTCTTTTTGGCTTCAACTATGAAACCGAGTTTGGTGTAGGGCTTCTCTTGCCGTCATCACTTGATGCCTCCTCCTCATCATCATCCAAATCAATAGTTCACTTGCCTTTGTTGCTCTCATCAATATCATCGATATCATCACGCTTCTTTTCCATTTCTCATCATCTTTCAATGCTTCATAGCAGTGAGGCAAGGTAAATGGTCTCCCTTTCTTGATCTTCCCTTTCTTGCTCTTCTTCTCCTCTCCTTTGAACAAGTTTTGTGCAATATTGAGCTACATAAAAAAATCAAGTTAGCACTACAAACACCAAGAAGAAGCATGATGAACATGGAAGAAATGGCACTTACCCTATCTATATCATTAGTGCCACTTGGGTTCAACTTGTCAACAACCTTAAGTGCGGCCGCCCGCCTTTGACAATCTCGGTTGATTGTCGACCACCGGGAGCGAAGAGATCGGTCTGAGCGGTCAATTCCACTTTTGTTCTGTAGATCAAAGTGCTCCTTCATCCGATTCCAATATGTATCTCTACTTTGATCACCTCCAACGGAGGGGTCCCTCGACACTTGCAATCAAATATTGCATAGCAAGACATCTTCATCGTTGGTGTAGTTGCCTGCTCTTCCTTTCGGTGCGTCGACGATGCCCTCACCATCCTCGTCCACCTCGAACTCATGGTCATCAAAATGCATGTCATTGGTTTGAGACCAATGAGAATTTTTGGAGCCAACACCCATAGTTGACATATATGCCTCATCGTTGAAACTACAACGTATATACAACGAAGCAAATAAGCTATCTGTATGTATGCATTCAAAAAACAACAACAACAAAAGTTGACAAAATTTTATACCTTGGGGGCATTTCATCGAACACCTTGTGCGCGTCGGCCGCCGGCTCAACAAGTGAGCTCGCCGGCGCTTCGGTAGCCGCCGCGTCCGTCGCACGCCCTGCAAGCTTCTTCCTCGACGGCTTGGAGGAGCCGTCCGCCACCTTGTTCTTCTTCGCGGATACCTTGCCCTTCTTCGCCCACGCCGCATTTGGGAGCTTTGCGAGGGGGGCACGTGGCTTCGCGGCGGGCGCCGGCGCGGCGCCACCCGCCGCCGAGGTCGTCCGTGGTGGCATGAAAAGGCCGCGCGCGGTACCGGTGCTTGGAGGAGCACCGACGGAGGCAAAGCCAAAGCTCCCCGTGCTAGGGTTTGCGGCGAAGGGGTCGCGGGTGTAGGAAGGGGTGAGGGGGGTGCCGGCGCGGCCGTCCATCGGGTCAACTCGCCGGCGGAGGCGCGGGCGGGGCGAAAATGGAGCGGCGAAGAGAGTGTGCCGCGAGCGCTCGAGTGTGCAGCGCGCGGAAGCGGGCGCACCAAATAAACGGAGCACAGTGGCGATTCGGACCGCGCGTTGAACACTTTATGCTGCACGTGCGGTTATTGCGCCTGCGCCGGAGCTAGTTTACCGATTGCGCGCGCGCTAAAAACCACTAATTTGCGGCGGGGCGCTTATATAGCGCGGCTATTGGAGATGCTTTGAGCGCTCGCGGACGATTTTTTAAGTGGTGGGACAGAAAATCGACAGGACGATTTTTTTTTATGAAGGGACATGTTGGGAGGGAAGAGGACAATTTGCCAAGGCGTTCTGCCGGGTTTTTTTTTAAGTAGTATACTCCCTTTCGTGATCTAAACAGTGGTAGGTAATTGACCTTGCGCAGCAAGTGTCAAATTGATGAATCCTGGAAAGATGTGCGGAAGACGAGCCGATCGAGGAGAGGCGGAACTAAGGTGGAGAAGTGCAGAAGAAGGTGGAAAGGACATGCCGACAGATGCTCTTCTTCCACACCCTTCCACGGCCGACTATGAGGCGAAATTAAACTTCAATGCATGGGAGTCTGGTACTGTGAGGTACTGAGGTATGATTAAAATTGAACTTGCTTGATGGTCACAAAATACAATTTGCATAGTTATATATAGGTAATGCCAAGGGGGCTTCTCTTGGAGCACAGAATCTCCAGGTACATACTGTATTGTGTGCATATATATCTTCAAGCGCCAATACTACTAAATGGTTAAAAATAGCATCTCCGTCAGCTTAATTTTGTCACGTACGGGCCGGGCATCCACCACCTCTCCTCGCCGCACTGGCTCTCGCCCGATCGACGTCAGGGCGCCAAGTTGTCGCAGCTAGCTATCCTTGTGCCTCTTGTCTTGGAAGTACCAGAACTCGGTCTTCTAAAAGCCATCCAGGATCTCCTGCGCGCACAGCATCAAATTAAGCCACCTGAAAGACGATTCTTTCATATACTCCATCTCTTGGAAGGCCTAGCTAATCTCATGCATGCAACGTTTGTTGTCTTTTGTGTTTAGAATAATGTGTGCATGGTCGTGGTGTGACCCATGCATGCACGTACGTAGTGCGGAGCTGCTCCTAGCACGCATCTTTCCTTTCCTTTCTTTTCTCCCCGGTTGTTGGCTTGAGCTGTGAGACGCAGTCCCCGGATGGACTGATGGAGGGACAGTTGCGGATCATGGCGGCCCGGCCGGGAGGTTGTTATAGCTTCTTTGTGTCATTGTGTGAACTCGCATAAAGGAATGAAAAGATAACAGAAAACTCTGTGACATTTGGCAGCACATAAATTCTCTTGCCTATGTAGCATCTCGTTCTTCTCCAGTTCTCCTACAGCTACCCTGTGCGTCTTCGAGAGTTCGGCAACGACAAAAGGACTCGGATTTTACAAGCAGCATGCCGTCGAGCTTCTCATAAAGGAATGAAAAGACAACAGAAAACTCTGACATTTGGCAGCCAAAAAATTCTCTTGCCTATGTAGCATCTCGTTCTTCTCCAGTTCTCCTAGAGCTACCTTGTGCGTCTTCGAGAGTTCGGCAACGACAAAGGGGCACGGATTTTACAAAGCAGCATGCCGTCGAGCTTCTCAATCGAGGGCGGAGAGGTTGACGTAGATGTCAGAATGCACATAATACGTTCGTTGCGTTGCTTTGCCGGTGACCTAAACGTTACATATTTTCAAGCCATGGTACTGATGTCACGATTCCTCACCTCTCGGGTTGGACGGGAAAGAACTCGACGGTGTAGTCGTAGACCCAGAGCAGTCAGTCCATCTCGACTCCTTCTCCACCGGCAGAGGTTCCAATCTGTGGCAGCTCCCGAAAACGGTGATTGCGAGCAGACCAAGCAATGGATATTATTGTCAGCGTGTAGGTTATGGCAGAGACACCCTTGCTGCCACCAGACATGCCCTGCCTGAGCACGAGCTTCCAGAACCTCCGCGGGCTCCCTGCGTCATGCCCTTATCGAACCACCACACCACGGCCGCAGGGTCCCTTCGCCGGTCGCCTGGCACGCGTCTGCTCTCCTCTCTGCTCTCGCTCATTCTCTCTCTTAGCATCTTCCATGACAGCACAAGAAAGGCCCATCCTCTAGATGAGATCGAGCGGGGCAGTAGAAGATCGGGTAGGGCAGGTTTGGAAGGAATAAAAACAGGAAACTAAACGGGAGTCACGGGAGCAATTAATTAAGGAAATCAGACGTAATCAACCTGATAGGAGAGAAAACCGCTGGAGGAAGGAAAGAAAATCGGTGGAGGGGTGGCGGTCGTACGAAAGGTTGGACGAAGCGAGGAACGTAAGAGGAGAAACGGAACACTACATTTCTTTTAGGTAGATATATAGATATATAGATAGAAGTATAGATAGAGAAGAGATATAGTTGACCAGGAGGCGGGGGCGGTGGCAGCTGGTTGAGCGCCCACGCTCGTACGTCGTACCAGACACCATCTTCTCGAGCGATGCTACACTTACGCAACGAGTCTTGCGTACGTTATGTACGATCTGATGTGGAGGATTTGGATTGGGCTGAATTTGGGGACACGGGCCCATCCTGAAAATCAGGGGGGCAGTTTAGTTAGTGTGGGAAGGATTTACATAAGGTTTCGTAAACCCATTCGTAGGTGTAACATTATTGCCATCTTCTCCTCTGAACCCCTGGCGTGGCTGTATTTCGCCCCATTTGACTTGAGCTTTTTATGGCAAGTTCCTGTATCACGTAAATCAACAATCTGTAGGTGCAGCTGTGCAGGTTCCTTGCCGCTAAGAACTGGCCTTTAGAACCCCTCGCAACAGCAGCGGTTGCACCCGTCCCCACATCGGCGTGGAAGGATGCATCCACGTTCACTTTCACCATCTTGGTTGATTTGTACTACTACCTTGTGCGCGCGGCACGTGTCTGACCATGTGAATTTAGCAAGAAACGGGCGACGCCATGACAAGGTCGAGATATGAACTCGGCTCGAGCATGCCAGTGCGAGCGTATATCGATTATGCCGCTCGTGGTTTGCCCCCTCCCGTCTATATATGGTCCATGGAGCTGATGGCCACGGGACACATTCCTGAGAGACAGGCAAAGCGGCCCGTTCTCGCACGACCACCTGTCAGCCAGAAACGTGCATGAACAGCACCAAACAAAAGCAAAACACGTGTCAGTTAAGCTCTCTGATCGAATCCCGCTAGAAAAGACCCACATGCATGCATCAAGGTGACCAGCCAAGACCTTGATCAGGATCGACTGGGAGTCGGTCTCCATTATCACATGCGAAAGAAGCACCTGGTCGTCACGACGACACATGCTAATTAACATGCAGCAGCCGGCCGGAGCCCTGTCTTCTTCCTTTTTCTTTTTCTTTTTGAGGGATCACCTGTCTTCTTCCTAACCACGTGCGTTCAACATGATCGTCATTACGCTGACAACACAAATTAACAAGGTATTGTCTCTGGGAAAAAATGGGGAGGCGGCTGCGTGGTCCTTATCAACGAAAGGAGTAGATAGAGAAAATAAAAACGAAAGGAGTACATAGAGCGTTCAGCCAAGCCAAAGAAAAATATAGTAAGAGGTAAGTCGATGATTGTCTCGCCGAGATTAGGGCCTCGCCGAGATTGGAGGAGGATACCTTGGCTTGGGGTCCAGGTAAATTTGGCTTATTCTCTGTTAAAAGTGCATATCAATTCGGCTTTGAGGAGGCCTTCAGGGACAGCGCCACGGGTTCTAGCTCGCGGCCGGATGGACGTCGTGATGGTTGGAAACTCATTTGGTCCGCCGATGTCCCTCCCTCAGTGCGTAACTTTGCATGGCGAGCTGCTACAGAATCACTGTTGGAAATATGAGCAATTTACTAAATGATTTTATTAACAAAAATACTAGATAAAGCATGACTAATATAGCCGCGATAAAGCAAGTCATGCAATCTGACGGAGAGAAAGTAAATAGCATCTGCATTTATGAACTTGAACTAAACACATCTAGAACAGACACTCGATGAAGTTGCATATATGAAGTAGAACCTATCATATGTAGGGCAGAAACTAGAGCAAAGAACTGTGTCATGACATCTAACAGAAAGAGTAAGAACACATACGGGACAGCAGCAGCAGAAGCACTAGACTTGGGGTCGACATCCTCTCCAGCCATGTCGTTGCTGAGGTAGTCGACGTCGGGGAAGAAGTCGTTGTTGGGGAAGTAGTCGTCGGAGTCCGTGATGAAGAAGCCAGTAGTCGCGCAGAGTGCTCCCCAAAAACCTTATCACCCTTCTCCCGTACAGGACTCAAAAGGTGCGGTTCCGGAGACCTACTGTCCCGACCTGCGGTGCACGCCGCAAGCCGGGATGGGGAAGAACGTAGCAGCAGTGCAGTGCTCGGAACTTTGTGGCGAGAGGAAGAGGAGCTTCTGGTGTGTCTCTCTGGAGAGGAGCGACCTCTCTTATATAGGCACAGGAGAAGGACGCGAACAGGCTGCGGCGGGAGGTGAAGGGAGACGAAACGAACATGCAGCGGCCAAAGAGCACGCCGTTCGAATTCAGTGTCCACTACAGAAAACGTTTCAGCTCCCGCGTGCCCTTTCGTATACCCGTCGTGCGTGGCAAAAATTTAGACATCGGCTTGTTCCCGTAACCCGCGGCGCGTCGTGACGAGGCGTGGCGTGGCGAGGCGGGCGGCGGAGGAGGAGCACGCGTGGATGTCCCTCTTGTTCTCATGCTCATACAAGTGGGGAAGGAACCTCCCTTATAAAAAGGTCCAACTCCCTCTAAACTAGCAATGTGGGACTAAACTTTTGTTCCACCTCTTGCCTTGCACGAATGGGCTGCGTGGGCCTCTAGGATTTATTAGGAATTTCTGAAACTGCTATTGGGCTAGGCCCAAAATAGACAAAATTCCAGCAATCACTTCCTACTTGGAATAATAAGCATAAAAGAGGGCTTGAGGTTAATGACCTGTGTCCGGTATGTTCTGTGGAAACTGAGAATTCATTTCATGCTCTTTGTCGCTGCACATTATCATGTGTGCTCTATGATGTCATGTCGGAAGTCTGGCCTTTACCAAACCTATCTTCCTTCCAGACCTCCGGTCATGAATGGCTGCTGCAAATGCTCTCTAAATTGCAGGACATTGAACGGTCCATGCTGCTAATGACTCTGTGGAGGGCGTGGCACATACGCAACGAGATTGTTTACAACAAAGCCCCGCCACCCATGGAAGTTTCACGCAGATTTTTGATGAGCTACCTGGAGTCTCTCATTGGCATAAAGTCTAATATTGCCGCTGAACCGTCCAAAGGAAAATCCCTGATATTATATGGAGCAACTCGGCCTTTTATGGACAAAAGTGCAGACCCCAAGTGGGCTGCTCCTAGCGCTGGATTTGTCAAGTTAAACACTGACGGTTCTTTTGCAGAGGATGGCTCGGCTGATGCAGGTATGGTGTTAAGGGATGAGAGGGGTGCTATCATTTTCTCTTCCTGTAGGCAATTGTTTCATTGTCGGGGCGTGCTCGAAGCTGAGCTATGTGCATGCATGGAAGGTCTATCCTTTTCTATCCAAAGAAGCGACTTGCTAGTGCAGGTTGAGATGGACTCCCTAATGGCAGTAAAATTGATTCAAGCTTCAGATATTGATAGATCGGTCTACTCGTCCGTCATCAAGGAGATTAGATATCTTTTGTCCCTTCGTGATTTTTGTATTACTCATGTTAATCGTAGCCAAAATAAAGTTAGTGATAGTTTAGCTTATTTTGCTCGTAGCGAGGGTAGAACCATGACTTGGCTTGGTTCGGGACCTCCAGTTGCTTTGGAGTTGGCTGCGATGGATTGTAAGGACTTGATGCTTCGAGTAATACAAATTTCTACCCGCAAAAAAAAAGAGGTAAGTCGATGAAGTAACAAAATTAGATGGGTTGGTTTCAGGACAACTACTGGCAATATTTCCTTGAAACCAAATTTCAAACAACAACAACAACAACAACAACAACAACAACAACAACAACAACAACAAGTTCAAAACTCGTATAATTTCAAAAGGAGCACCCGTTCTTATACCAGCACAGTTTGGTCATTCTGAGCTTTGATCATGGAAGCTGTCTTCCTTTGTGTCTTCTAACTGTAGCCTTTTACAGCTCTTAACCTAGCACAAGGGACTGGTTCAAACAAAGATCGATCAAAGTGCGTGCGTTAATTAAAGGACCGGGCTGCTAGTAGGACGGGCAGTACGACGTAGTTTCTTGCGGAGATTGTTAAAATGTAGTCCTATGTTTCAAATTACTCGTCGCAGAAATGGATGTATCTAGAACTAAAATACATCTAGATACATCCATACCTGCGACTAAGTAATTCAGAGCAAGTTGCATCCTCTCTTATCTTAGCTAGATCAAGTAACATTTCTTTAAAAGGAAGGAAGGCTCCCTACTGATGAACAAAACTTCCCGTTTCTCTACATCGTTAAATAATCATGCGCCGATTGAGGCCAAGCCAATAAAAATACTACCAAAACCCTGTTAGTTAGTTAGTTTGCTCTGCTATATAAGCGCACAAGTTTTTTCTATAGCTCATAGGATGTTCGGTGCTTCCAAATATTTTAGGAACCCAAGAGAGAACAATGGTGATCAGCCCCCATTGCTCGGCAATTAGTATAAAACCGACGTGGAACTTGGCGCTGCTGCTCATCCTGGTCATGATGATGATTCGAGTCCATGGCCAGTCTTCTACCTCCGGTAAGACAAGTTTTCCCCCTTGAAGATCCTGCATCCTCCAATCCCTTCTCCATGTGCATGCACTGTGAGTTTACTTCGGCGTGCAACTTAAGAAATCCCGGTTCTCTGATGCCAGCCGCAGACAGTGAGTTTCCTGGTGTTTGCTCCGAACTCGCTTCTTCTTTTTCCCTAGTCTTACTAGTTTCCGTAATGTGAGACTTTTATTTCCGTTATGTTGAGTAATGGAAAGGGGGGAAGCCCGGTTTGAAAAAAAAACTTAAGAAATCCCTCTTGAGTCTTGACTGAAATCTTAACAATAAACGTATTGCTTTTTTTTAGAAAAGAAGGAATACCCCCGGCCTCTGCATCTGGTCGATGCATACGGCCACTTTATTAATTATTAGCACAAAACCTTATAAAGTCGTACAACTGTAAGACCAAAGCCATCATCTTCGCAACCTCTGTCGCTACTCCTATCTAACTGATGAAGGGGCGCTGACGGTCTGGGCCTAATACCAAACAGACCTCGCAGCCAAACCTAACATCTAAGACCTGAGGTCCCAACCTGGACGCCTGCCGGGTATGGGCACCCACCAGTCCGGCGTGCTCCTCAACCAGGCCGCCTGCCGAGTATGAGGCCGCCACAACCACCTACCACATATCCATCTTCAGAGCTGTACTGTTGCAACGGCCTTGCCCGGTCTCGCTGCCGCCGACGCCACCACGACGCCAGACAGCGTCGACCTCCTGCGCGTGTCCGTCACCACATATCTGACGCCAAGCCTCCGCTGCTCCATGCCGCCAAGAGCCGCCGCCAAGAATATGTATAAAGAAACACCGCTCCACCGAAAGGGAGGCAGCACACCCCCCACCCCTCACGTATTGCTTGCTAGTGAATATCTAGTCACACCAGCCATGATCTTGGCGTAGATCTTAAACTTGGAACACATGAAACTGATACATATTCTCCACGTGCAGGGTTCATAAGCATCGATTGCGGAAACAATGGCACCTACAACGACAGCATAACAGGACTACAGTACCATTCTGACGATGGATTTGTCGAGGGTGGATTGAGCCACAAGATTTCAACGGAGTTCATGGCTGATGCGGCTAGTGAGCAAGCAAAAACCTTGAGAAGCTTCCCTGACGGTTCACGGAATTGCTATACGCTGCCATCCATCATCGGCAAGAAGTATCTGTTGAGGGCCTTGTTTAGTTACGGCGACTACGATGGGTTGAACAGGACTTTGGACGGGTCGCCGTTTCTGTTTGGGCTCCATATTGGCGTCAATTTCTGGGATACGGTGAACTTGACATATTGGAATCCATCAATCACAGCATGGAAGGAAGTGCTCACCGTTGCTCCAGGCGACTCCATGTCGGTCTGTCTGATAAACTTCGGTACAGGGACTCCATTCGTGTCTGTGTTGGAGCTGAGGCCACTGCTAGATGCGATGTACCCTTTTGTGAATACTTCCGTATCAGTTGGCTACTTTGGACGCATCAGATTTGATGAAGTCGCTGATTTTATCACAAGGTAAGACTGACATCCATCATAGTTTTGGATTAGAACTGAATTATGCCTGCCAATGGTTTTAAAATATGTTGGCTTGCTCAGCACATTTGGAGTGTGTGCTCTACTGCTCTTATACTTCCTGAATCTCAAACAGAAAATAAATATTACTCCCTCCGATCTAAAATAAGTGTCGCAGTTTTACACTAAGGTTAGTTTAGTTCAAAGCTGCGACACTTATTACTGGTCGGAGGGAGTACATCTCAACTTGCCAAGAATTTGAGATTCCCAACTCCAATTGAACAAAAAATGGAGTATTTACATGATTTACCTTGTCTTTTGTGTGCAATGCAGATATCCAGTGGATCCTTACGACCGGTTCTGGGAGGGCTGGTCTTCGTACCACAACACCTACCCCTGGATCAACCTGAACACTAGCAGTCAAGTGGAGATTCTCCCGGGCGACGACTACTTCAATGTGCCGATGGCCATCTTCCAGAAGGCCACGACCCTAGACGCAAACTACTACTCCATGTGGATCGGCATTGAAAAGGACAATGTGGACTCTAAGAGCGTCCGCCTTCTGCCGATCTTCCATTTTGCTGAAATCAATGGTAGCAACCCAAACAGAAGGTTCGACATCTATAATGCCGGCGATTTGCTGCACCGAGGCTTCTCCCCGTAGCTTTTACAGGCCAACAGCTTGTATGACAGCGGACACTTCTTGTATAACGGCGACGCGTTCTACACCCTGAATATGACGCGTGGCTCGATCCTGCCCCCGCTAATCAACACGTTCGAGGTGTACTCGCTCATTCGGATGGAAAACTTCACCGCTGACTCCCAGGATGGTAAGATCGATCATCGACATAGATATTGCACGCATATGACGAATATATCATGCGTGTGGCAAGATTCGCACCATCATCATGCAGCTTATTCAGTTGATGAACAGCACCTCCAGCTCCCTGCATTTAAAACAGATCTTAATGACAAAAATCTCATTGTATACTTGTGTAGACCCCTGAAGATTCTCAACTCCATTAGACATTGCCAGTATCCTCATTAAGAAAAAGGCTTTCGCCCCACAATATAGATATAGCAACCGCCTGATACAGCAAAGAGTTCAATGCTGGGGCAAACAGCACAAGCATGCCCAAAAGAAACAAAAGAGAAAGAAGAGAGAAAATAATGTTAACAGCGTCGGATCGACGAAAACAATGATAACCCGAGACCGTTGCGCCCACCGGAGATGTACCACCTCGCTACAGGCACCTCGAACCTCCACATACCAAGCAGCACCTTCAGGAAGGAACACGACGACGACAACGCTGCTGCCCGGACAGGTCCTAGGGTTTCCCCCGGTACGCGGAGGGGCGTGGGGAAGGGGAAGATCCGACGCCCTTCAGGAAGGAACGATGGCGCCCACGAGCGTCACCGCGTCGGTGCCGGCAAGCCGGCACAGATTTCTCCCATCCGCTAAACACCCACAACCCCGAACGGTCCGACGCGCTCCATCAGACAAGCCACCCACGAACGTGCGCCACCACGGTCTTGCCATCATCACCGCCGCCTCACCATGGTCATCGAAGCGTGACCGACGAGGATGAGAGGGAGCAGCCGGGAACGAGGAGCGGCAGCGACAGCGGCCACGCCGGAGGAAACAACCTCCACCGCCATCGGCGGTCACCGACCGGACGCGGCAAGGGGAGCGTACCAGGCCCTCGGGGCCTGGCCGAGCCCAAAAGGGGCTCGTGAAGCACCCGTCGCCGAACTACAGTAGACGTGCCGCCGTCTCCACAACCCCCCGAACAAGCCGCGCCACCACCGCCCTCGCTGGAGCCGCCGCTGGCGAGACCGAGTCAGGCCCGCCCAGACCCAGATGGGGCCCAAAAGGGCCCAGATCTGGGCCGGGAGGGCGCCGCCACCATCCACCGCGCCGGCCCGCCGCCAAGTGGCCGCGCCGCCGCCTCTAGGCCATCCGGAGCTGCGCCGCCTGGAGCAGCCGCCGCTGCCGGAACCACCGTCGACTGAGGGGCACCACCGCGGGACGCCACCACCCGAGCCATGGCACCGCGCGCGGGGAAGGGAAGGCTGCCGCCACCGCCAACACCACGCGGGCAGGGCCCGGCGGCGGCGGAAGGAGTGGAAGGGGAGGGGGAGGCGCTAGGGGCAGGAAGATGGGCCCCCGGTCGCCTCGCTCGGGGAGGCGACGCGGGGGACGGGCCGGGAGGGGGGGAGGGGGCGCGGCGCGGCGCGCGCGGCCAGCGGCCGGAGGCGCGGGAGGGGAGGGGAGGGCGGCCGGCGGCGGCGGAGGCGCGGGGGGAATCCTAGGCGCGGGGAACCCTCGCCAGTATCCTCATTAAAGTAATAGAAACAAGTTTATCAACCAGCTGATTCAGTCCTACACTAAACTCCTTAGTAAGACAATAACCAGCCGATTCAGTCCTACACTAAACTCCTTAGTAAGCCATGTTCTAAAGTTCAACGGCCCACAAACCATGGCCAATACCGTTGTAGAGGAATGGATTGATACAATTTATTTTCTTCTATTAAAATAACTTTGCAACTAGTTAAGTACTTAGGTTAATGTCTACATTCTTTTAACCTAAATGCTTCAAAGTGCAGCTGCGCTATTCGGGCGTCGCGAGTGCACGCAGTACCCGACAAAAAACTCACCCTACAAAAATAGTAATTAGCATTCTGTGTCGTTATTACACTACAAAAAAGGAAAGTATCTGTTCGTAATCTCGTCGACGCTACCTACTTTACACAAATCAGTCAAGAAAGGATATGTACCTGCATTTATTTGGGCTTAATAAAATTTTAAAAAGCCATCACTTTTGATTCAAGTATCGGAATTCAGATTCGTTTTCACCATTGGGTTTCTCGCGACGAGTTCGTCAAAAATAGATCCATATGGATATGTTTCGACAAACTTTCTGTTTTGAGCAACTTTGGGTGCTAAAAGGCAACTTTAGTTCTATAGAAAAGCAACTTCTTCTTAGTTTGCCTACTATGATTGCCTATCAATGAGAAGTCATTATAAGATGCTTCACATGACTATCTTGTTCACTAAATTCACATATAAGTTGTGCCCAAATGCTTATTAGTGCTGCTGCAATATTTGGAGACGTCGAGCGCGCCATCCCAAGCCATTCGATTTGGCACAAATCGCGCGCAGGTGTTTTCCTGTCTAGTGTGGTGACCGAAGGTATGGTGAGGCCCCTCCCAACCTTTTTCAGGTGTCATCGTTGCCTACAATCAATGATACTGTTGCCTAAAACCATGTATCCAGTTGCCCACAATCAACCATACAGTTGTCTAAAACCATGTGTCCAGTTGCCCATCATCAACCATACAGTTGTCTAAAACCATGTATCCGGTTGCCCACAATCAATGATACTGTTGCCTAAAACCATGTATCCAGTTGCCCACAATCAACCATACAGTTGTCTAAAACCATGTATCCAGTTGCCCATGATCAACCATACAGTTGCCTAAAACCATGTATTCGGTTGCCCACAATCAACGACACTGTTGCCTAAAACCATGTATCCGGTTGCCCACAATCAACCATACAGTTGTCTAAAACCATGCATCCGGTTGCCCACAATCAATCATACAATTGTCTAAAATCATGTATCCAGTAGCCCAACCCTCATGAACAGAAACATTACCAAGAACATAACTTGGCTAATATGTAAAGGTTTTAGATACCTTTCAAGTTTGTGTCATAGAGATGCGTCAATAATTTATCTCCTCTGGGTGGGATCCCTTGGTACGATCGAAACTACTTCGCGGATTCTGCTCCTCTTGTGTCTTAGGAGATGGCATCCAATTTGATGTCGGAGGGAGCAATGGAGACTGAGGGGCCTTGAGAACGTCGCCTCGTTGTTCGGTTTGGAGGATTTCGGACGTACGGACTTGTTCAAACAAATTAGGTGATCATCATTGGATGGTTAAAGGTGTCTGGAGAGGCCGATCCCAGCATTTGGCATGATTGAGTGTCCTTATGGTAGAAAATTTAGAGGTGAAGTTAGTTAATTGGTAGTCATGGTAACCAACTTAGAAGGATCCTCCGCTGATAGGTAGAGGGAAAAAAAGGAGTTGCTTTCCTATAGCACTGAAGTTGCCTCTATAGCACACAAAGTTGCTCGAAAAAAAAGTTTGTCGAAACCTACTCATATGGGATCTAGTTTTGAAGAACTCGTTGCGAGAAACCCAATAGTGAAAACGGATCTAAATTCCGACACTCGAATCAAAAGTTATGACTTTTTTAAAAAATCGAAACCACAAATAATTGCACGTGGTCTCTCCACTGAGGTAACCTGACGATGTGAGACTGCATACTTTCCTTTTCTGGTAGGCTAAAATGACATGTCACATCATTTTCCTAATATGGAGGGTGCGCTCTCGACAACTAACGGGCGCCTTGCCGCTCTGTAGCCACGTCCTTCTTTTAAATACATCTGAACGCCCATACCCAACACATACAGCTTTTTTTATTCCATTTATATTTGTTTCCATTTACCCTAGAACCATTGTTCTACGGTTTCCTGGTCAAAAAAAAAACAGGGACTTGTACCATATACATTTCGGAATCTAAACATCACAATTCAATATTTTTAAACTTTTGAAGCACATTCTGTTATAAATATAATTTACTGTAAACCTGAACCACAAAAAGATATTAGAATAATCTCAAGGAAACATGTTAGCTCAATGATATCACAAAATCAAGACATTTGTATTGAATGATTTTTTTTTTTGTGCAGAAATCTGTCTACCAGCGGACTGAAAGGTGGATTAACCATAGCATTCATGAACATGGTATCACTGGAAAACCTGTAAGTGGTGCCTACCACAAAATATTAATGGGATAAATGAGGTTATGTTAACATCTTTGTGATCCTAAGCATAAAACATATGTAGGGATTTGTCACACAACAATTTGACAGGAGGTATTCCAGACTACCAAATAAAGTCAATAAAAGTTCTGTAAGTCTCTGCTGATTATAATGTTTGGGTGATGATATAAATTTTAGAGAATGGTTTTAACTATTATTTTACAGCGATTTGTCATATAACCAACTCGATGGACCAATCCCTCATTCTATTCTTCAAAGATATCAGGCCGGTCTGCTTGACTTAAGGTTTGCATGCTCTGTTGCACAATCCTTTCGTCTTGACTGAATGTTTCACAATTTCTTACAACAGAAAAAAAAAAATCAAACTAACAACTACACCGAAAAGAAACAGGGTTAAGCCTCATAGAAAAGAAATCAAGGTTTAGCAAAAATCTTCGCACATTTCACAAAACAAGAGTTATACAAGTTTGACTTTCTGTGGCAACAGTTTGGTTGGTGTTATATTTTGTGGCGTGCCACACTTTTCCAGCGCCATGCCGCAGCAGCCTCATTGTCGTATATGTGAACACTTACCAAATTTGACGAAGTTGTGATGGCCAATTCGGGTGCCACAAGAAGTGTGTGCAGCAACACTTGCGCAGAGCATTGCATTGATCTAAACATTCCATCAGTTACGTGTACTAGTATAACTATAAGGCTTTATCATCTATCGGCATTCAATATGACAAATAGATAAGGACATTTACACTGGTAGAAAATAGGCCTTTAGTCCCGGTTCGCAAAGGCCATTAATCCTGGCTGTGCAACCGGGACTAAATATGCGCGACTAAAGGCCCCCCCTTTATTCGCGCCTCTTACGAACCGCGACTAAAGGCCCGTCCATGTGGGCGCCAGGAGTCCGTCGGGGCGGAGGACCTTTAGTCCCGGTTCTCGTGGCTAACCGGGACTAAAGGCCTCCTCCGCAGGTTTAGGGTTTTAGCCCCCCTAAACCTGGTTTCTTTTTAATTTGTAGTGTTTTATTTCTTTTATATTTTATTTTGTGTTTTATTTTAATTTTGATGAAGTTTGAGTACACATATTCTACGCTACTATATACATGCATATGAAATTTCAAACAAGAAGAATTCAAGAGGAATATATAATATATATTCAATCTCGGGTGACCATATACAACTTCGAACAAGTTTCCATACACAATTAGGATGGATGACCATATACAACTTCGAACAAGTTTCAATCTCGGGTATGCATATAAATTTCTTCGTCCTCGGTATAGTGTTCTCCTTTAGGATTGATGACTTCCCTCATGAAAAATCCTGCTAATTCATCTTGAATTGGTCGGAAGCGAGCTTCTGGACTAAGCCTCCTCCGCAAGTTATCCGTCGCCTTCCGCATGCTATCCGATGCCTTCCGCTCAGAGGTGTGTCTCCGGATGTTCTCACAAACATAGTATCCACATAGATTGGTCCCCGGTGGCTGCTTATCCACATTAACTAACCTTCTAAAATCTAGCTCATGTTTGAATTCACCGACAATTTCTTCTGAGAACCGTCTCCAAACCCTACAGGGCAAAGAAAATTAAATGAACAAGGGAGTTATTAGTTACTTGATATTAGGAAATGAACGAAAGAGACCGATCGATATAGAGCTCAAATGATTGAAAATAATTACTTTTGCAGCATTTTTCTCATGTCGGCCCAACGCTTTGGATCCGAATCCATAGAGTCCATGATTAGAACTCTGGAGGTGTGAAGTTCAATATTTAGCAGAATCCAGTGGAACCTGCGGACACGTTACATGCACAGTCATGCATAACTCATCGATTAGACATACCATGCATGGAGTAAACAAAAGAGAATGGGCACAAGAGAGAAACACTCACCCAAAATGGTAAGGAAATAGAATATGACTTTTGAGTTGATGCTTTCTAAGAAACTTGTACAAGTCTTTCTCCACGTCTTCGGGGTGATTTTGTAACACATGTCCATTAACGATATGTGGGTCAATGAACCCAACATCATGGATGTTTCTTATTTTGCATTCCCAAATCTTCAATCTGCATAATAGCGTACGCAACAATATAGTTAGGACAATATATATATATATATATATATATATATATAGTGCAGGCAATGAAGAACGAGATGAGGTAGAAATAAATCACTTACAGAACGTAGCAACTCAGGATAGATTTGTCGAGCTCGCGCAGATTGAACAGCTGGAACAATTCACTCATATGAACTTGTACAGAGTACCGTTTGGTGTGATGCTCCTCTGTAACATCCGCATAAACATATTCTTTGTCGGCCCATGTTATGAATTGCTTGTACCAACGTAGCAGATTTCGCATTTGTGGTGGTAGACTCTTTTCCCGCGCAGGCTCGACGAGAGGCCCATTCCGCACATATTGTAATGCTATCTCACATACTGGCGCATCCTCAAGGCCTAAGAAGGCACGAAGAGTCAAACCCATCTCGGACGCTTGTTTCATGGCACTCGCTACAGTCAATCCAAGTGCTGCCGCAGCTGCTATGATCTCGGGGTCCTCTTCCGGACCGGCTTTCACTATGAGCGGGGGGATCGATTGTTTATTCTGCATCCCGAGCTGGTCAACTTGTTTCCCGCTTTTTTTACTTTCTTCTTTCTCCTCCTTCAATATTTTTGCTTGCCTACGAAGTTCATGTCCATAGTCGTCAGGCATATTCAGCTCGGCTTGGGACGGTGTCGTCAAAAATCCTTTGCCCACTTCTTTTGCTTCTCAGTGAATACTTGCTTGGGCTCAGGCTCTTTTATCGCCTTCGTATCCGCCTTCCATTTCTCATAATGAGCAGACGCGGCCAATTTGGTTTCAGCTTCACTAAGTTCCCAAGGCCTTGAGAGGAGAGGCTTCAGTGATGGCTCCGGTACCCTTGTGGTCTTAGGTACATAAGGGTCCGGGTTAATAGTCCAGGAGCGGGTTTCCTTGCTGTCCGCCTGCTTCTGCTTCTTCGCCGGAGGTGGATTGGGGGGCGTCGTACCCGCCGGAGGAGGATTGGGGGGCGGCGGCTGCTTACCCGCCGGAGGTTGTGGATCGGGGGACAGCGTCGAATGGCGTGAAGGAGGTGTAGGTGAACCACCACGACCACCACCACCGCCACAACCACCACCACCACCACCATCGGAGGAGGGTGGACTTGTTAGCCTTGGCGCCTCGCCTGGAAACACTATATACTTCTTTTTGTTGGAAATATGCCCTAGAGGCAATAATAAATAGGTTATTATTATATTTCCTTGTTCATGATAATCGTTTATTATCCATGCTAGAATTGTATTGATAGGAAACTCAGATACATGTGTGGATACATAGACAACACCATGTCCCTAGTAAGCCTCTAGTTGACTAGCTCGTTGATCAATAGATGGTTACGGTTTCCTGACCATGGACATTGGATGTCGTTGATAACGGGATCACATCATTAGGAGAATGATGTGATGGACAAGACCCAATCCTAAGCCTAGCACAAGATCGTGTAGTTCGTTTGCTCAGAGCTTTTCTAATGTCAAGTATCACTTCCTTAGACCATGAGATTGTGCAACTCCCGGATACCGTAGGAATGCTTTGGGTGTGCCAAACGTCACAACGTAACTGGGTGGCTATAAAGGTGCACTACGGGTATCTCCGAAAGTGTCTGTTGGGTTGGCACGAATCGAGACTGGGATTTGTCACTCCGTGTAAACGGAGAGGTATCTCTGGGCCCACTCGGTAGGACATCATCATTATGTGCACAATGTGACCAAGGAGTTGATCACGGGATGATGTGAGTTACGGAACGAGTAAAGAGACTTGCCGGTAACGAGATTGAACAAGGTATAGGGATACCGACGATCGAATCTCGGGCAAGTAACATACCGATAGACAAAGGGAATTGAATACGGGATTGATTGAATCCCCGACATCGTGGTTCATCCGATGAGATCATCGTGGAACATGTGGGAGCCAACATGGGTATCCAGATCCCGCTGTTGGTTATTGACCGGAGAACGTCTCGGTCATGTCTGCATGGTTCCCGAACCCGTAGGGTCTACACACTTATGGTTCGATGACGCTAGGGTTATAGGGAAAGCATGTACGTGGTTACCGAATGTTGTTCGGAGTCCCGGATGAGATCCCGGACGTCACGAGGAGTTCCGGAATGGTCCGGAGGTAAAGATTTATATATGGGAAGTCCTGTTTTGGTCACCGGAAAAGTTTCGGGTGAAATCGGTAATGTACCGGGACCACCGGGAGGGTCCCGGGGGTCCACCAAGTGGGGCCACCAGCCCCAGAAGGCTGCGTGGGCCAAGTGTGGGAGGGGACCAGCCCCAGGTGGGCTGGTGCGCCCCCCCACCAAGGCCCAAGGCGCATGGGAGAGTGGGAGGGGGCAAACCCTAGGTCCAGATGGGCCTTAGGGCCCATCTAGTGGGGCGCCTCCCCCTCTCCTCCCCTTGGCCGCCCCCCTTGATGGGATCTAGGGCTGGCCACCTCCTCTTGGGGGTGGAAACCCTAGATGGGGGCGCAGCCCTCCCCCTCCCCTATATATATTGAGGTTTTGGGCTGCCATAGACATGAGAACGTCTCCTTTTGGTGCAGCCCTACCCCTCTCCCTCCTCCTCCTCTCCCGCGGTGCTTGGCGAAGCCCTGCGGGATTGCCACGCTCCTCCACCACCACCATGCCGTCGTGTTGCTGCTGGATGGAGTCTTCCCAACCTCTCCCTCTCTCCTTGCTGGATCAAGGCGTGGGAGACGTCACCGGGCTGCACGTGTGTTGAACGCGGAGGCACCGTACTTTCGGTGCTTAGATCGGAATCAACCGCGATCTGAATCGCTACGAGTACGACTCCCTCATCCGCGTTCTTGCAACGCTTCCGCATCGCGATCTACAAGGGTATGTAGATTCACTCCCCTTCCCCTCGTTGCTAGATTACTCCATAGATTGATCTTGGTGATGCGTAGAAAATTTTGAATTTCTGCTACGTTCCCCAACAGTGGCATCATGAGCTAGGTCTATGCGTAGTTTCTATGCACGAGTAGAACACAAAGTAGTTGTGGGCGTCGATGTTGCCAATTCTTCTTGCCGCTACTAGTCTTATCTTGTTTCGGCGGCATTGTGGGATGAAGCGGCCCGGACCGACCTTACACGTACGCTTACGTGAGACAGGTTCCACCGACTGACATGCACTAGTTGCATAAGGTGGCTAGCGGGTGTCTGTCTCTCCTACTTTAGTCGGAACGGATTCGATGAAAAGGGTCCTTATGAAGGGTAAATAGAAATTGGCAAATCACGTTGTGGTCATACGTAGGTAAGAAACGTTCTTGCTAGAAACCTACAAACCACGTAAAAACTTGCAACAACAATTAGAGGACGTCTAACTTGTTTTTGCAGCAAGTGCTATGTGATGTGATATGGCCAGAAGATGTGATGAATGATATATGTGATGTATGAGATTGATCATATTCTTGTAATAGGAATCACGACTTGCATGTCGATGAGTATGACAACCGGCAGGAGCCATAGGAGTTGTCTTTATTTTTGTATGACCTGCGTGTCATTGAATAACGCCATGTAAGTTACTTTACTTTATTGCTAAGCGCGTTAGCCATAGAAGTAGAAGTAACCGTTGGCGTGACAACTTCAAGAAGACACAATGATGGAGATCATGATGATGGAGATCATGGTGTCATGCCGGTGACAAAGATGATCATGGTGCCCCGAAGATGGAGATCAAAGGAGCATAATGATATT
>NC_057802.1:441817145-442027387 GCF_018294505.1 Triticum aestivum | reverse complement strand
AGTGGGCCCAGAGATACCTCTCCGTCACACGGAGTGACAAATCCCAGTCTCGATCCGTGCCAACCCAACAGACACTTTCGGAGATACCCGTAGTGCACCTTCATAGTCACCCAGTTACGTTGTGACGTTTGGCACACCCAAAGCACTCCTACGGTATCCGGGAGTTGCACGATCTCATGGTCTAAGGAAAAGATACTTGACATTGGAAAAGCTCTAGCAAACGAAACTACACGATCTTTTATGCTATGCTTAGGATTGGGTCTTGTCCATCACATCATTCTCCTAATGATGTGATCCCGTTATCAATGACATCCAATGTCCATAGTCAGGAAACCATGACTATCTGTTGATCAACGAGCTAGTCAACTAGAGGCTTACTAGGGACACGTTGTGGTCTATGTATTCACACATGTATTACGATTTCCGGACAATACAATTATAGCATGAACAATAGACAATTATCATGAACAAAGAAATATAATAATAACCATTTATTATTGCCTCTAGGGCATATTTCCAACACAATATACGTTGTTCCCTTTGTCATCGATATGTTACTTGCCCGAGATTCGATCGTCGGTATCTCAATACGTAGTTCAATCTCGTTACCGGCAAGTCTCTTTTCTCGTTCTGTAATACATCATCCCGCAACTAACTCATTAGTTACAATGCTTGCAAGGCTTATAGTGATGTGCATTACCGAGTGGGCCCAGAGATACCTCTCCGACAGTCGGAGTGACAAATCCTAATCTCGAAATACGCCAACCCAACAAGTACCTTCGAAGACATCTGTAGAGCACCTTTATAATCACCCAGTTACGTTGTGACATTTGGTAGCACAAAAAGTGTTCCTCCGGTAAACGGGAGTTGCATAATCTCATAGTCATAGGAACATGTATAAGTCATGAAGAAAGCAATAGCAACATACTAAAAGTGCGTTATATCGACTAGAGGGGGGTGAATAGGCGATTTTTATGAATTCTTCACTGAGGAATTTGCCAGTGAGGAAATTCCTTGGCGAAGAACTACTTGCAGCGGAATAAGTACTCAAAAGTATGCATAGCAGAACACAAGCATGGTCATCATGATGAAATGAAGACAAGCACAGAGTACAAAAGCGTAAACACAGGATAGCACAGGATGAAGACAAACAGACTGAAGAAATTGAACTGAGGAAATTGAGAAAGTCTTCAGTCAAAGTCTTCAAACACAGATATGACAAGCACACAACACATTAATGAGGAAATGAAAGAGTTGAGGAAATAGAACCAGTAAGCTTGGTGAAGACAATGATTTGGTAGACCAGTTCCAACTGTTGTCTCAGTTGTACATCTGGTTAGGGCGGCTAGGTACATCTGATAAGACATAAATGCCCTTCAATGATATGACCGTTAGTTGGGTAGATATTTTGGGACAGCTGGCGCATAGCACAGCAACGGTCGGAAATTTGAGTATCAAATTCCTCAGGGCTATCATGTTCCTCACTGTGTAGGCAATCCGCACTGGCGAATTCCTAACTCCTCAGTCAGAACAAATTCCTCAGAGAGCAGAAGAACTTAGTCTCTGTCACTGAAGAATATGACTGGACTGTATGAGATTTCCAATGGCTTCACTCGAAGGGATTGGTAGGTGTAGGATTTTTAGTTGAGCATCACATGGAATTTTTTCCTTAGTATTTCCTCGACCCCCTTTAACAGTACGGTGTTTCCTATGACTCAAGAAAGAGAAAATGAAACTACGAAAACAAAAGTCTTCACGCTTCATGTTCCTCAAATGAATACCAAGTCTTCAAGGTCACACGAATTTCTTCACTTTCAAAGTCTTCAGAAAGTCTTCAGAAATCCAAAGTCTTTAGTCGAAGAACTTCATTTTTAGGGGTCGACTTTTTCTGTAAATATCAAACTCCTCATAGACTTATAGACCTGTGTACACTCATAAACACATTAGTCCCTTAACCTATAAGTCTTTAATACACCAAAATCACTAAGGGGCACTAGATGCACTTACAATCTCCCCCTTTTTGGTGATTGATGACAATATAGGTTAAGTTTTCAACGGGGATAAACATATGAAGTGTAAATACTGATAGTGAGGAATTTGATTGCAAGATATAGAAGAACTCCCCCTGAAGATGTGCATAGTGAGGAATTTGCTTTTGAAGCAATGCACACTTGAAGAGTTGAATCATGGAGATCTCCCCCTATATCTTGTAATTCATACACGCATTTGGCATAATATATGAAGAATTTGAAATGCATGATGAAATATGGTGACTGATGTAATTTAGCATGCGTGCAATAACATTAACGAGGAATAAGCATGCAAAAGAAACAGCAAAAGTATCAGGCCACCATAGAGTTTTAAGTTTACAACTCGATCCAACAAAGTCATCAGAAGAACGAGAGTTGTAACTTAGAAAAAAACGCCCATATAAGATAGAGCCGCTTGAAGACTAACTCAAATTTCTCCCCCTTTGTCATCAAATGACCAAAAGGTTCGAAAATGAGGACTAACGCCCCTGAAGAATATCAATTTGATGAAGGAGCGTCAGCGTTGTTGGGGTCGTTTGTTGTAGTAGGGCCTGCCGCAGTGTCGTCCAAGTCTTCATGTTCATCAGTGTCACGTGATGAAGAATAGGAGCTGGCCACCAAGGAAGGAACCTTGACCTTCTTGTACTTCTTCGGAGGAGGTGCATCCCAGTCAAAATCTTCCTTGAGACTCATTTTATTCAAATCTTCTGCGCTATAAATGTGAGACAGAACAACCCAGGTGCGGTTGAGGGTTTCATGAAGGTAGTAATGGTTTTTCTTCACTGCATCGTGGGTAGCAGTCATGTTGTGAAGAATTGAACCAAACTGAAACTTGACCCATTTGTGATTGCGATCAACCTTCTGGTGAAGACTGAGGAGAAGCTCACGGTCAGTCATCACCCTAGGAGCTGTGCCTTGAGGATTTGGCTTGGTTGCGTTGGCGGCAGAGTCATGGGTGGCAGAGTCATCATTGGTGGAGTAGGATGCAGCCTTGTGAAATTGACCATCCAATGGACGAATGCCTTCATCAATAACAGCAGTAGCCTTGCCCTTTTCATCAGCTGAGAAAAATGTCCGTTTGAGGACTTCGATCGGGGGCAAGTAGCTGCAATGGTTTAGTGTATCAGCTTTGTAGTTGACTGAAGATCTTGTTCTGATGAATCTCATAATCCACGGAGCATAAGGCTTCAACTCAAACGGTGACATTGCGACATTGGCCAGAGTCCTCATGAAGAAATCATGGAAGTTGACAGGAACGCCATGAATTATATTGAAAAGCAGATTCTTCATGATGCCAACGACTTCTTCTTCATTCGAGTCGTGGCCCTTGATAGGACTCAATGTCTTCGTCAGAATGCGATAGACAGTCCGAGGCACATATAACAATTCCTTCACAAGGAATTTTGTTCTTGGGGCCTGACCTGGCTTCAAAGGCTTCATCAGCACTTGCATATAGTGATCTGTAAGCTCAGGTTCACTGTAGACGCAACGAGCAGCTTCAAGGGGAGGACTGAGAGGCAAAGCACGAAGCAATTCAGTAGCTGGTGCCTTGTAGTGAGTATTTTCAGACATTCAGTCCAGCACCCATGAATTCACATCTTCAGAGTCTCCGGTGATGTGCAGAGTTGCATAAAATTGAAGAATAAGCTCTTCATTCCAATCACATATATCAGTGCAGAAATTTAACAGTCCCGCGTCGTAAAGAACACTGAGGACTGGCCCGAAGCACGACAGAGATTCCATATCCACGTGAGGAATGTGCTCATGATCGAAGACTTTGTCTTTGTTGAACAGCACTGAGGAATAAAAATTTGCCTGGCTGGTAGTCCAGAAACGCCTCTTCCTAATGCGAGCAGAGTCATAGGGGTTGTAGTCAGTGAAGAATACGTGCTCGCCGAAGAAATCATTAGCCTTGAATTTTTGCTTCCTTGAGAATGGATCCTTTGGCTTGGGCAGAGGAGTGTCAGTCAGTTGCATGACAACCTCAGGAATCGCCATCTCAAGTTCTTCAGGCTGAGGAATTTCTGGTTCCTCTTTAGTGGCAGTCTGGGTCTTCAATTCCTCATTTTCATTTTCTTCAGCACTAGTGGCTGGAACTTGTTCATGAGCTTCATCAGATCCCATTTGAACTGTTGTTGCCGGGGGCTGAGGAATTTGTTGCAATGGAGTGAAGAGTGGAGAGTTGGGGTGCTGACTTTCCCAGAAGTCATCATTCATCACTGGTGTGGTACAGCCAATGTCCACATCTTCATCTTCCATTTCTTCAACGCCAGCCTCTTCAGCAGTAAACTGAGGCATAGGCGAGGAAACTGTGGGGGTTGAAGGGATTTTATCCACTTCAATTTCTTCATCCATCTGCTCTGACGAAGCAGTAGAAGGATTTTCTTCATCAGATCCGCTAGGGGTCACATATTCTTCATCAAAAGGGACGATTTCCTTTGATGGCATGGAGGAAACTGGAACATCATCAATTGGATTAGCAAATGAGCTTGTCAATTTCTTCATCTTCTTCGATGTTGAAGAATCTGAAGGAGCCGATGCTTTCCTTTTCTTCACTGCTGCACGCTCTACAGCCTTGGTCTTCTTCACATCTGATGCAGATGGAAGGATTGGAGTTGGAGTAGGCACAGAAGGAGCAGAGGAATGTGGTTGATTTTCCTCAGGCACAACTAATGCAGTTGCCCTGACATCTTCATTTTCTTCAGACGCACCACTAGTGGGTGCCCTGGCAGTTTCATCAGCGGCTGGAATGCAGTCATCAGCCCTGGAACTCACATTTTCTTCAGCAGCCTGATTGTCATCAGCGGTGCTGGCATGTTCTTCAGTGGGCTAAGCAGATGCTTCAGCCTAAGGAATTTCTTGTTGCGATGGGGCTGCAACATTGGAGGTGAACATCTTTGTCAGTTTAACAAACCTGACCTTGGCTCCTTTCCAATCAGCATAGTAAGCATTGAAATCATCGTTGAGGGTTTTGATCTCAGACTGGATCTTCACAAGTTCATCAGTTGTCATAGAGACAACGTTGTTCTTCAGGAATTTCTCCTTCCTGTACTGCGCTTTCTTGAGCTGCCTGGCCTTCTCAAATTTCCATTTCTCTTCTTGGATGAAGGCAGTCAGCATATGACTTTGACCAGGAGTCAGCTTGAAGTCAGGCATAGGAGTGTTTGGGTCCTTGTGCCAGAGATCAATGTAATCGAGGATCAACTTTGGATCCATAAGCAGAGGCACATTTATGCCCTTGGCTCTAGCGGCCCTGACTTGCCTATCTCTGATGATTTCAGCAAGTTCTTCATCATCAGCTTCGTCTTCTTCAGACAGCACTTGGAAGGCAACCTGCTTCTTGTGAGGACTTGGGCGAGAGCCTCGTCCAGCAGTGGTCTTAGTCTTCAGCAGAGAGGGTCCTGTTGAAGAATTTGGTGCAGCTGAGGAACTGGCTGAAGCTCCTGAGGCAATAGAGATGCCTGTAGTCCTTTGGCACATGGCAAGATGCACAGGTGCTGAGGATTTGGTCGGAGCAGCTGAGGACTTTGGAGGAGCAGGAGCAGCGTGAGGAATTGGCCGTGAGGGCTTAGCTGAGGTACTTGGCCGTGAGGGCATTGAAGAAGAAGCACTTGGCTTATGCGCAGGCTTCTTTGCCATGGATTTCTTCGGCCTTACAGAGGCCTCAGCAGCAGCAGCAGCAGTAGAGTCTTCGTTGAATTTCCTCACTGCATCTTTTGCCTGTTTGGCCAGTTTGGCCTGGCGCTTGGCCCATTCTTCAGGAAAATCCTCACCGCACTTGATGCCAGTGGGATCTGCTTCTTGTCTAGGTGCCAATGGTGGTCTTGAGCATGGAGGAGTAACAGCGAATTTCTTCATGTACTTGGGAGTCACATATCTGTACTCCCTCCACTCTCTTGCCCATCTCCTCTCTATCTTCTGAATGCGCACCTTGCGCTGATTTTTATCTTCCTCAGGGGGTGTGCAGTACCCAGCATAGATGTCCTCAGGGATTTCAAAAGCAGTGTTGACCTCAGGCCTCTTTCCTCCTTTCTGTGGCTTCTTACCGTCAGCCATTTTCTTTAGATGAGAATTTGAACAATGGAATTCTCTGAAGAAGTATGCAACTTTTCTTCGAGGAACGCTGCAAATGAGTTAAGTTGATGAGAACCTAGTGATTCAGCAGCAGACATGAGTACCTGTGAACAGAGTATAGTTGCGAGGAATTTGGAGAGGTCATATGCGTTCTCAGAAGGTTTTTCAAAAAAGAACAAGTTTGAGGAATTTGACCAGATGAGTCTTGAAGAATTTCACTAAGCGTTCTTTGTCTTAGGTTCCAAAGTTGTATAGATCAAAGATCCACACAATTGAGGAATCTTGAAGAAAAATGATGCTTAGAGAAACGAATCAAGAACAGATGACATGTGAGGTGTTTAGTGTGTGAAGAATTTGAAGAATAAACACCTTTGAAGATTTTGTAGAAATCATTTGAATCAAAGAGGGTAGTAAAAGTAACTTTTAATTACCCTGAGCGAAGAACACGACGAACTGTGAGGTGGAGAAGTGAAGTTCGTCTGTGCAGATCTTCCACGCCCTAACTCGGCGGAGGAAGACGGCTACGGCGGCGGCGGAGTGAAGATTTCCGCGGCCGGCGCGAGTACGGCGGCGATGAGGTCGAGGCAGTGAAGCTCTTCCTCACCGGCGACGTTGAAGTAGCGGCGGCGCTAGGGTTTGGGAAGCTCGAGCTGGAGAGAGGTCGAGCAGAGTAAAGGAAGTGAGGAAGGGGAGAGGGGGTGTTTATAGCCACGGTGAAAAACTGTTCGCCCGAAGAAATTGGACGAACGTGCCCCTGACCCTTCTCATTCGCTTGACATGTGTCACCCACGTACTGAGAAGTGGAGATCGTGTTAGATCATGGGTGAACAGATAAGTATTTCGTGGGATGCGGAACGGTTTGAGCGGCAAAGCCGAAAATTTGGATAAGATAAGTTAAAAGTTTCGTTTGCAAATTCTTCAGCTGACAAGGACACAGTGAAGATTTTGAACGAGTTTCAAATAGAACGCACATGAAGAATTTGTGAATAGATTGGGTTGAGTATAGCATAGAGGGGGAAGGGTCCGATCACATTCACTTAGTAGAAAAATCAACTTGAAGAATTAGCCATAAGTGAATGCTGTAGAGGACATAAACTCATATATATATATATATATATAGCCAATGAAGAAAAACGACGGAGAAGGTGAAGACAATGCAAAGTTGAAGAACATGAACAACTGAGGAATTTCAAAAACTGAGGAAAAAACTCAAATACAAGATTTTCAACTTTTGTGGTGGCGTGACCCACCGTATAAGAATGATGATTTCAGACACCACGTATAATTGTCGTAGGGCTCTGAGAATCAAATTCTTCATTAATTTCTTCACACTTAGAGTGTTATTCTTCATTGATTGAAGAAAAACGTTTCTTCATGTGTTGCACATCTAAGTCATCAATTTTACATAAGTGTTAGGATGAGTGTCCTTTTCAAAGAACATTCGAAGATTCTAGGATATTTAGCTCACACCGCAACTTGCTAAATCTCTTCTCATCCAAGGGCTTAGTGAAGATATCGGCTAGCTGTTCTTCAGTCTTCACATGCTCAGTAGAAATGTCGCCCTTCAACACATGATCGCGAAGAAAATGATGAATCTGAATGTGCTTTGTCTTCGAGTGCTGAACTGGGTTGTGAGCAATCTTGATGGCACTCTCATTGTCACAGAAGAGAGGCACATTCTTCACGTTGACGCCATAGTCCTTGAGAGTTTGCTTCATCCACAGCAATTGAGCACAGCAAGAACCAGCAGCAATGTACTCAGCTTCAGCAGTAGACAGTGATACGCAGTTCTGTTTCTTCGAGGACCAACAGACCAAAGATCGTCCGAGGAAATGACATGTACCAGATGTTGACTTGCGGTCCACACGACCACCAGCATAGTCAGAGTCAGAATAGCCAATGAGATCAAAAGCCGAGCCCTTGGGGTACCATAATCCAAGTGTTGGTGTGTGAGCTAGATATCGAAGAATATGTTTCACAGCCTTATGGTGTGATTCCTTTGGTGTAGCTTGAAATCGGGCACACATGCAAACACTAAGCATAATATCTGGCCTAGATGCACATAAATACAATAAAGAACCAATCATGGAGCGGTATACCTTTTGATCGAAGTCAATACCATTTTCATCAGTGCACAGATGGCCATTTGTGTGCATCGGAATTTTGACGCCTTTGCAATCTTGCATGCCGAATTTCCTCAGTACATCCTTGAGGTATTTCTCCTGAGATATGAATATGATATTGCGCTGTTGACAAATTTGAAGACCTAAGAAGAATTTCAATTCTCCCATCATAGACATTTGATATTCTTCACTCATCATATAGGCAAATTCATCACTATAACGTTGGTCAGTACAGCCAAAGATAATATCATCAATATATATTTGGCACACAAACAATTCACCATCATAAGATTTAGTGAAAAGAGTAGGGTCGAGTGAACCGGGTTTGAAGCCTTTCTTCATGAGGAATTCCTTGAAAGTATCATACCATGCCCGAGGGGCCTGCTTGAGGCCATAGAGGGCCTTATTGAGTCTGAAGACTTTGTCAGGATGCTTTGGATCTTCAAAACCTGGGGGTTGAGCAACATATACTTCTTACTCAAGCTTACCATTGAGGAATGCACTTTTCACATCCATTTGATATAAAGTGATATCATGATGGTTAGCATAAGCAAGTAATATGCGAATAGCTTCAAGTCTGGCAACAGGTGCAAAAGTTTCATCGAAATCAATTCCTTCAACCTGTGTGTAGCCTTGAGCTACAAGCCGTGCCTTATTCCTCACCACAAGGCCATTTTCATCTTGCTTGTTGCGGTAGATCCACTTTGTGCCAATGATATTGTGCTTGCGAGGATCTGGACATGTAACCAGTTCCCAGACGTTGTTGGGTTCGAACTGATGTAATTCTTCTTGCATGGCCTGAATCCACTCAGGCTCCAGAAATGCTTCATCTACCTTAGTGGGCTCTGTGATAGAGACAAAAGCATAGTTCCCACAAAAGTTAGATTAATGTGAAGCTTTTGAGCGTGTGAGAGGACCTGGTGCTTCAATGTCATCGATGATCTTTTCAACTTGCACTTCTTTTGCAACGCGAGGATGAGTAGGTTGTCGTCGAGGAATTTGATCAGCATTTTCTTCAGCACCATTTTCTCCAGCATTTTCTTCAGGTGCATTAGCTCGACGTTCTTCACGTTCTGGAATGAATTCTTCAGCAGATTCTTCGGTAGGAATGACATCCTCAGTAGCCTTGAACTTGATAGTTTCCTCAGGTGCTGGTTCATCTATCACAGAGGGTAGGTGCTCTCTTTGCGAGCCATTAGTTTCATTGAACCGCACATCTACAGTTTCAACAACCTTGTGAAGAACGTTGTTGAAGACTCTGTAGGTGTGCGAGTCCTTTCCATAACCAAGCATAAAACCTTCATGTGCTTTCGGTGCAAATTTAGCATTGTGATGAGGATCTCTAATCCAACATTTAGCACTGAAGACTTTGACATAACTCACATTGGGTTTCTTGTCAGTGAGGAGTTCATAGGCAGTCTTCTTGAAGAATTTGTGAAGATATAACCTGTTGATGATGTGGCACGCAGTATAAATTGCCTCAATCCAGAAGTGACGAGGTGTCTTGTACTCATCAAGCATAGTGCGTGCCATCTCAACGAGAGTTCTGTTCTTGCGCTCCACGACGCCATTCTGCTGAGGAGTGTAAGGAGCAGATAACTCATGAGTAATACCAAGTTCATCAAGATAGTCATCAAGACCAGAATTCTTGAACTCAGTTCCATTGTCACTTCTGATGTGCTTGATCTTCACACCAAAGTTGGTTGAAGCCCTCGAGGAAAATCGTTTGAAGACTTCCTGCACTTCATGTTTGTAAGTGACAATATGTACCCATGTGTAACGAGAGTAATCATCAACAATAACAAAGCCATAGAGAGATGCGTCATTTGTGACTGCTGAGTAATGCACTACAAAAAAAAGACACATCCGTGACATTTTGGGCCGAACGAATTTTTTTTCTGTCATACATATGACACTTCTATGACGATAATTGTGACAAAACCCGGTATCATCATAGATGTGGTGGGCTCCTACTTCTATGACAAAAAATCATGACAGAAAATGGGCTTTTCGTCCTGGGCGGGCTGGAGACGCAGCTGCATGACATTCTTTGGGCCGTCCATGACGGAAAAAACCGTGGTAGAAGCGAGGGCGAGGAAAATTTCGGGGAGTTCCCGGTTACGGTGGGAGGTCGGGGGCCGAGCGATGCGCGTTTCTCTCATACACGTACGCACGTGTGTGCGAGGCGTTGACTCTAACTGAACCCGAGCGAGGCGTTGGGCTCTAACTGAACCCGAGTGATTGCACTGCAGGCTACGCGTTATTGAATCCGAGCGATCGATCGATGGCTGTTAACTGAACCCGATCGAGTGATTCCTTCGCCACTGCTGCTAACTGAAGCCGATCGATGCTGCCTCTGGATGAACAGTGAGCGTTGCTGGGGGGGTTTGGATGAACAGTTCCCGGTGGGGGTGGATGAACAGGACCCCGTGGTGTTGCCTCTGGATGAACAGGACCCCGATCGATCGAGCCGGTTGGGGCTGGATGAATAGGACCCCGTGGAGGGTAGGATGAACAGGACCACCCCGTGGAGGGCAGAATGAACAGTAGACGGTGGAGGGCTGGATGAACAGTAGCCCGTGGAGGGGTGGTTGAACAGGAGCCCGTGGAGAGGGCTGGTTGAACAGTAGCCGGTGGAGTAGCGCGTGGTGGAGGCTGGATGAACAGGAGCCCGTGGATGAACAGTCGCAGGTGGAGGCTGGAGGAGGTCGACGGTGGATGAACAGTAGCCCGTGGAGGCTGGAGGGGGTCGACGGTGGAGATGAACAGTGTCCCGTGGAGTCCCGTTTTGCGGTACGCCACACCCCTCCCGATGAATAGGACCCCCGTTTCGACCGTAGCACTCCAACACAAGTCCGTTTCCTCCGTTTTGCGGTACGCCACACCCCTCCCGATCAACAGGACCCCCGTTTCGACCGTAGGAGGTCCGTTTCCTCCGTTTTGCGGTACGCCAGACCCCTCCTGATGAACAGGATCCCGTTTCAAACGTGGCTGGTCGAACACAAGGCCGTTTCCTCCGATCTGTGGTATGCCAGGCCTCATTTCCATCGGCTGTTCCATCCAAGCCCTCCCGATGAACACGACGACGCATTCCGTTCCGACCGAGCGGTTGGCTCCCCATGAACACGACGACGACGCTGTTTCTCCGTTCCGACCCAGCCATGTACACGAGCCCTGGCCGTACGTATGCGCGAGTAGGCGTTCGAGACCCTGCCCGTATGTATGTACGTGGCCGTATTTTCTTTCTTGCACACTGGCCGCTGTACGTACGTGTACGTGCTGCGTGCGCGCCTCTACTACGACACGTGCGCGCCTCTACATCGACCAGTATGTACGTACACGTTCGCGACCAGAATGACAATGCTACGTACGCTTCGACCAGGTGGGTCCCGACTGTCATGCACTTCCTTGCCTGCGAAGATGTAGCTGGTGGATCCCAGCAGTCAGGGGGGTGAATCGTTTTGTTTTTGCCCGGACGCACTTCCTTGCGTGGGAAGATGTAGCTGGTGGGTCCCCGCAGTCAGGGGGAAACGTTTTTTCGCAAAATACAGTGGCCCGTCCGGTGGGTCCCCGCTGTCAGGTGGAGGAATAATTATTTTCCGCGTAATAAGGAGGCACTTCCTTGCTGCGGCTGTGGCCCAGCTGTCAGCCTCTCCATGTACAGTCCACGTCCGATGGGAGCCGTTCCTTGACCACGCCGCGCCGAGAGCACCATGGTGGTGGACGACGGCGAGGCCTAGGAAGGGGATGACGCGGAGCCGGGGAAGATGCGACAGTGGAAGCCCGCGCGGAGAGGAGTACGAGGGTTCACTGGTTCGGCTGCGGTGTGAGGCTGCCGTCGCCGCAGGGCCTGGCCAGCGGTGGGAATAGTAGGGCGGTGAGTTCTCCGCGGCAGCACAACCGGCCACGGGAGGCAGGAGCATGCGGCACGACCGGCGCTGCTTTGGGCGGCTGGAGCAATAAGACCAGAGATTGAAGAAGCACTACGGCCGTTGGATGGACATCATACGGTCACTGGAGCTAGAATCGTGCATATTGACTAAGTTGACAAAGCCTTCCATCCCCGTCAACTTAGTAGGCCCACAAGTCAGCCTGCCACTATACTGGGTCCCAGCTAGCAGGGGGAGTATTCATTTTTTTGTGCGTAATAAGGACGCACTTCCTTGCGTGAGAAGATATAGCTGGTGGGTCCGAGCTGTCAGCGGCGGTAACATTTTTTCGCGAAATACAGAGGCCCTTTCGGTGAGTCCCAGATGTCAGGTGGAGGAATCATTATTTTGCGCGTAATAAGGAGGCATTTCCTTGCGTGCGGCCGTGGACCCAGCTGTCAGCCTCTCCACGTACAGTCCAATTCAGATGCATGTCGGTCGTTGACCACGTTGACCAGGCCGCGCCGGGAGCACCAGGGCGGTGGACGACGGTGAGGCCTAGGAAGGGAATGACATGGAGGCAGGGAAGACTCGGCAGTTGTTTCCCACGCGGAGGGGAGTATGACTATACGAGGGTTTTCTGGTTCGTCTGCCGTCGCCGGAGAATAACAACAGGTGTGGGTGAGTAGAGGGATGGCTAGGCCAGCGATGGGAGTACGGTGGGGCGGTGAAGCCTGCACGACATCATAGCCGGCCGCGGGGAGGAGGGAGCAGGCAGTCCCGCCGGTGCTTGTTTGAGCGGCTGGAGCAGGAAGAGCAGAGATTGAAGAAGCACGACGGCCGTTGGATGGACATCCAACAGTCACTGCTTGTGCGTCAACCTTTTTTTTAGGAAAGCCTCAAATCTGTGGAAAACAGCATACGACCCATCTGCCATTATTTCTAATAATTTACAGCCCATTTGCTAATTCTGAAGGTTTTTTGGAGCCCATATTCTTTTTGTTAGCATTACAGCCCATATTGTGGCCTTGGTTAAAAAATTATACGAAATGTTGCATATTTCGGTGCGGTCCGAACTGTTTTTAATCCCGAAATTTCGAGTCACATTCAAACTGATTTTAAAAATAAATGTATATCAATATAAAATCCAACAAATTGTCCACGCATAAAAATTAATGCAATTTAAAATCTTGAAATGAAAAAAGAAATTTGAAAGTAATTGCCGGTTTGATGTGTTTTAAAAATGTACAACCCATTTCTCATTACTGATAGGCCATTTTCTCGTCCAGCCGAATGAAGCTCTCCTCGTCTTGAAAGATTTGCAGCCCAATAGGCCTGACAAAGCGACTTACTTGGCAAATCACAAAAAAATTGGGCTAGCCATTTTCAGAAAGAAAAAAAAACTACTGGGCTGGTCTGTGGTAAACATAAAAGAGAAGGCTGTCTAGACATGCCAGAGTGCACCGCACAGCCCAGTTGACACCCTGCTTCCGTCTCAAAAACAAATTAGATAAATGCCACAACAAATATGGCGATTCATAAAAATGCCACTGCAATTTCCAAACTTTGAAAAATGCCACTGCAATTTTTGCAAACTTTGGAAAACGCCACTGCAATTTGCAAACTTTGAAAAACGCCACTCCAGACTTCGAAATATGCCACTGGGGATGGCATGAAATGGCATTTTTCAAAGTTTGGAAAATGCAATGGCATTTCTTAGAAACACCAGATTTGGAGTGGCATTTATCAAATTAACCCAAAACAAAAATAACTGGGCGAGCTGCTGGGTCCCTGATGTCAGCCGCTCGTTGTGCAACTCTCTCGTTTATTGACTACGTTGACAATGGCATGGGACCCAGATGTCAGAAATCCAATACGAGGAGCCATTTTTTTATTGGATTGAAGTAAGGAGGCACTTTGCTTGCGTACTGCCATGACCTTGGTGGGTCCCTGTTGTCATCCTCTCCACGTACAATCATCTCCTGGTTGTGTACGCGTCAACTTGGTAGGCCCACAAGTCAGCCTCTAAACCCGTGGAGGACAAATACAACCCATTTCAAAAAATAACAGCCCATTCCATATGTTCAAACAGAAAGTTCAACAGCAAAGTAACAGGTCTGATCCACATATAGAGTACTGAACTTCCATGTTAACAACCATCATAGCCAAGTTAACTATCTAATTCCACTAATACTCTAGTAGCGTACAAGTACTGACTTACTCTTAGCTAACTAGACGATGCCGGCCGCCATCTGCGGTACACGCTAAACGCCGGCACCGGCGTCCTCCGCCTCGCCTCGGACTTGCCAGAGGTGCGATAGGGCGTGTTGCTCGCGCGCGTTGGCCCTTTCCATGCCGGCGTGGTCCACCGAAGCTTCGGCTTCTAAGCGGGAAACCCACTTGACGAGCTGGTAGTAAAAATCAGCGTCGCGAACGCGTGCGTGCCCGACAGCCTCCAGGGCTATTTGTCAGGCGCCGGCCTCCACGTAGTCGGCCCACGTGCGGGCGCTCTGCTCGCGACTCAGAGCGTCGGTGCGCTGCTGCTCCATGTCCCGCTGGCGGCGCAAATCGGCGATACGCTGCTCATCCGCCAAGCGGCCGCGCTCCAACAACTCCTGCTCCTCCGCCAGGCGGTCACGCTCCAACAAGTCCTCGATCTCCGCATTGCCATCTAAAGACCGATAGAATGCCTCCTCCCTCCGTCTGCCTTCCGGTGAAAAACCGAACACTAGTTCCGGCGGTGACCGCCTCCGGCCACGCCTATCGCGGACGGGCGGGGGCATGGTGGACGTAGCGAGAGCGAGGATAAGTGGCGAGCAACGCCGGGCCAGTGGGGGCTTATGAGGATAGGGCGAGTTGGGTCACGGTGCCACCATAGAAGGCCGAGAAACAGTACTTATAAGTGGAAGGTAGCGCGATGGTCATCGGAATTCAATGCATAATGAAGCAGGCATGGCTTAGCGCGCCAGCTTGCCGTGGAAAACTAGAGAAACTGAAATTCTGACTGTGTCGTCCCATCCCATCCGTGCTGGGTCACACGCCGGCCTTACGGTCAAACGAGTGCACTCGAATCATCTCCCTCCTTGTCAATAATGATTCCATGGATTTAAAAGGCCTGCAACAATTAAAGCACATCTTTTTTCGCATCAGTTAGCTGCCTTAATTACGGTCGGCTGCATGCGGGCACTCAAAATCGCTCGCAGCCAGTACGCGGAGCAGCATGCAACGAGTCGCAGCCGAGGGCATTAATTGATGAACTTTAGCTGGGAGATAAGGCATTTGCGAACGTTTTTGCTAGCAGTTTCTTCAGATTCGCATGGCATTTTCTTCATAGCAGCTTGTCAGTTTCTTCAGAGGTAGGCATTTCTATTCAAAAAACTGCCACTTCGGATCTTGCGTCGCAACTAAAATAGCCAGGAGCGCATTAGTAGGCTAGCTAGTGATCGATAGGTAACTTGTAAACACTGAGCGGACAGATATAAGGAACTGTTAATGCATCTCAATGATTCACAGATCATATACAAATATGTAGCTCCAAAAGCAAAGATCAGCCACAACTAAAACCAACTAGTACGATTCCCATACATAAGATCAACATGTTAATGCATCTCAATGATTCACAGATCATATACAAATATGTAGCTCCAAAAGCAAAGATCTAGAAAAAACATATGTTCTTCCTACTAACATGGATGCTTCTCTTGGCCAACATTCAGTACAGACTGAATGACAAATTTGTTTGTGAAGTCTACAATTCCTCTTGCAAACGTAAGTGGTTTCACCAACAGCTGGAACCATGGGAATGAACCACACATGATGGAGAAACATCCACTGCAATATGATTTGGTCTTCTCTTGATCACACGGCGAGACTATTTTCGGAATACAAACTTTAACTTAGGCAAAATGATGCCCATTGTATAATCAGACCAAAGCAATGAAGCACCTAGTGTTGGCCAATAAATAGTACAGTACTACTTTTCTGCAGTCCATGAAGTGACTATCCAATCTTTGTGTGTCTATTTTCAAATGGCACTGCATGCAGTGACTATACTATTCTCTTGTGCAGTTCAACCAAAATTGCGGTCACTTTGTGTGTTTGCTAAATAGCAACGGGCAGACATCTTTGTCTGCACAAATATCAAGCAGCTAGTAAACATATACCCCACCTTGTATTTTCGGTTTAAACATGTCTCTTCCGCTTAGATCTGTCATGTTTTGCACTGGACAATTTGATACAGTCATGTTTTGCCGTGGACAATTTCATACTGAATTGATTTGCTTGTTCAGAGCAGAAATATAGCGCCTATTCTTCATCAGACCAAGGATATCCATGTTCGCAGTGATGGAAGGGGTGAAATCGATACAACCGAAATTGAGCATCCAGTCATTGAATCATGTCCTGCACCTCCAATGTAGGTCCACCCTGCCAATAAATTCACATGCAAACCACTAGTATTACTATCTAATGACAGTACAAAAAGAGTAGCAAGATAGTAGCAAACCATGTACCTTCTTAATGAACAGCTTATAGTGCCACCAATTGGATATAAAGGTTTGGGAGAAAACATGCTCCTAATGTTGAACCAGTTGGACTTTTTGTGCAGTTCCAATAAACTCGAGCATCCCTGTTTGCATAGATATTGAAAGTGTGATTACTATAAAAGTGGCACTAGTTGAAGCATAGACTCACAAATATAAGCATTCCAATTTATTAATTGGAAAAGGTAGCAAGACTGTTTCTAACCACCTTTTTGAAGGAATAAATAAGGCAACCGAGGCTGATGTCAGAAAGGCATATATAGTTCTTTCTGAAAGAATGATCGATTCCCGACCTTTCCTCTTCTTTTAAGCATATTTTTTGCAGTTCAACTAAAATAAAATGCCATCACCGCCTTGACAATTCAGTGACACCGTACAAAAGGAAATGACTTAACATTACATCATGATGTCAGGTATGTAGTCGACAGGCATTAGAGACAAACTTACAGACCTCCTCCGATAACATAATGAACATTAATTTTAACAAAGGTGTGACTAGCTTTACCGGGATAATTTGAGTGAACTCTACACCCTCTGTTCCTTAATATAAGAGGTTTTTGCGGTTCAGTTTAAAGTACCCAAGCGTCTGCTAGTATTTAGAAAAACAGGTAGTAGTTTTCTTGAGCACATATCTGGGAAAGCTTGCCACCCTTTATTTATGTCCATACGCTAATGCAACACCATTGGAAATTTCGAATACTACAAATATACACTAATCCAGTGGCTAGTGCAACAGTAGAGTAGTTATTTTATTACAGGGTACAGTACAATGGTTTTACTGAACAGATTTCAATAAACTCTGGCACTGGAAGATATCTATAAGAATTAACAATACAAAATGTAAAGGTAACACGTTTCAGCATTGGTATACTAGCTGTGCATGAGCATTAAACCAAATACAAAAGTCTGAAGGTAACTAGCATTATTAACTAATGACAGTATAAAAAATTGCAAACCATGTACCTCCAAGGTAAATATCATTTCGAACTCGGGGGGACCTTAAAAATTGCTATCCCAATCTTGATAATCGATCAAACATAAAAACTTGATCGAACGAATCAAAAGAACAGCCGGAGGAGGAGGTGCCCACTCTTAACCTTTCCTCTTGTCTTCATAATTTTTTGTGCAGTTTAACCAAAATAAAATGACATTAGCGCCTTGGAATTTTGGTGACACTGTACAAAAAATTAACTTATCTCATGAAAGTGAGGTATGTAATCTATAAGCATTAACAGTGCAAAAATCTGAAGGTAGTAATAAGTTTCATCGTTGGTATACTGGCTGTGCAACATCATTAGAATGCCTTAGTTGAAAAATCTTTAATACATCCATAATCAACAGCTAACCCTGAAATAATCCGGTGACATTAAATGGCATTGCTTAAATTTATCGGTGGCATTAGACTGAGTGCGGCATTAGTTAAATGTGGCATCACTTTAGCAGTAGCATTTCTTGACTTGACTGCTGGCGTTATACTAACAGCAAAAAAGTTAGACTAAGAGCATGCGAGGCCCATTCGGACAGTGGGCGCACCAGTACGATGTACCTCCACAGACGCATAGAGTGGTGAGGAAGGTATGGTTGCCCAGAGCAACAAATATCCAGGCAGCATATGTGGATTACGTCCCATTTTTGTTATGTTTAGCCACCTTTTTCCTATGTGAGGACAACAAACTGATCGACCTGGTCATTCTCTATTACGTTGTCATGCCTTTCTACCCTTCTTCAACCAAGAGACACGAGACTCGTTCCTTAGCTACTGATTTTCCCCTTCTCAACCTAGATGCGGGTTCGATGCCTACTCTCTTGGACAGTACAGTCTCCCTTCCTTTCCTTATTCAACCCAGACATGGATTAGTCTGCATGAAGTAGGGTTTCCTTTAATAGTGCAAATTAAGGTTTTCGTCTGCGTGACCAGCAGAGCAGATGATAGCAAATTGGGAAGATGGTGGAGTGGAAAAAGATCCACATGCAGCGACATGGCAGATGGGGCAATAGAACAAGGGTATGGTTTGAAAAGAGGTAGCATACCTGAGGGTCGGCGAGAAGTGGCTTCGCTCGTGGTCATCGTCCTCCACACGCACTACGACAACAAGCTTGGGGACGGAGGCCATCCCGCGCGGGCGATAGGTCTGAGAGGACGGCCTTGTCGTCAGTGCGTGACCTCGCTCGCCGATGACGAGTGCGTCAACACTGCACGTCCTTTTCTTCCCTGGTGGATCTGTGACCACCGGTGAGGATGGAGAGAGAGGCCGTCTTTTTTAGATCTGGAGAGAGGGTGATAGTGTGAGAAGCAAGTGGGCAGCCCTTAGCAAGAAAGCTCTGAAGCTCCAGCCTATATATCTTTTTTATACTACTAGTACTAGAGGTGGAGTAGTGGTAGAGTAGTTTATATTTTCTCTGCAAACAGTACCAGTTAGTCGTGCTTCAAAACTGAACGACACGCCATTAAAAAAATAAAGTCGAGAAATAATGCGGCACCTCGGGCCAACGCGGCCAGATCGCATTTTGCACGAGAAATTACACACGATGTTTCGTTGACATGTGGTCCCGTTCCAACATGTCAGTGAGACAACGGCGAGTCCTTTTGTACAATTTCCGAAAGGACGTGTAGGCCGGGGCGCCTCTTCGTGTACCGTGGCAAACTGGCAACCGTCCATCGACTCTTCGCCTTCCCCTCTCGATTTGGAACTGTTGTCGCATGCTCTTCCTCCCTCCTCCATTTGCCTTCACCCTTCCTTCTGCCATTGTTCGATCATCTTCTCCATGGAGGGAACTAGCCGGAAACGACCCCGTTATTCTTGCCCCGATCTGAAAGATGACATGGTGAGGGAACTCATTGATCGGTGCGACGTCATCACCTCGGCTAGCATGGCAGGTTCGTTCAAGCCCATTCTCGACTCAACTAATAACATCATTACAAGGAACCCAAGGGTACAGGAGCGGTTTGATCTCCCTTATCTTCTTCGCTATAAGCCTGTTCGCATGGGCGCGGACGACGGAGGCCTCGCCTTGTGCAAGTTGATGCCGCTTGATAATGATACGTGTGATGTCAAGATGCCATCACTTAAGGGTAAGTCCTGGGCTGGCACAAATGGAGATTGGGTTGTTTATATTGGGTACAATTGCGAGTGGGAACTTGTGAATGTGTACACTCGTCAGCGGATTCCACTTCCAAAAATCTCCGAGTGCCCTGAGGTTGAGCACACAGATGATCTACGTACGTTCAAATACGATCATGGTGACTGTCGTCTACTGAAGATAGCAATTTGTCGACTTCCCAACCGCTCTTGGAATTACAAGAACTATCAAGTTGTTGCTATCTTCGACAAGCTTGTTGCCGTCCTTCGTGGTTCGACTGGATGGATATTGCTCAAAAATCGGTTTCTTTACACGGATGTGTACTGTGATGCAATTGAATACGAGGATCTTGTGTTTGCTGCCACCACTCGTGGCACTATTTTTGCATCGGATCCTCGTAGTTTCGGTACGTTTGTCTTCCACCATAATTATAATTGTTTCATCCACATGCATGCGGGTTAGCAAGTTTCCCTTTACTAATTAACCTTCTTCTTGTGTTTCCAAGGTCCTGTGAACATTCCACCACCTATACTTGAAAAAATTTATAAGCAAGGGGGAGATGACGATGGTGATGATCACGAGCATGAGGAGGAGCAGAACTTATATACTCAGTGGCGCCTGGCAACTAATTCCGATGGATCACCTCTTCTTGTCTGTATATAGTGCACTCAGACTGTTACTACTGAGGAAGCAGGTGTTGTCTCCCATGGTCGCCCTCTCCTGACCTATTCCAACACCCGTTGCATGGTATTCAGGACGGATACTAGTGTGCTAGCACAAACACCTTCTCCCTGGTTCAGTATTGATAGTCTTGGAACAAACTCGCTCTTCCTTGGACCAAACTATCCAATGATGGTGAAAGGCGATCCAGCTGCTGTTGACACAACATTACTACCATTTATGAGAAGCAACTGTATCTATACCTCGGACATTTCGGTGGTTCCCTACCCTGGTCCTGATATATGCCGCTTCAGCCTGGATGATCAGTCCTGCGTTGCTCTCGATATTGACAATAGCTGGCCCTTCCCAGAGCACCTATGGTTCAAAGCAAGCGTTTCCAACGCCGAGGATTGGTTGAGTTGAAGTTCATTTCATTGCTTGTTATTTGTTGTGTGATGAAAACTTTAGTATTTGCTAGAATGTTTTGTTGGAAATAATCCATAATCCAACATCTATCCTCGTTGTCGTTGTGTGTTGATGACTTGCTGTATTTAATGAATGGTACATTTCAGTTGCGAATGCATGTCATAGACTCAATTTATGAATGGTTTTCGAGTCACTTCTTGGAGTGTGAGTACCGTAGTAGTATAGCCAGCATCCGGTTAGTATATGAAGTTGCCACATCACATAGAGCCAACCTAATATTGGAGTATGCTAGCCCTCCACCGGCGCGCCGCTTCAAATGGCGGAGGAAGTGAGAGGTCGCGTCACCTTGTGTCCAGATCTGAGATGCCACGTGTACCAGATGAATGACTCCAAGTTCGACCACCGTGATGTTAGGTGCGAGCCCATGAACACTGTTGGAGAGACCCCCCTCATAATTTTCCTACATTGGTCGTTTGATTCATAGGATAGAATGCTATAGGATTTTTTTCCTATGTAATCATCTTTTAATTGGCAATCTAGCATCCACTCCAACTTTTGTTTCACTTCCTTTGTTCCTACGAAGAGAGTATTGCTCTAAATGATGTGCCACTGCAAGAGCCGCCTATATTTATTAACCATGCTCTAAAAAGGTGGACCAGCTTTGGCTATAGTAGTACTGTACTAGGTTAGTAGGTGACCTTGCGCTTGGCTCTTCTCCTCTTCCGGAAGTCGAACAATAATGATGGTACTACAGTAGTACTTCTGGCAATCTGACACCAAATGAACTGCTGCACGTCCACCGCTTGTAAGCAAAAGTTTCTCCTCGTGCTGCGAGCCACCGCGCACGCGTTGGCGAGGGAGAAGGCGTAGTAAGCAAGCTTCTCGTCGTTCTGCGAGTTGACGGGACACATCAAAGTTATTTATTAGTACTCTTGGAGTAAACTCGCTATTGGAGTAAACTCGCTCTTCCTTGGACAAAACTATCCAGTGATGGTGAAAGTCGATCCAGCTGTTGTTGATACAACGTTACTACCATTTATGAGAAGCAACTGTATCTATACGTCGGACATTTCGGTGGTTACCTACCCTGGTCATGATATAGTAGGCCGCTTCAGCCTAGATGATCAGTCCTGCGGTGGCCTCGAGATTTACAATAGCTGGCCCTTCCCAGAGAATCACTTGTGGTTCAAAGCAAGCGTTTCCAACGCCGAGGATTGGTTGAGTTGAAGTTCATTTCATTGCTTGTTATTTGTTGTGTGATGAAAACTTTAGTATGTATAATCTATCCTCGTTGTTGTTGTGGGTTGATGACCTGTTCTATGTAATAAAATGATATGCCTGTGATAAACTTACTAAATTTATGAATGGCTATCGAGTCGCTTCTCTGAGTGGGTGCTGCGACGAGGCAAAAATATATTTTCCGAATACATAATTGTACGTGCATTGCAACAGGTTATCGGATGAGGCCAATCAACAATAGTACACTATTTGTACTAGCTTCACATGCTGCACTATCTCTACGTCTACGTATGTAATACAACAATTGTTAAACTTGAGACCAGCCACCCATCCTCACAAAGAACACTTTTTAACCTAGCACAGACTCCAGGAAATTTGGCCACAGTGTGAGGTGGGCCATATGTTAATGTGTTCGTTGTACGTAACCAGCACCTCGAATCCTCGATACTACTACTATAAGTAGTACTAGGAGTAGTAGGGTGGCATGGGCCAGAACAAGCATTCACGTCCAGGAGTACGGCACACACCACCAGCACGACTTCCATCTGACACCATATTTCTTGGAGTTCGTGCTACAGCAATCTCTTCAACCTAGTCGTTTCTCTAACTCAGCCATCGCGCGACGGGCGAGCTGGGGGTTTGCCGATAGTCGGTTTCCTCAACTGCGGTCCCACTTGTAAGGCCAACTCCAACGCACGACCCCAAATGGACCTCTGTTTTGCCCGGATTCTGTCCGTTTGGGTAGGGCAATGGGGTCGTGTGCAGGCCATTTCTCGGATGCGGTGGTCGTGCGCCGAACGCGCGACCGCATACCGGCCGCGTACATTTTTCTTTGCAAACACATATCTTTTTTTCATCATTGATTTTTTGGTACATGGAAACACATCACCAAAATTTTGACTAGAAAAGCAAGACCAAAGAAAACAAGAACCACAAAATACATTTTAGAAGATATCCAACTTCCATAACTGCTCCTGTAAGTTGGATTAGTGCCTTCTCGATGCATTCATTGTTGATCTGCGGAGCCTCGATCTTGCGTGCTTCTTTCTTCTTCGAGTGTAAAGAAGTAGACGTGTCTAGCCTCTATTCTATCAACAAGTGCACTAGTCTCATCTCTAGCCTCTATGCTAGCTAAAAGTGCTAGAACATCTACTAAATTGTGCTCTATGAGTATATCATTGTACTCTTCTTCCCAATACCAAAACTTGCATCCATTCTACACAATAAAATTTTAAGTTAGCAGAACTAGTCTAATCCGAGAGCACAACCGAAGATTTGGTCGAGTTCTTCCTCCTTTTGCCGACACGTGGGACATCCAACATCCAGGTCATGTCATGCAAGAAAATAGGGTGGTAGGTGAAGCCACGTGATGTGCATCTTGGATTAAACTGTAAATAGAATCTTACTACTCTTGAGTAACTCCAAAAGCGGCCACCGAAGATCTTTATTGGATTTGTTTTTCATCACCAGCACGTCGAGGTGAAAGATGTGCAGGTTCAGTGGGTCCTCTTGCGTTTTCACTGACATGTGGGACCGCATATGAGCAAACAAACGATGGGCTCCGCGTGTCTGCTGGCTGGCTAAGAAGAGAGATAGAGGAGGGCCGAGCACGGACTCCAGGAAATTTGTTCTACGTACTCGATATAGTGGAGTAACCAGCACCTCGATATAGTGGGGTGGCATGGGCCATAACTAGCATTCATTTCTAGCAGTACGGCACACGCCACCCACACGAGTCCCATCCGACACCAATTTTCTTGGAGTCCGTGCTAGCTACAGCCATCTCTTCTCCCTCCTATTTTCTCGGCCATCGCGCGGTGGGCGGGGTGGGGGTTTGCCGATAGTCGGTTTGCTCAACTGTGGTCCCACTTGTAAGTGAAAATGCAACACAACACGCATTCCCCCTTGAGCGGCGTGCAGGACAAACCGTGTGGGGGTGCGACGCGAACACGGCAGGCTTTTCCTTTTGAACTTGTAACTTGTAAAATTTGGTTCTGCTCCATGGGGCGACCGATAGATAGAAATAACGATTTTCCCTAGAGTAATGAGAAGTTTGGTTCTGGCACGGTTCATGCATGGAGTACGTAGGAAAATTATGAAGTTGATGCGAAAGGTAAGATAATTACCAGCAGTACCATATACTACTACATGGATTTGATGAAAAGATAAACATACATACGGATCCATCAACGACATCCTCACGCCCTAGTGCGGGTCACCAACCGACGTGTGAGGAGCAGCAGCGTTGGCGGCAAGCTCAACGTGCTTCTAAACAATGCCGTCCAAGGTTACCCTGCGGTCCAAGAAGGCCAGCGTCCTATCGTCCTCCTCTTGCATGTAGTAGTCCTTGTGGACGATTTGCGCGTAGACGTGGGTGATTATGTCGATGGTGTCTTGCTGCGCTAGGCGCTGCGCGGCGAGCGCGACCTCGAGGTGGACATTCTCCGGCGCGACGGCGGGTAGTCGCAGGGCCACCAGTGCGTCGAAGAGGTTGTCACCATAGAGGCTGTTGAGGGTGGCAGGCATCACAGAGCCTGGGCGCGTGGGCTGGAGGCGTACATCAAGGTCGTCCGCGAGCTTCTTGACGATGATGAACTTGTCGAGGAAGCCGACGAGCACCTCGTCGAACAAGGAGACGAAGCTGTCGTCCAAGCGGCCCCTCGCCCTGGCGGCCTCAAGCACTACCTGGAGACATTCCTCGGTGCCAGGATGCAGGCCGGCGTCGTGGACCATCTGGCACAGCCGGCTGATGCTCGCGCTCATCGCCTCCATGGGTCTAGCTTCTAGTCAACTGATCTTGCGATTGGAGTGATCACTCTTGCCCTTAGGTGCGTAGGTGCGTAGGATTTCGTAGATTGGACTGGCGGGAGCCTTTATATGAGAAGTGCAGACTGCGTTGAATTCACGTGCGTGTTGGCCATCTACTCCTCGCCCCTCTACTGCACCTGCCTTTGGCTGTATGACAGGTTGGCCAGCCACCCGTTGGACCGACGTGTCATACACCCAAAGGCAGGTGCAGTAAGTCAATGAAGCTGCGTCCCCCTCTGTGCCCGTGCATGCTTTCAATGACTTGAGACTACCAAACATCACATGCGGTGGTTAGTTCATTGCATGTAATCCTATTAAGTAGCCAAAAGACATTAAGTTACCCCGCCGATAGGAATAAAACAATACACCATGTATTTATTTACAGAGGGAGTATAGCCAGCATCCGGTTAGTATATGAAGTTGCCACATCACATAGAGCCAACCTAATATTGGAGTATGCTAGCCCTCGACCAGCGCGCCGCTTCAAATGGCGGAGGAAGTGAGAGGTCGCGTCACCTTGTGTCCAGATCTGAGATGCCACGTGTACCAGATGAATGACTCCAAGTTCGACCACCGTGATGCTAGGTGCGAGCCAAGGAACACTGTTGGAGAGACCCCCCTCATAATTTTCCTACATTGTCGACGATGAAGTGCCTATGGTGACTTCGTAAATTTCAAGATGATAGTGCCGTGCGTGTGTGCGTTCATAGGGGTGAGTGTATGCGTGTGTATATGAGCGCTTGCGTCTGTACTGTGTAAAAAAAACGTAAATGCGTGTCAAAAAGAGACTAGTCAGTATACTCAATATTGTGCACCTCGGAGAGGAAAACGATAGAACTAGTACGTATTTATTTACGGTGCAAATTCACTCATTTTGCTCCATATGTACTCCGTCTCGGTGTAGTCTAGTCACTTGTTGAAATCTCTAGAAGGGCAAATACTCCTTTCTGGTTTACAGGGCTATACTAGCAAGTAGTTGTACGTACTAGTACAATAGTGGGCTCACACAGCAATTTTATCTCATGCAAGAGCCTGGCTATATGCGTGCTCCAATGTTCGCAACTGCAACGTTCGGTTTGCGCTTGGCTCTTCGCCTCTTCGAGAAGACGAACAATGATGTTACTACTGCTGCTTCTACAGTGTCGAATACACTGCTGCATGTCCGTCCACCGCGAGCGGGACGGATATCTTGTTGTAGAAGTACTACTAAGCAAAAGCATGTCCTCGTTTGCGAGCAACCGCGCGCATGGGTGAGGGAGAAGGCGTGCAGTAAAATCAAGCTTCTCCTCGTTGTACGAGTTGACGCGACACATCATAGCACTGGCCCCACATGCTTGCCTCTAAACTTGGCTGAAAGACCCGCAGTGTACAATATATATGCTGCAACCTCTAACATTTACCCACCACAAATTAAAATATATGTGGCCGTATGCATCGTTCTGATGCAGAGGCCGGGGAGTCCCCCCTTTTCGAAAAAAACAAATTAAAATATATATTCCTGTCTTGACCAGATGAGCATGCAAACTACAATCACTAGGGTGTCAGGTAGGGCCAGAAGACTATTTTTTTTTAAAAAACTTCGAGACGGCCACATAACATGGAGCCGACCCCAACGATTTTAAGCTTACAGACACGGTACACACTATTCTAGACTACTCTACACATGAAACTACCACACGAGCGTCCGGGCTGCGCTTGGCTCTTCGCCTCTTCGGGAAGTCGAACAATGATGGAGTACGACTGCACTGGAGGAGTACTACAGTACGCTTCTGGCCATCTGACACTGATTGAACTGCTGCATGTCCACCGCGTGCGGGAGGGAGAGCGTGTAGCGAAAGCTTCTCCTAGTCTTGCCAGCCACCACGCTCATGGGCGAGGGAGGGACGCTCCTGCCTTTGCGTGTATGACAGGTGGGCCCGACAGGTGTGTGGCCAACCTGTCATACAGCCAAAGGCAGGTGCAGTTAAGTCCGCGAGGGAGAGGATAATCAAACTTCTCGTTGATGTACGAGTTGACGCGACACATCAAAGCACTGCACTCGATATATTTCAATAATTTGCATTTAGCGATGCATTAATTACAACGCATGCATGCATGCCGTGACTCTCCTTTTGATACTTGCATGTGTTGATTTAATGCACCTTGAAGTAGTATAAAATATGTGACGGTAAAGCTTTGTAATACCCCGGCCCAAGTCGAGAGATGGTTGTGCACGAGGAGGGCGAGATCATGCAGACCGAACAGGACCCGACGATGGAGCTCTCTAAGGTCTCGATGGACCTCACCGTGCTCCACTGCCCCTTGTGCCGCTGCCCCTTGAATTGTGGTTTCTCAACGAGTTGTGCTGAACTTCTTGTGAATTGTGGTGGTTTTCAGTAATGAAAATCGGAAGGGGCAAGCCCTTCTTTGATAAAAAAAAGTAATCGTCCTTATATATTCATCGGTCTTGCTATAAGTCGCAGTAGATGCTATATAGGTCAGTCGGATCTTACATCAAGATCCGTGCTTTCAGATTTTCTTTTTTCTCTCTTAAATCTCAGTCGAGTGAGACATAGCCACGCCATTAAACAGAGGCTCGGGCGCCATTAATGGAGACCTTGGGAGAGAGGTGGACGGTAGATGGAGGTCAAAGGGCTCTCCTCCCGATAAGCACGCGCAGGGGTCTGATCGCACGCCTCTCGTACTCAAATAGCTACCCTGCATGGCGCCTCCTAGCTAATAAAAAATGGGGACGCGTGGCGGCACGTAAATGGTACTAGTAAGTAGAACGCCCACGGTTTCAATAATACTTGTGTTTCCGATTGTAACGTGACAGCACTTGTTCCAAAATGACTTTGTTGATTGTTAATGTGTGCGCCTTCGCAAATCGGACTGCAAATTTACCGCAGCATGTTGGTGCCATGTCATGGCACCAAGCCAAGTTTCATTATTTTCATGCGTGTTTTGGATTTATAGGAATTAAAAAACTAAGTTTCTCAATGTTTCCAACCCAGCCACGACGCCCAGAATTTTGAATTTCATTCCCATTTCTTGCATGGAACCTAGAAATTTACCCGAGGACACACATGTGATTTTTCAACCAACTTTGGTGCACTGGAACATGTGCTTGTATTTCAAATTTGAATTATGCACACAAAGGTGACATGTTCCCTCCCAGAACCACGAGCCTTCTTGAGAGAAGCTCCGATTTGCAAGAAGCTTATACCAAAATTTGTTCCTATTTGGCCAATTTTTTTTTACCACGGCATGGTACTACCATGACATGACACCATGCCAAGTTTCATGATTTTAAAACCAAGTTTCTCAATGTTCTCGACCGAGCCACGATGCCCAGATGTTTGAATTTTATTCTCATTTTTTGCATGGGACCTACTCCCTCTTCCATCTATATAGGGCCTAATGTGTTTTTCAAGACAGCCTTTGACTATTGACAAGATTAATAGCACATGAGATGTATACTACGAAAATTATATTATTGGAAGCTCCTTTGACATACAAATTTGAAGGTATGCTTTGTGTAAGTTGCATGTCATATATTATTGCTCTAACGTTTGGTCAAAGTTAGCCTCGAAAAACGCATTAGGACCTATATAGATGGAAGGAGGGAGTAGAAATTCACCCGAGGACACAAATGTGATTTTTCAACCAACTTTGGTGCACGGGAGCATGTGCTTGTAGTTCAAATTTGAATTATGCACATTAAGTGACCAAAAACTCAATTAATGTGTAAATAAGGCCAAACGAAGCCGGAATAATTCCAAAATTTAACAGGGCACTTTGCCTTTGTAAATAAACTCAAGGGGGACAACATATATCGTTTCGCACTCAAAGGTGGCACGTTCCCTCTCAGAACCACGAGCCTTCTTGAGAGAAGCTTCGGTTTGCAAGAAGCTTATACCAAAATCTGTTCCTATTCAGCCAATTTTTTTACCACAACATGGTAGTACCATGACATGACATCCATGCCAAGTTTCATGATTTTCAGACGTGTTTTGGATTTACAAGAATTTTAAAACCAAGTTTCTCAATGTTCTCGGCCGAGCCACGATGCCCAGATGTTTTAATTTTATTCTCATTTCTTGCATGGGACCTAGAAATTCACCCGAGGACACAAATGTGAATTTTGAACCAACTTTGGTGCATGAGAGCATGTGCTTGTAGTTCAAATTTGACTTATGCACATTAAATGACCAGAAACTCAATTAATGTATAAAAAATGACAAACGAACCCGGAATAATTCCAAAATTTAACAGGGCACTAATGTAGTTCTATGTTGCCTTTGTTAAGAAACTCAAGGGGGGGGCAGCGTATATCGTTACACACTCAAAGTTGGCACGTTCCCTCTTAGAACCACGAGCTTCCAAATCGGTCCAATTTTTTACCACAACATGTTAGTGCCATGACATGACACCATGCCAAGTTTCATGATTTCCAGGCGAGTTTTGGATTTACATGAATTTAAAATCAAAGTTTCTCGATGTTCTCGGCTGAGTCATGACGCCCAGATGTTTGAATTTCATTCTCATTTCTTCCATGGGACCTAGAAATTCAACCAAGGACACACATGTGATTTTTCAACCTACTTTGGTGCACCGGAGCATGTGCATGCAATTCATATTTAGATTATGCACATTAAAAGTCCAGAAACTCAATTAATGTATAAAAAGGCCAAATGAACCCGAAATAATTCCAAAATTTATCAGGGCACTCATATAGTTCTATGTTGCCTCTGTAAATAAAATCAGGGGGAGGCAGCGTATATCGTTTCGAACACAAAGGTGCCACGTTCCCTCTCGGAACCACGAGGCTTGTTGAGAGAACTCCGGTTTTGCAAGAGGCTTATACCAAAACTTGTCCCAATTCAGCCAAAAATTATACGTATGAAAACAGGGTTTAGATTATCCCAAACATCTCGCTACCTAGACCAATAATGTACTATGATTTGAATTCAACATAAAATGGATACAAATATTTGAATTGGAGAGCGTATGGTACATGTAGTTCATAGTGAAATATGATTACTGCTATATGTATGTTTTTTGTTATCAAGATAATATTTAAATTATTGTATAACTTGACAACAATCGTATTCAAATAAGGAAAATTGATTCAAATTTAGTCCATATGGTAGACGACAATATATATGTTCACATGGTGGAGTAAAATGTTCATATATGATGGAAGATCAAAATGTACGACTACATCAATTATAAACCGCAAGGTCACCTAACGATATATTTGAATTCAACATAACGTGGATTCAAAAATTGAAATTCGAGATCATGGCATCTGTAATCATATAAAAAGGTACATTACTCTTTCTTTGGTGGGAATTGATTTGTTTTTTGTTGTTGTTGAGGGAAGTGCGAATCGATTTGGTACTGTGCAGGGTAATCTTGTTCTCCCGATTTTTTTTACATTTTTCTTGTAGTTTTTTCAATGGCATCTATAGCAATATAGTAAAAGGGGACATGACTCTCTTGTGTCTTGTGTGAATTGTTTTTTTTACACGTTAAGTTTGTTCTGCCGAACAAGGAATCCACACCTTGTTATCCCGAAATTTTCAAGCTCGAGTATCTTTTGTCTCACCTGCTTTGAAACTCCCGCTTCTTCAACCCGCGCCGCGCCTTGTTATCCCGAAATTTGGACGCGCGCGAGAACTCCCTCCTCATCCGAAATCGCTCCCGCAGCCCAGACACGCGAAATCCCCCTTCTACCCCTCAGCCGAAATGAAGCTCCACGTCGCAGTGTCAAAACCGGTGGGGGTACGCTGGTAACTTACCCTACATTTCGGACAAGCGCGTCCCTAAGCTTGGCTCCCCCTCCCCCTTCGCCCCCCATTCGTACACCGAGGCCGCCAAAACCCGTAAAACCCCACACTCCTCCGTCGGCCTCCCGACCGCCGCCCAGCCGGAGACTCTTCCCCGACTACGTCGTCCACCGCAATAGCTCGCCATCCCTCATCCACCGCACCGGATGAGGATCCGTTGTCAATCTCGTCGTCCCGCCGGATCAGCCGCCCCGTCCTCCACCTCCAAGGAACTGCCCCGATGTTCGCCTCGTCTATCGCGCCACCTCAATCCCCACAGCGCCGTCTTGACCTGCCCCACCGGAACCACAGCACCCTCACCAATTCCTCCGATGAAGCCGAGGCCAACTCGGCGCCACCAAGGAGGTTCTGCACTCACCGCTGCATTTTATCTTTTATTCGATCTCACGGGGCTGCCGGTGCTCGATACCGAGCAGACATGGCGTGTCTCCATCGACGGCGCCGTCGCCGGCCACATCATCCATGGCGTCTCTCCCCCATGTCGTTGCTTCCTCGGTGGCGACTTACACAACGGCACTAGCTGCAGCTGCTCCGGCTCTCGCTCGCGTTGCGGCTCTGTTCTTGCTGTCGGTCGCGCTGCTGCACTGCTCCTGCTTTCGTTCGTGCTGCTGCTCTGCTCTTGCTCTCGCTTGCGCTGCTGCTGCTGTTGCACGACCTCCGGCAGCTACAGGAGTTGCTGCTTTAGCACTCGCTCGCGGTGCTACTGCTCGACTTGCTCTTTGCTAGTGCGTTCCCTGCTCGAGCGTCTGCTGATTTAGATCACTGCTTCTCTGCTACTAGTGCTCGAACGCCCTAAACATCTATTGCAATGCTCTGTTACTAGTTCAATCAGTTTCGATAGTAAAATTCAGTTTCGACTGTGAAGTTCATTTTCTTCAGTTAAGTTCAGAGTGAACAGGACTTACAACATCTGTTGGAGCGGCCGTGGCGTGGCTGATGCGTTTTACATCTAGCACTTTTTGGTGATGTATTTTACATCATCTATTGTAGATGATATTAGGGTCCCACTTCAGATTAACGTTGTCTGTCTTGTCATGCTTCAGCCTCGTCGCCGTACACCTTAGCGGAGCTGCTCCAACGACGGAACCGTCCATCACAGCGGAGCAGTACCCTCGGCGCCGTTTCCAGAGGCCTCGGATCTTCTTCCCCGCCTCCGACAGTCACACCAGCATCATCACCATCCTTCACGTCCAACCCAATGATGCTGAGGTCCACAAGGCTATGCCAAAGAGGTTGTACACTCGTCGCATCACTTTGTTTCTCCATTCCTCTGTTCTTCCAATTCATGTGAGCCAAACACCCAGGTTGACTGAAATCCTATGTTTCCAAATGCTCTATTTTGCACGTGCATTCCTATCCTATTCCTGTGTTTTTCCTGTCCCTGCGTTTATAGAATCCTCCAATTCTAAGGAGCCCTTATAGATTTACTTCATTTTTAGATAGGCGTCAAAGAAAACTCTGTGTGTTATGTCCTGCTCCTGCCGTGCCGTCATCCACCCCACCTGAGGTGCACCATCGACAGAAGCGTTCACTGCAGCAGAGATCCCCCCTGCAGACTTCCTTTCGCCGCCTCAGATCATCTTCCCCATTGCCGGCAGCCACGCTAACTGCATTACCAGCATTGACTGAGCAGATGAACCTGAGGACTACACAGTTCCGGAAGAGAGGTCGCAGTCTTTCGTGTTTGCTTACGTTATACATCGGTTATTATTACCTGCTACTCTATCGTTCAATCTTGAGTTTTGAATTGCCCATGGGTCTCATATCGAGCTAGCAACGAATAATCTTTCTACTATCTGGTTCATCTGGGGTCTTCTATGTGGTTCATGTTGGGTGGGCAACAAACAATAGATGATCCATTGTCTATCTTTTTAAACTGAAGCTATAATCTACCTGCTATCATTAGTTTTGGATCCATCCACTCGTTTGCTACCATCAATCTTGATTTTTGCATGCACCCCTTAGGCCTTACAAAATCTAACTATTTTTTTATTATGCATGTCAGATATTGTACACAATCGTACTGAACATGTAGAGAAAAAGAGAAGACCGTTGCGTGCGAATATAATGTCATGCAGACGCCGCTCCATGGTGGGCGAAGTGCCCCCCCTCCTGCATTTCCAGATTGTATTCCAGAGGAAGATAACTGTTCAGATGGAGATTCAGAAGGAGCCGACCACGCCTGTTTACCACATGAGGTGTTTGCTCTAACCTGGCATGCTGATGTTGGTCATATCATGCATATGGCGCCTTGCATTGCTTACATTATACATCTTATATGTCATCAGCTTAGTTTAGATTTGCTTTGTGTGAATGCCACCTGTTTGGTTTCTATATCATACTCCCACCATTCCTAAATATTTGTCTTTTTAGAGATTTCAACAAGTGACTACATACGGAACAAAATGAGTGAATCTACACTCTAAAAATATGTCTATATACATCCGTATGTGGTAGTCCATTTGAAATCTCTAAAAAGACAAATATTTAGGAACGGAGGGAGTATATGGGAATTATGCAATGCCATCTTCTTTAGCCAGGCATCATATACGTGAATCATGCAATGCCATCCTGTTTAGCCAGTCATCGTATATGTGAATTGTATTATGCCATATTTTTTTCCATAATGTATTCCATTTGTCAACAATGTTTATACATTCATCTACTCTTCCTATGCATCAGCCATTTGAGTCGGTCATGGGAAAATCTGGAGTGAAAACAAGGTCTTCTGAGCAGTCAGTGCTACCTGTCGATGCAGATTTCTTGCTGGTTACAGATAGCTCCTCAGAGGAGGATTCAGAGAGAGATGACCAATCGTATCCCCCCCCCGAGGTGCATGCTCTAACTTGGCTGGGTTATATTGCTCATATCATGCAAATGGTGTCTTGCATTGCCATGCCATCTGCTTAGATTAGACATGCTTTGTGTGAATGCCTCCTGTTTGCTTTCTATATCAGATATGTGAATTATGCAATGCCATGTTTTTCAGCCAGTTATCATATATGTGAATTATGCACCGCCATGGAGCCAGGCATCATATATGTGAATTATCTCATGCCATCTTTTTTTTCATTACGTATTCCATTTGTCGACAATCTGTGTATCAGCCATTTGAGCCGGTCATGGAAAAATCTGGAGTGAAAACAAGGTCTTCAGAGCAGGCAATGCTACCTGTTGAAGCATATATCTCGATGGTTACAGGGAGCTCCTCAGAGGAGGATTCAGAGATAGATGACCAGTCCTATATCCCACCTGAGGTGTATGCTCTAACTTGCAATGTTTATATTTCTCATATGATGCATATGGTGTCTTGCATTGCTTAGTTTAGACACCATATATACAATATTGAATTCTATCTACTTAGTTTAGAGATCATACATGCGAGTGCCAGCTGCTTAGTATATGAATCAATTATGTCAATTATATCATGCCATCCTGTATACTTAGACAACATGTATGTGAATTATTTCATCCCAACCTATTTTAGAAAGACATCATATAGTTTTGTCATGTCATCCTGTTTAGGTACTCATCATATGTTGAATTATGCCATTATATCATATTAAGTTATCCATCATATATCTGAAACTATGTCATGCTATCATGTTTAGTTAGGCATCATATATGTGAAATTGTGTCATGCTGTCCTGTTTGGTTAGACAACATATATGTGAATTACCACATATGTCTATCATACAATGTCTGTACGTTCAATTTCTTTTCTTGTTTATCAGCCATTTGAATTGGAGGGGGTGATGGCAGTATCTAAGGGAGCAAAAACCCGTTCTTCACAAAAGACAGTGCTACCCGTCGATGCAGATAGAACCATGGTTGTACTGGCCCACAAACTAGCCCCACCACACATAATCGAGACTCTTCCAGATTGCCCACTTACACCGTTGGGCAGAGAACCAGCTACAACCCATCTAACCGCAACCCCAGCGGATAGTAACCCACTTATAGTTGACAAAGCACCATGTCCACCACAGAGTACCCCCACACGAGCAGTTTGTAAAGCTACTGCAGTGCCCAAAGCACGAAGACCACCACAGCTAACCCAAACTCCACGTTTAAAGCAGAAGAGCAAGTGTTCTCAGGTCAGATTCCGTAGCTATGGTCGATACTCCTTTGTTGTTGCATCACTGTATTTACTCATACCAACTACTTTCGAATTTGAAGGATCCAATTGAAACTCCAATGGCGCAACAGGTATGTTTTAAACCTATTTCTTTAACTGTATTGCTGTTCTAACTTGTTGCTCTATGTTGATTTTAGTTTAAGTTGTATAAACAGTTATGTTCTCATGTGATGCACATTACAAGTGCTGCCAATGCTGTGTAGTTTCTCACACTTATATTCTGTCTATGCTGCAGTGTCTTAAAAATATATGAGTTGAATTGTGTCTCTATCTTGATTAGGGAACATAAACTAGAATGATATGGACAATACAGTGACCATAGTACATAGATATATGTTTGTTTCATGTTGTTATCCTGTCCACCTTACTACTGAACCGGTTTACCAAAATGAGTTTCGTATACTACAAGCTAAACCTGTGATGTGTCTGCTTGTTTCTCTTGTAGTATGCAAACAGAATATTGGAGAAGAGCACCCAAAGTAATGCAGATAAGGTTCAAGATAGTGAGACAACCCTGTTGGTCTCCAAGAAAGGTGATAAAAACGATCTTGTAGACAGTGAGAAAACCCCGCAGTCCTGCGTTGATGTAGTGTTCGAGTTACTGGCCAGTACCGCTGGCACAAGCTCTTCGAACTCGCTGCCTGAATCACTTCGGCTTCTTCAGTCTCAGCTACAAGCTGAAAGGCATCAGTCAGCTGTGCTGCGGCAAGAAGCCGAAGGACTGAGGAAGTCCCTGCAGAATTCAGATGCGTACTTTCTTGTGCAACAGCAAGCGCTGGAGGATTTAAGCGCCAAACAAGAGAAAGTTAATAAGCTTGCTAAGCATCTTGCCAGCATTATGGGTACCCAGGATATTGTTTCTTGAACTCTTCTGAAGTGGTTTCAGTTTTGGACTTGTTTTGCTGCGGCGTTTATATGCTGCTTTGTTCCCTATATTTGCACTGGTGGCGAACTTTGATGCCCAGTGGATGTAATATGTGTAATAGCCGTGATAGCCTAGCATAAGTTGCTTGCTTATTTATCTCCTTGTTGTCTTGTTTATTTGTTTGCTTGTAGTCAGTGCAGTTCTTTTTCCGCGGTTTGCTAGTGGCTACAATAACCTATTTTTTAAAACTAGGCCACAATAACCATGGGCTAATATTTACTGTAGTGACACTGGGCCTCCTACGGGCCGTAGAAACAGTGGGCCTTCTACGGGCCGTAAAAACAGTAGGCCTTCTACGGGCCGTAGAAACAATGGGCCTTCTACGGGCCGTAGAAACAATGGGCCTTCTACGGGCCATATCATCAATGGGCCTTATACGGGTCGTATGATCGATTGGCCAAACATGGGCCAATAACAGGCCGCATTATGGCCGTAAACGGGCTAGAGTTGGAATCGTCCGTTCATGGGCCGACCATAACGGGCCATCGTTAATAGGCCGTATTTGATGATGCTATGAAAACGGCCCAACGTATTAACGGACCACAAACGGGCCGACTGTAACCACAGGCTGAATTTGGCCCACAAGCAGAAAATGACAGTAACGGGCCGTAAGTAAACGAATGCTGGAAATGAGCCCAAGAATAAATGGGCTCTGAGAAGGCCGAAAGATAACATGGGCTGGAAACGGCCCAACGGAATAACGGGCCATTAATGGGTATAAAGTGATACACTGTTCATTACGGGCCAGTTTCACCACATGCCGTTAATGGGTGTAAAGTGATACACTGTTCATTACGGGCCAGTTTCACCACGGGCCATTAATAGGCCAAGAGTTACATAGGGTCTCATATGGGCCGAAAGACGTCATGGGCCATACATGGGCCAGAAGTGAAAACGGGCTGGAATCATATTGGATGGCCCAGATGACGCTACAGGGCCTAATTCGGATAGGGCGTAACGGGCCTTGGGTTAGCGGGCTGTAAATGGGCTATATGCGAACAGGCCGTTAACAGGCTTTCCATGGGCCGGCCCGCCACCTTTTGACCAAGTCAAACGGGCCGGCCTTTTCACAGGAATGGGCCTCTGTTGGTCCGTGCCACGTGTCGACGTATCATAAGCGCCTTCTGTCCAATGAGTGGATGACATCTGTCCCAATGATGAGCCGACACGTGTTTCCTCCAGCCAATGATGATTTTACACGTGGAAAATCCCCATTGGCCGAGGATGTTAACGGGTTATCGGATCCAAAACCTGACCCGATAGCTTAACGGCGTTCCGTTACGGTGGATGCCACGTGCCGGTCACCCTTGACGAAAGCACTTCTGTGACGCGTGATTTATCGTCATGGAAGTGGACACTTCCGTGATGATAATTTTGGTAATGTCATGGAACACTTCTACGATAGCACAGGTATGACTACCTTGATTCTGTCATAAATTTGTCATGGATGTACATGCATGACAAAAAAACGCGACCTACTGTGACAAACACATATCATCACGGAAGTGTATTTTTTTGTAGTGATGGTTAGGACCGAAGAGATCCATATGAAGCAATTCAAATGGTCGAGTAGTGGTCATGATAGTCTTCGCTGGATGCTTAGCCTTGGTCATCTTTCCAGCTTCACAGGCTCCGCGTAAGTGATCCTTGAGGAATTTGACATTCTCAATGCCAATGACGTGCTTCTTCTTCGCAAGCATGTGCAAATTCCTCATGCCTGCATGACCAAGTCGTTGATGCCATAGCCAGCCTTCTGAAGCTTTTGCAAGTAGGCACACGGCTGGTTGCGGTCCTGTAGAGAAATCAACAATATACAAGTCTCCTCTCCTAAAGCCTTCGAAGACTTTGGAATTGTCAGCTTCCATAACCACAACACAACGATACTTGCCAAAGACAACAACCATATCAAGATCACAAAGCATTGAGACAGACATGAGGTTGTATCCTAAGGACTCGACAAGCATGACTTTGTCCATGTGTCGATCCTTTGTGATCGCAACCTTACCTAGACCCAATACCTGACTTTTGCCTTTGTCAGCGAAGATGATATGCTTTAGATGCGATGGTGATAAGGGAGCATCCATCAATAGATTCTTGTCACCTGTCATGTGATTTGTACATCCACTATCAAGGACCCACTCAGTGGCTTTGGGTTGATCATCCTGCAGATGAATTAGTGCAGCTTACAAACTTCATATACTTCATCAGTGAAGAATATGACATCACAATTCATCAGACCAATTTCATCAAGCAATGCAACAATTAAAACAGTATGAGGATGTGAGAAATGAAGGTTCATTTCTTCATGATTAGCCTGCGTCCTTTCAGGCACTTTTTCAGGTCTCCAGCAAATTCTTCAGACGTTTAAGTACGTCTGGAGACCTGTCCCTGCATAAAGATTAGTTCTTTTTCTTCACCACCCACATCTGAAGGGGTGGCAAAGAGTTCATCACTCTGCGAGCTCCATACGAGAAAGGTGGCATAGAAGTCAATCCATTTCGTTTCACATAAGAGGAGTTAGGGTAAGCATATGAATAAGCAGAGAAATTCTTCGAAGACTTATGAACATAATGATTAGAAGAATAATGCTCATATTCATAGCCCTTAGCTCTTCCCTGCGAAACAAAGTTGTTAGCACGATGATGTTCATATAAGGACTTTGATCCTTTTGAGGAATTTGATCCATGTGAGAATTTGATCTGGGGTTCCTATTCTTCACAGGTGGTGTCATGAGGACATTCACCTGAAGACTTTCAAGGCACCTTTTGGGAACCCAGATTTTCTTCATAGGAGAACCGTTCCTGCAGTTAGTGCCAACATATCTAGCAAATACTTCACCATTCTGATTTTTTAAACAGTTTATAGTTTGAGTCAAATGACTCATCAGAAGAATGAGAAGATTCACATGTAAAGCCAGATAAATTAGATGGATCAACTAGAGGTCCCTTTGCAGCAACCCATGAGGTTTTGGGGTACTGCTCAGGCTTCCAATATGTACCATCAGCATTATTGAGTTTCCTCTCAAAGGCAATACCCTCTTTCCTAGGGTTCCTGTTGAGAATCTGCTTTTTAAGCACATCGAGTCTGATGCCCTTTGAGGCTTTTGTACATGCCTGTCATGTACAATTCCTTCAGCCCTGCATCGTCAGTTATACTAGCAATGTCCTCAGATGAGGAATTAGTGATAGCAGAGACATTTGAAGAATTTGTAGGATTAGAAGCATTTGAACATTCAGGTGAAGAATTAGCAGATTCACGTTCAATGCATTTCAAACATGGAGGAACAAATTCTTCCCGAGCAGCGCTGATTTGTTGAGCAAGTAATGAATCGCGCTCCTTCTGAAGATCTTCATAACTCACTCTTAGCTTCTCAAGATCTTGCTTTCTTTGAAGAAATTCATAAGAAAGCTTCTCATGATCAGACAAGAGAGTGTTATGATGACCTTGAAGGTTGTCAAACCTAGTCTGAAGTCTCTGAAGATTTTCAGTCAAGGTTTTAGTGCGATCCATTTCTTCACCCAACATATCATCACTTTTGTCTAGCATGTTTTGAACCTTTTCAAAAGCCCTTTGTTGTTTCAGAACAATCTTAGCAAGTTTAGAATAGCTGGGCTTAAGGTTTTCATCAGATTCATTCTCACTTGATTCAGAGGAGGTATATTTGAGTACCTTGGCACCGTTTGCCATGAAGCAATAGGTGGGAGCGTAGTCATCATTGCCTTCATCAGCCTTGTTGGTGAGGTCATTTTCTTCAGTGTTGAAGATAGACTTGCTGACGAATGCAGTAGCGAGGTCTAGGCTCGCCACACCGGATTCGGAATCCTCAGATGCCTCCTCTTCCTCATTTTCTTATGATTCAGCCTTAGAGTCCATTTCCTTGCCAATGAATGCCCGAGCCTTCTTGGAGCTGCTCTTCTTGTGAGATGAAGACTTTGAGAATTTTGATGATGAAGATTTTGAGGATTTCTTCTTTTTCTTCGCATCATCAGAATTGTAATCCTTGTATTTCTTCTTCTTTGATTCCTTTTCCCACTGAGGACAATCTTGAATGTAGTGTCCGGGTTTCTTGCATTTGTGACAAAGCCTCTTCTTGTAGTCACTGGATGAGGAATCATTGCTCCTTGAGGGTCTTCCAAAGCGACCACATCTTGAGAACTTTTGGAATTTCTTCACGAGCAGTGCTAGATCATGGCTCAGTTCTTCAGGATCACCAAGGATGCTATCAGAGTCTTCATCTTCAGACTCAGAAACTGCCTTGGCCTTCAGTGCACGTGATCTGCCATAGCTCGAACCATAGAGATCTCTCTTTTCAGCAAGCTGGAACTCATGAGTATTTAGCCTCTCGAGGATATCAGCGGGATCAAGTTACTTGTAATCAGCACATTCTTGTATCATCAATGCCAGAGTATCAAATGAGGAATCAAGCGATCTCAACAATTTCTTCACCACCTCATGGTCGGTGATGTCAGTGGCACCAAGCGCTTGAAGCTCATTTGAGATGTCAGTGAGACGATCGAAGGTTTGTTGAACATTTTCATTGTCGAGTCTTTTGAAGCGGTTGAAGAGATTGCGAAGAACATCAACTCGAGAGACACGCTGAGTTGAGACTCCTTTATTTACTTTGGACAGCCTATCCCGGATAAGCTTAGCAGTTTCCAAAGCACTCACTCTTCCATACTGTCCTTTGCTCAGATGGCCACATATGATATTCTTCGCTTGAGAATCGAGTTGCTTGAATCTCTTCACATCGGTAGCGTTCAGTGAGGGTGAGACAGAGGGAACACCATTTTCCACAACATACCAGAGATCGTTATCAATTGCCTCAAGATGCATTCGCATCTTGTTCTTCTAGTAGGGGTAGTCCGTCCCATCGAAGGTAGGACACCCAGCAGAGACCTTGATCATACCTGCGGTCGACATAACTAAAACTCCAGGCGGTTAAACCAAAATCACACAGAACAAGGGAGTACCTTGCTCTGATACCAATTGAAAGTGCGTTATATCGACTAGAGGGGGGGTGAATAGGCGATTTTATGAATTCTTCACTGAGGAATTTGCCAGTGAGGAAATTCCTTGGCGAAGAACTACTTGCAGTGGAATAAGTACTCAAAAGTATGCATAGCAGAACACAAGCATGGTCATCATGATGAAATGAAGACAAGCACAGAGTACAGAAGCGTAAACACAAGATAGCACAGGATGAAGACAAACAGACTGAAGAAATTGAACTGAGGAAATTGAGAAAGTCTTCAGTCAAAGTCTTCAAACACTGATATGACAAGCACACAACATAGTAATGAGGAAATGAAAGAGTTGAGGAAATAGAACCAGTAAGCTTGATGAAGACAATGATTTGGTAGACCAGTTCCAACTGCTGTCTCAGTTGTACATCTGGTTAGGGCGGCTAGGTATTTAAACCTGAGGACACACAGTCCCGGACACCCAGTCCTCACCGTATTCTCCATGAGCTAAGGTCACACAGACCTCGCCCAATCACTCGTGGTAAGTCTTCAGGTGACTTCCAAACCTTCACAGACTCGATCACTCGGCGATCCACAATTTCCTCTTGGATGCTCTAGACCATGACGCCTAACCGTCTGGAAGAAGCACAGCCTTCAAAGGTAACAAGCGTCGGATCCACACAGGATCAATCTCTTCAGTGATGCTCAATCACTTTGGGTTTGTAGGTGTTTGGGTTTGGGTTTTCCTCACTTGATGATTTTCGCTCAAAGTCCTCGGAGGATGGGATGCTCTCAAATGACAAGTGTCAGTTTCTCTCGGAGCAGCCAACCAGCTAGTGGTTGTAGGGGGCGGCTATTTATAGCCTAGGGAGCAGCCCGTCATGATAAGACATAAATGCCCTTCAATGATATGACTGTTAGTTGGGTAGATATTTTGGGACAGCTGGCGCATAGCACAGCAACGGTCGGAAATTTGAGTATCAAATTCCTCAGGGCTATCATGTTCCTCACTGTGTAGGCAATCCGCACTGGCGAATTCCTAACTCCTCAGTCGGAACAAATTCCTCAGAGAGCAGAAGAACTTAGTCTCTGTCACTGAAGAATATGATTGGACTGTATGAGATTTCCAATGGCTTCACTCGAAGGGATTGGTAGGTGTAGGATTTTGAGTTGAGCTTCACATGGAAATTTTTCCTTAGTATTTCCTCGACCCCCTTTAACAGTACGGTGTTTTCTATGACTCAAGAAAGAGAAAATGAAACTACAAAAACAAAAGTCTTCATGCTTCATGTTCCTCAAATGAATACCAAGTCTTCAAGGTCACACGAATTTCTTCACTTTCAAAGTCTTCAGAAAGTCTTCAGAAATCCAAAGTCTTCAGTCGAAGAACTTCATTTTTAGGGGTCGACTTTCTCTGTAAATATCAAACTCCTCATAGACTTATAGACCTGTGTACACTCATAAACACATTAGTCCCTTAACCTATAAGTCTTCAATACACCAAAATCACTAAGGGGCACTAGATGCACTTACACATACTAAACGATCAAGTGCTAAGCTAACGGAATGGGTCAAGTCAATCACATCATTCTCCTAATGATGTGATCCCATTAATCAAATGACAACTCATGTCTATGGCTAGGAAACATAACCATCTTTGATTAACGAGCTAGTCAAGTAGAGGCATACTAGTGACACTCTGTTTGTCTATGTATTCACACATGTATCATGTTTCCGGTTAATACAATTCTAGCATGAATAATAAACATTTATCATGATATAATGAAATAAATAATAACTTTATTATTGCCTCTAGGGCATATTTCCTTCAGTCTCCCACTTGCACTACAGTCAATAATCTAGTTCACATCGCCATGTGATTTAACACCAATAGTTCACATCACCATGTGATTAACACCCATAGTTCACATCGCTATGTGACCAACACTCAAAGGGTTTACTAGAGTCAGTAATCTAGTTCACATCACTTATGTGATTAACACCCAAAGAGTACTAAGGTGTGATCATGTTTTGCTTGTGAGAGAAGTTTAGTCAACGGGTCTGCCACATTCAGATCCGTATGTATTTTGCAAATTTCTATGTCAACAATGCTCTACACGGAGCTACTCTAGCTAATTGCTCCCACTTTAGATATGTATCCAGATTGAGACTTAGAGTCATCTGGATCAGTGTCAAAACTTGCATCGACGTAACCCTTTACGACGAATGTTTTGTCACCTCCATAATCGAGAAACATATCCTTATTCCACTAAGGATAATTTTGACCGTTGTCCAGTGATCTACTCCTAGATCACTATTGTACTCCCTTGCTAAACTCAGTGTAGCGTATACAATAGATCTGGTACACAGCATGGCATACTTTATAGAACCTATGGCTGAGGCATAGAGAATGACTTTCATTCTCTTTCTATCTTCTGCCGTGGTCGGGCTTTGAGTCTTACTCAATTTCACACCTTGTAACACAGGCAAGAACTCGTTCTTTGATTGTTCCATTTTGAACTACTTCAAAACTTTGTCAAGGTATGTGCTTTGTGAAAGTCCAATTAAGCTTCTTGATCTATCTCTATAGATCTTGATGCCCAATATATAAGCAGCTTCACCGAGGTCTTTCATTGAAAAACTCTTATTCAAGTATCCCTTTATGCTATCCAGAAATTCTATATCATTTCCAATCAGTAATATGTCATCCACATATAATATCAGAAATGCTACAGAGCTCCCACTCACTTTCTTGTAAATACAGGCTTCTCCAAAAGTCTGTACAAAACCAAATGCTTTGATCACACTATCAAAGCGTTTATTCCAACTCCGAGAGGCTTGCACCAGTCCATAAATGGATCGCTGGAGCTTGCACACTTTGTTAGCTCCCTTTGGATCGACAAAACCTTCCGGTTGCATCATATACAACTTTTCTTCCAGAAATCCATTCAGGAATGCAGTTTTGACATCCATTTGCCAAATTTCATAATCATAAAATGCGGAAATTGCTAACATGATTCGGACAGACTTAAGCATCGCTATGGGTGAGAAGGTCTCATCGTAGTCAATCCCTTGAACTTGTCGAAAACCTTTCGCAACAAGTCGAGCTTTATAGACAGTAACATTACCGTCAGCGTCAGTCTTCTTCTTGAAGATCCATTTATTTTCAATGGCTTGCCGATCATCGGGCAAGTCAACCAAAGTCCATACTTTGTTCTCATACATGGATCCCATCTCAGATTTCATGGCCTCAAACCATTTTGCGGAATCTGGGCTCATCATCGCTTCCTCATAGTTCATTGGTTTGTCATGGTCAAAGAACATGACCTCCAGAATAGGATTACCGTACCACTCTGGTGCGGATCTCACTCTAGTTTACCTACGAGGTTCGGTAGTATCTTGATCTGAAGTTATATGATCATCATCATTAGCTTCCTCACTAATTGGTGTAGTAGTCACAGGAACAGATTTCTGTGATGAACTACTTTCCAATAAGGGAGCAGGTACAGTTACCTCATCAAGTTCTACTTTCCTCCCACTCATTTCTTTCGAGAGAAACTCCTTCTCTAGAAAGGATCCATTCTTAGCAACGAATGTCTTGCCTTCGGATCTGTGATACAAGGTGTACCCAATAGTCTCCTTTGGGTATCCTATGAAGACACATTTCTCCGATTTGGGTTTGAGCTTATCAGGATGAAACTTTTTCACATAAGCATCGCAACCCCAAACTTTAAGAAACGACAACTTAGGTTTCTTGCCAAACCACAGTTCATAAGGTGTCGTCTCAACGGATTTTGATGGTGCCCTATTTAACTTGAATGCAGCTGTCTCTAATGCATAACCCCAAAACGATAGTGGTAAATCAGTAAGAGACGTCATAGGTTGCACTATATCCAATAAAGTACGGTTACGACGTTCGGACACACCATTACACTGTGGTGTTCCAGGTGGCGTGAGTAGTGAAACTATTTCACATTGTTTTAACTGAAGACCAAACTCGTAACTCAAATGATCAGATCGTGGAAACTTTATTTTTCTTGTTACGATGATTTTCCACTTCACTCTGAAATTCTTTGAACTTTTTCAAATGTTTCAGGCTTATGTTTCATCAAGTAGATATACCCATATCTGCTCAAATCATCTGTGAAGGTCATAAAATAATGATACCTACCGCGAGCCTCAACACTCATCGAACTGCATACATCAGTATGTATTATTTCCAACAAGTCTGTTGCTCGCTCCATTGTTCCGGAGAACGGAGTCTTTAGTCATCTTGCCCATAAGGCATGGTTCGCAAGCATCAAGTGATTCCAAAATCCCATCAGCATGGAGTTTCTTCATGCACTTTACACCAATATGACCTAAACGGCACTGCCACAAATGAGTTGCACTATCATTATTAACTTTGCATCTTTTGGCATCAATATTATGAATATGTGTATTACTACGATCGAGATCCAAAAAACCATTTTCATTGGGTGTATGACCATAGAAGGTTTTATTCATGTAAATAGAACAACAATTATTCTCTAACTTAAATGAATAACCGTATTGCAATAAACATGATAAAATCATATTCATGCTCAACGCAAACACCAAATAACATTTATTTAGGTTCAACATTAATCCCGAAAGTTATATGGATTGTGCGATGATGATCACATCAATCTTGGAACTACTTCCAACACACATCGTCACTACATCCTTAACTAGTCTCTGTTCATTTTGCAACTCCTGTTTTAAGTTACTACTCTTAGCAATTAAACCAGTATCAAATACTGAGGGGTTGCTATAAACACTAGTAAAGTACACATCAATAACATATATATCAAATATACTTTTGTTCACTTTGCCATCCTTCTTATCTACCAATTATTTGGGGTAGTTCTGCTTCCAGTGACCAGTACTTTTGCAGTAGAAGCACTCAGTCTCAGGCTTAGGTCCAAATTTTGGCTTCTTCACTTGAGCAGCAACTTGCTTGCCATTCTACATGAAGTTCCCTTTCTTTCCCTCTGCCCTTTTCTTGAAACTAGTGGTCTTGTTAATCATCAACACTTAATGCTCTTTCTTGATTTCTACCTTCGTCGATTTCAGCATCACGAAGAGCTTGGGAATCGTTTCTGTTATCCCTTGCATATTATAGTTCATCACGAAGTTCTACTAACTTGGTGATGGTGACTAGAGAATTCTGTCAATCACTATTTTATCTGGAAGATTAACTCCCACTTTATTCAAGCGATTGTAGTACCCAGACAATCTGAGCACATGCTCACTGCTTGAGCTATTCTCCTCCATCTTTTAGCTATAGAACTTGTTGGAGACTTCATATCTCTCAACTCGGGTATTTGCTTGAAATATTAACTTCAACTCCTGGAACATCTCATACGGTCCGTGACGTTCAAAACATCTTTGAAGTCCTGATTCTAAGCCGTTTAGGCATGGTGCACTAAACTATCAAGTAGTCATCATATTGAGCTAGCCAAACGTTCATAACATCTGTATCTGCTCCTGCAATAGGTTTTTCACCTAGCGGTGCATCAAGGACATAATTCTTCTGTGCAGCAATGAGGATAAACCTTAGATCAAGGACCCAGTCCGCATCATAGCTACTATCATCTTTCAACTTAGTTTTCTCTAGGAACATATATAAAACATAGGGAAGCAACAACGCGAGCTATTGATCTACAACATAGATATGCTAAGTTCATGATATATTAAAGTTCACTTAATCATATTACTTAAGAACTCCCACTTAGATAGACATCTCTCTAATCCTCTGAGTGATCACGTGATCCAAATCAACTAAACCATAACCGATCATCACGTGAAATGGAGTAGCTTTCAATGGTGAACATCACTATGTTGATCATATCTACTATATGATTCACGCTCGACCTTTCGATCTCAGTGTTCCGAGTCCATATCTGCATATGCTAGGCTCGTCAAGTTTAACCTGAGTATTCCGCGTGTGCAAAACTGGCTTGCACCCGTTGTAGATGGACGTAGAGCTTATCAACCCGATCATCACGTGGTGTCTGGGCACGACGAACTTTGGCAACGGTGCATACTCAGGGAGAACACTATTATCTTGAAATTTAGTGAGAGATCATCTTATAATGCTACCGTCAATCAAAGCAAGATAAGATGCATAAGAGATAAACATCATATGCAATCAATATAAGTGATATGATATGGCCATCATCATCTTGTGCTTGTGATCTCCATCTCCGAACCACCATCATGATCACCATCGTCACCGGCGCGACACCTTGATCTCCATCGTAGCATCGTTGTCGTCTCGCCAATCTTATGCTTCTATGACTATCTCTACCGCTTAGTGATAAAGTAAAGCATTACAGGGCGATTGCATTGCATACAATAAAGCGACAACCATATGGCTCCTGCCAGTTGCCGATAACTCGGTTACAAAACATGATCATCTCATACAATAAAATTTAGCATCATGTCTTGACCATATCACATCACAACATGCCCTGCAAAAACAAGTTAGACGTCCTCTATTTTTTTGTTGCAAGTTTTACGTGGCTGCTACTGGGCTTAGCAAGAACCGTTCTTACCTACGCATCAAAACCACAACGATAGTTTGTCAAGTTGGTGTTGTTTTAACCTTCGCAAGGACCGGGCGTAGCCACACTTGGTTCAACTAAAGTTGGAGAAACTGACACCCGCTAGTCACCTGTGTGCATAGCACAGCGGTTAAACCAGTCTCGCGTAAGCGTACGTGTAATGTCGGTCCGAGCCGCTTCATCCAACAATACCGCCGAACCAAAGTATGACATGCTGGTAAGCAGTATGACTTATATCGCCCACAACTCACTTGTGTTCTATGTTGGGGAACGTAGTAATTTCAAAAAAATTCCTACGCACACGCAAGATCATGGTGATGCATAACAACGAGAGGGGAGAGTGTGTCCACGTATCCTCGTAGACCGAAAGCGGAAGCGTTAGCACAACGCGGTTGATGTAGTCATACGTCTTCACGATCCGACCGATCAAGTACCGAACGCACGGCACCTCCGAGTTCTGCACACGTTCAACTCGATGACGTCCCTCGAACTCCGATCCAGCCGAGCTTTGAGGGAGAGTTCCGTCAGCACGACGGCGTGGTGACACTGATGATGTTCTACCGACGCAGGGCTTCGTCTAAGCACCGCTATGATATAATCGAGGTTGATTATGGTGGAGGGGGCACCGCACACGGCTAAGAGATCAAGAGATCAATTGTTGTGTGTCCAAGGGGTGCCCCCTCCCCGTATATAAAGGAGTGGAGGACGGGGAGGGCCGGCCCTCTCTATGGCGCGCCCTAGGAGGAGTCCTACTCCCACCGGGAGTAGGATTCCCCCCTTCCAAGTAGTAGGAGTAGGAGTCAAGGAAAGGGAAGAGGGAAGAAAAGGAAGGAGGGGGCGCCGCCCCTCCCCCTAGTCCAATTCGGACTAGTCAATGGGGGGGGGCGCGCGGCCTACCTCTCCCTCTCCCCTAAAGCCCAATAAGGCCCATATACTTCTTCCCCCGTATTCCCGTAACTCCCCGGTACTTCGAAAAATACCTGAACCACTCGGAACCTTTCCGATGTCCGAATATAGTCGTCCAATATATCGATCTTTACGTATCGACCATTTCGAGACTCCTCGTCATGTCCCCGATCTCATCTGGGACTCCGAACTACCTTCGGTACATCAAAACACATAAACTCATAATATAACCGTCATCGAACTTTAAGCGTGCGGACCCTACAGGTTCGAGAACAATGTAGACATGACCGAGACACGTCTCCGGTCAATAACCAATAGCGGAACCTGGATGCACATATTGGCTCCCACATATTCTACGGAGATCTTTATCGGTCAAACCGCATAACAACATACGTTGTTCCCTTTGTCATCGGTATGTTACTTTCCCGAGATTCGATCGTCGGTATCTCAATACCTAGTTCAATCTCGTTACCGGCAAGTCTCTTTACTCGTTCGGTAATACATCATCCCGCAACTAACTCATTAGTTACAATGCTTGCAAGGCTTATAGTGATGTGCATTACTGAGTGGGCCTAGAGATACCTCTCCGACAATCGGAGTGACAAATCCTAATATCGAAATACGCCAACCCAACAAGTACCTTTGGAAGCACCTGTAGAGCACCTTTATAATCACCCAGTTACGTTGTGACGTTTGGTATGACACAAAGTGTTCTTCCGGTAGACGGGAGTTGCATAATCTCATAGTCATAGGAACATGTATAAGTCATGAAGAAAGCAGTAGCAACATACTAAACGATCGAGTGCTAAGCTAACGGAATGGGTCAAGTCAGTCACATCATTCTCGTAATGATGTGATCCCGTTAATCAAATAACAACTCTTTGTCCATGGTTAGGAAACATAACCATCTTTGATTAACGAGCTAGTCAAGTAGAGGCATACTAGTGACACTCTGTTTGTCTATGTATTCACACATGTATCATGTTTCCGGTTAATACAATTCTAGCATGAATAATAAACATTTATCATGATATAAGGAAATAAATAATAAATTTATCATTGCCTCTAGGGCATATTTCCTCCATAATCGAGAAACATATCCTTATTCCACTAAGGACAATTTTGACCGCTGTCCAGTGTTCTACTCCTAGATCACTATTGTACTCCCTTGCCAAAATCAGTGTAGGGTATACAATAGATCTGGTACACAGCATGGCATACTTTATAGAACCTATGGCCAAGGCATAGGGAATGACTTTCATTCTCTTTCTATCTTCTGCCGTGGTCGGGCTTTGAGTCTGACTCAATTTCACACCTTGTAACACAGGCAAGAACTCTTTCTTTGACTGTTCTATTTTGAACTACTTCAAAATCTTGTCAAGGTATGTACTCATTGAAAAAACTTATCAAGCGTTTTGATCTATCTCTATAGATCTTGATGCTCAATACGTAAGCAGCTTCACCGAGGTCTTTCTTTGAAAAACTCCTTTCAAACACTCCTTTATGCTTTTGCAGAATAATTCTACATTATTTCCGATCAACAATATGTTATTCACATATACTTATCAGAAATGTTGTAGTGCTCCCACTCACTTTCTTGTAAATACAGGCTTCACCGCAAGTCTGTATAAAACTATATCCTTTGATCAACTTATCAAAGCGTATATTCCAACTCCGAGATGCTTGCACCAGTCTATAGATGGATCGGTGGAGCTTGCATATTTTGTTAGCACCTTTAGGATTGACAAAACCTTCTGGTTGCATCATATACAACTCTTCTTTAATAAATCCATTAAGGAATGCAGTTTTGTTTATCCATTTGCCAGATTTCATAAAATGCGGCAATTGCTAACATGATTCGGACAGACTTAAGCATCGCTGCGAGTGAGAAAATCTCATCGTAGTCAACACCTTGAACTTTGTCAAAAACCTTTTTCGACAACTCTAGCTTTGTAGATAGTAACACTACTATCAGCGTCCGTCTTCCTCTTGAAGATCCATTTATTTTCTATGGCTTGCCGATCATCGGGCAAGTCAACCAAAGTCCACACTTTGTTCTCATACATGGATCCCATCTCAGATTTCATGGCCTCAAGCCATTTTGCGGAATCTGGGCTCACCATCGCTTCCTCATAGTTTGTAGGTTCATCATGGTCAAGTAACATGACCTCCAGAACAGGATTACCGTACCACTCTGGTGCGGATCTCACTCTGGTTGACCTACGAGGTTCGGTAGTAACTTGATCTGAAGCTTCATGATCATCATCATTAACTTCCTGACTAATTGGTGTAAGTATCACTGGAACTGATTTCAGTGATGAACTACTTTCCAATTCGGGAGAAGGTACAGTTACCTCATCAAGTTCTACTTTCCTCCCACTCACTTCTTTTGAGAGAAACTCCTTCTCTAGAAAGGATCCATTCTTAGCAACGAATATCTTGCCTTCGGATCTATGATAGAAGGTGTACCCAACAGTAACTTTTGGGTATCCTATGAAGACGCACTTTTCTGATTTGGGTTTGAGCTTATCAGGATGAACCTTTTCACATAAGCATCGCAACCCCAAACTTTGAGAAACGACAACTTTGGTTTCTTGCCAAACCACAGTTCATACGGTGTCGTCTCAAACGGATTTAGATGCTGCCCCTTTTTTTTACGTGAATGCAGCTGTCTCTAATGCATAACCCCAAAACTGTAGTGGTAAATCGGTAAGAAACATCATAGATTGCACTATATCCAATAAAGTACGGTTATGACGTTCGAACACACCATTAAGCTATGGTGTTCCAGGTGGCACGAATTTGTGAAACTATTCCACATTGTTTTAATTGAAGACCAAACTCGTAACTCAAATATTTGTCTCCGCGATCAGATCGTAGAAACCTTATTTTCTTGTCACGATGATTTTCCACTTCACTCAGAAATTCTTTGAACTTTTCAAATGTTTCAGACTTATGTTTCATCAAGTAGATATACCCATATCTGCTCAAATCATCTGTGAAGGTCAGAAAATAATGATACCTGCTGCGAGCCTCAACACTCATCGGATCGCATACATCAATATGTATTATTTTTGAATAAGTCAGTTGCTCGCTCCATTGTTTCGGAGAACGGAGTCTTAGTCATCTTGCCCATAAGGCATGGTTCGCAAGCATTAAGTGATTCCAAAAGCCCATCAGCATGGAGTTTCTTCATGCGCTTTACACCAATATGACCTAAACGGAAGTGCCACAAATAAGTTGCGCTATCATTATTAACTTTGCATCTTTTGGCTTCAATATTATGAATATATGTATCACTATGATCGAGATCCAACGAACCATTTTCATTGGGTGTGTAACCATATAAGGTTTTATTCATGTAAACAGAACAACAATTATTCTCTAACTTAAATGAATAACCGTATTGCAATAAACATGATCAAATCATATTCATGCTCAACACAAACACCAAATAACACTTATTTAGGTTCAACACTAATCCCGAAAGTATAGGGAGTGTGCGATGATGATCATATCAATCTTGGAACCACTTCCAATACACATCGTCACTTCATCCTTAACTAGTTTCTATTCATTATGCAACTCCCGTTTCGAGTTACTACTCTTTAGCAACTGAACCAGTATCAAATACCGAGGGGTTGCTACGAACACTAGTAAAATACACATCAATAATCTGTATATCAAATATACCTTTGTTCACTTTTGCCATCCTTCTTATCCACCAAATACTTGGGGCAGTTCCGCTTCCAGTGACCAGTCTCTTTGCAGTAGAAGCACTTAGTCTCAGGCTTAGGTCCAGACTTGGGCTTCTTCACTTGAGCAGCAACTTGCTTGCCATTCTTCTTGAAGTTCCCCTTCTATCCCTTTGCCCTTTTCTTGAAACTAGTGGTCTTGTTAACCATCAACACTTGATGCTCTTTCTTGATTTCTACCTTCGTCGATTTCAGCATCGCGAAGAGCTCGGGAATTACTTTCGTCATCCCTTGCATACTATAGTTCATCACGAAGTTCTACTAACTTGGTGATGGTGACTAGATAATTCTGTCAATCACTATTTTATCTGGAAGATTAACTCCCACTTTATTCAAGCGATTGTAGTACCCAGACAATCTGAGCACATGCTCACTGCTTGAGTTATTCTCCTCCATCTTTTAGCTATAGAACTTGTTGGAGACTTCATATCTCTCAACTCGGGTATTTGGTTGAAATATTAACTTCAACTCCTGGAACATCTCATATGGTCCATGACGTTCAAAACGTCTTTGAAGTCCCGATTCTAAGCCGTTAAGCATGGTGCACTAAACTATCACGTAGTCATCATATTGAGCTAGCCAAACGTTCATAACGTCTGCATCTGCTCCTGCAATAGGTCTGTCACCTAGCGGTGCATCAAGGACATAATTCTTCTGTGCAGCAATGAGGATAATCCCCAGATCACGGATCCAATCCGCATCTTTGCTACTAACATCTTTCAACATAATTTTTCTCTAGGAACATATCAAAAATAAACACAGGGAAGCAACAACGCGAGCTATTGATCTACAACATAATTTGCAAAATACTATCAGGACTAAGTTCATGATAAATTTAAGTTCAATTAATCATATTACTTAAGAACTCCCACTTAGATAGACATCCCTCTAATCCTCTAAGTGATCACGTGATCCATATCAACTAAACCATGTCCGATCATCACGTGAGATGGAGTAGTTTCAATGGTGAACATCACTATGTTGATCATATCTACTATATGATTCACGCTCGACCTTTCGGTCTCCGTGTTCCGAGGCCATATCTGTTATATGCTAGGCTCGTCAAGCTTAACCTGAGTGTTCCGCGTGTGCAACTGTTTTGCACCCGTTGTATTTGAACGTAGAGCCTATCACACCCGATCATCACGTGGTGTCTCAGCACGAAGAACTTTCGCAATGGTGCATACTCAGGGAGAACAGTTATACTTTGATAATTTAGTGAGGGATCATCTTATAATGCTACCGTCAATCAAAGCAAGATAAGATGCATAAAAGATAAACATCACATGCAATCAATATAAGTGATATGATATGGCCATCATCATCTTGTGCTTGTGATCTCCATCTCCGAAGCACCGTCATGATCACCATCGTCACCGGCGCGACACCTTGATCCCATCGTAGTATCGTTGTCGTCTCGCCAACTATTGCTTCTATGACTATCGCTACTGCTTAGTGATAAATTAAAGCAATTACAAGGCGATTGCATTGCATACAATAAAGTGACAACCATATGGCTCCTGCCAGTTGCCGATAACTCAGTTACAAAACATGATAATCTCAAACAATAAAATTTAGCATCATGTCTTGATCATATCACATCACAACATGCCCTGCAAAAACAAGTTAGACGTCCTCTACTTTGTTGTTGCAAGTTTTACGTGGCTGCTATGGGCTGAGCAAGAACCGTTCTTACCTACGCATCAAAACCACAATGATAGTTTGTCAAGTTGGTGTTGTTTTAACCTTCGCAAGGACCGGGCGTGGCCACACTCGGTTCAACTAAAGTTGGGGAAACTGACACCCGCCAGTCACCTGTGTGCGAAGCACATCGGTAGAACTAGTCTCGCGTAAGCGTACGCGTAATGTCGGTCCGGGCCGCTTCATCCAACAATACCGCTGAACCAAAGTATGACATGTTGGTAAGCAGTATGACTTATATCGCCCACAACTCACTTGTGTTCTACTCGTGCATATAACATCAACGCACAAACCAGGCTCGGATGCCACTGTTGGGGAACGTAGTAATTTAAAAAAAAATCCTACGCACACGCAAGATCATGGTGATGCATAGCAACGAGAGGGGAGAGTGTGTCCACGTACCCTCGTAGACCGAAAGCGGAACCGTTAGCACAACGCGGTTGATGTAGTCGTACGTCTTCACGATCCGACCGATCAAGTACCGAACGCACGGCACCTCCGAGTTCTGCACACGTTCAACTCGATGGCGTCCCTCGAACTCCGATCCAGCCGAGCTTTGAGGGAGAGTTCCGTCAGCACGACGGCGTGGTGACGATGATGATGTTCTACCGACGCAGGGCTTCGCCTAAGCACTGCTACGATATAATCGAGGTGGATTATGGTGGAGGGGGGCACCGCACACGGCTAAGAGATCAATTGTTGTGTCTCCAAGGGGTGCCCCCCTTCCCGTATATAAAGGAGTGGAGGAGGGGGAGGGCCGGCCCTCTCTATGGCGCGCCCTAGGAGGAGTCCTACTCCCACCGGGAGTAGGATTCCCCCCCTTCCAAGTAGTAGGAGTAGGAGTCAAGGAAAGGGAAGAGGGAAGAGAAGGAAGGAGGGGGCGCTGCCCCTCCCCCTAGTCCAATTCGGACTAGTCAATGGGGGGGGGCTGCCTCTCCCTCTCCCCTAAAGCCCAATAAGGCCCATATACTTCTTCCCCCATATTCCCGTAACTCCCCGGTACTCCGAAAAATACCCGAACCACTCGGAACCTTTCCGATGTCCGAATATAGTCGTCCAATATATCGATCTTTACGTCTTGACCATTTTGAGACTCCTTGTCATGTCCCCGATCTCATCTGGGACTCCGAACTACCTTCAGTACATCAAAACACATAAACTCATAATATAACCGTCATCGAACTTTAAGCGTGCGGACCCTACGGGTTCGAGAACAATGTAGACATGACCGAGAGACGTCTCCGGTCAATAACCAATAGCGGAACCTGGATGCTCATATTGGCTCCCACATATTCTACGAAGATCTTTATCGGTCAAACCGCATAACAACATACGTTGTTACCTTTGTCATCGGTATGTTACTTGCCCGAGATTCGATCGTCGGTATCTCAATACCTAGTTCAATCACGTTACCGGCAAGTCTCTTTACTCGTTCCGTAATACATCATCCCGCAACTAACTCATTAGTTACAATGCTTGCAAAGTTTATAGTGATGTGCATTACTGAGTGGGCCCAGAGATACCTCTCCGACAATCGGAGTGACAAATCCTAATCTCGAAATACGCCAACCCAACAAGTACCTTTGGAAGCACCTGTAGAGCACCTTTATAATCACCCAGTTACGTTGTGACGTTTGGTAGCACACAAAGTGTTCCTCCGGTAAACAGGAGTTGCATAATCTCATAGTCATAGGAACATGTATAAGTCATGAAGAAAGCAGTAGCAACATACTAAACAATCGAGTGCTAAGCTAACAGAATGGGTCAAGTCAATCACATCATTCTCCTAATGATGTGTTCCCGTTAATCAAATAACAACTCTTTGTCCATGGTTAGGAAACATAACCATCTTTGATTAACGAGCTAGTCAAGTAGAGGCATACTAGTGACACTCTGTTTGTCTATGTATTCACACATGTATCATGTTTCCGGTTAATACAATTCTAGCATGAATAATAAACATTTATCATGATATAAGGAAATAAATAATAACTTTATTATTGCCTCTAGGGCATATTTCCTTCATTCTACTCCTGCATATAACATCTACGCATAAAACCAGGCTCGGATGCCACTATTGGGGAACGTAGTAATTTCAAAAATTTCCTACGCACTCGCAAGATCATGGTGATGCCTAAAAACGAGAGGGGAGAGTGTGTCCACGTACCCTCATAGACCGAAAGCGGAAGCGTTAGCACAACGCAGTTGATGTAATCATACGTCTTCACGATCCGACTGATCAAGTACCGAACGCACGGCACCTCCGAGTTCAGCACACGTTCGGCCCGATGACGTCCCTCGAACTCCGATCCAGCCGAGTGTTGAGGGAGAGTTTCGTTAGCACGACGGCGTGGTGACGATGATGATGTTCTACCGGCGCAGGGCTTCGCCTAAGCACCGCTACATTATTATCGAGGTGGACTATGGTGGAGGGGGGCACCGCACACGGCTAAAAGATCAAACGATTAATTGTTGTCTCTCTAGGGTGCCCCCTGCCCCCGTATATAAAGGAGCAAGGGGGGAGGTGCGGCCGGCCAGGAGGGGGCGCGCCAGGAGGAGTCCTACTCCCGCCGGGAGTAGGACTCCCTCCCTTTTCCTTGTTGGATTAGGAGTGGAGGGGGAAAGAGGAGGGAGAGAGGAAGGGAAGGGGGGCGCCGCCCCCCTCTCCTTGTCCTATTTGGACTAGGGGGGAAGGGTGCGCGGCCCTGCCCTGGCCGCCTCTCATATTCTCCGCTAAGGCCCACTATGGCCCATTAAGCCCCCGGGGGTTCCGGTAACCTCCCTGTACTCCGGTAAAATCCCGATTTCACCCGGAACACTTCCGATATCCAAACATAGGCTTCCAATATATCAATCTTCATGTCTCGACAATTTCGAGACTCCTCGTCATGTCCGTGATCACATCCGGGACTCCGAACAACCTTCGGTACGTCAAAACATATAAACTCATAATATAACTGTCACCGAAACGTTAAGCGTGCGGACCCTACTGGTTCGAGAACTATGCAGACATGACCGAGACACGTCTCCGGTCAATAACCAATAGCGGAACATGGATGCTCATATTGGCTCCCACATATTCTACGAAGATCTTTATCGGTCAGACCGCATAACAACATACGTTGTTCCCTTTGTCATCGGTATGTTACTTGCCCGAGATTCGATCCTCGGTATCTCAATACCTAGTTCAATATCGTTACCGGCAAGTCTCTTTTCTCATTCCGTAATACATCATCCCGCAACTAACTCATTAGTTACAATGCTTGCAAGGCTTATAGTGATGTGCATTACCGAGTGGGCCCAGAGATACCTCTCCGACAATCGGAGTGACAAATCCTAATCTCGAAATATGCTAACCCAACAAGTACCTTCGGAGACACCTGTAGAGCACCTTTATAATCACCCAGTTACGTTGTGACGTTTGGTAGCACACAAAGTGTTCCTCCGATAAACGGGAGTTGCATAATCTCATAGTCATAGGAACATGTATAAGTCATGAAGAAAGCAATAGCAACATACTAAACGATCAAGTGCTAAGCTAACGGAATGGGTCAAGTCAATCACATCATTCTCCTAATGATGTGATCCCGTTAATCAAATGACCACTCATGTCTATGGCTAGGAAACATAACCATCTTTGATTAACGAGCTAGTCAAGTAGAGGCATACTAGTGACACTCTGTTTGTCTATGTATTCACACATGTATCATGTTTCCGGTTAATACAATTCTAGCATGAATAATAAACATTTATCATGATATAAGGAAATAAATAATAACTTTATTATTGCCTCTAGGGCATATTTCGTTCACCCCCTCAATAATACTTTAGCGGTGCTTAGGCGAAGCCCTGCGTCGGTAGAACATCATCATCGTCACCACGCCGTCGTGCTAATGAAACTCTCCCTCAACACTCGGCTGGATCGGAGTTCGAGGGATGTCATCGGGCTGAACGTGTGCTGAACTCGGAGGTGCCGTGCGTTCGGTTCTTGATCGGTCGGATCGTGAAGACGTACGACTACAGCAACCGCGTTGTGCTAACACTTCCGCTTTCGGTCTACGAGAGTACGTGGACAACACTCTTCCCTCTCGTTGCTATGCATCACCATGATCTTGCGTGTGTGTAGGACTTTTTTTGAAATTACTACGTTCCCCAACAGTGGCATCCGAGCCAGGTTTTATGCGTAGATGTCATATGCACGAGTAGAACACAAGTGAGTTGTGGGCAATACAAGTCATACTGCTTACCAGCATGTCATACTTTGGTTCGGCGGTATTGTTGGATGTAGCGGCCCGGACCGACATTACGCGTACGCTTACGCGAGACTAGTTCTACCGACGTGCTTTGCACACATGTGGCTGGCGGGTGTCAGTTTCTCCAACTTTAGTTGAACCGAGTGTGGCTACGCCCGTTCCTTGCGAAGGTTAAAACATCACGAACTTGACAAACTATCATTGTGGTTTTGATGCGTAGGTAAGAACGGTTCTTGCTAAGCCCAGTAGCAGCCACGTAAAACTTGCAACAACAAAGTTGAGGACGTCTAACTTGTTTTTGCAGGGCATGTTGTGATGTGATATGGTCAAGACATGATGCTAAATTTTATTGTATGAGATGATCATGTTTTGTAACCGAGTTATCGGCAACTGGTAGGAGCCATATGGTTGTCGCTTTATTGTATGCAATGCAATCGCCCTGTAATGCTTTACTTTATCACTAAGCGGTAGCGATAGTCATAGAAGCATAAGATTGGCGAGACGACAACGATGCTACGATGGAGATCAAGGTGTCGCGCCGGTGACGATGGTGATCATGACGGTGCTTCGGAGATGGAGATCACAAGCACAAGATGATGATGGCCATATCATATCACTTATATTGATTGCATGTGATGTTTATCTTTTATGCATCTTATCTTGCTTTGATTGACCGTAGCATTATAAGATGATCTCTCACTAAATTTCAAGATAATAGTGTTCTCCCTGAGTATGCACCGTTGCCAAAGTTCGTCGTGCCCAGCCACCACGTGATGATCGGGTGTGATAAGCTCTACGTCCATCTGCAATGGGTGCAAGCCAGTTTTGCACATGCGGAATACTCAGGTTAAACTTGACGAGCCTAGCATATGCAGATATGGCCTCGGAACACTGCGACCGAAAGGTCGAGCGTGAATCATATAGTAGATATGATCAACATAGTGACGTTCACCATTGAAAGCTACTCCATTTCACGTGATGATCGGTTATGGTTTAGTTGATTTGGATCATGTGATCACTTAGAGGATTAGAGAGATGTCTATCTAAGTGGGAGTTCTTAAGTAATATGATTAATTGAACTTAAATTTATCATGAACTTAGTACCTGATAGTATCTTGCTTGTCTATGTTGATTGTAGATAGATGGCCCGTGCTATTGTTCCGTTGAATTTTAATGCGTTCCTTAAGAAAGCAAAGTTGAAAGATGATGGTAGCAATTACACGGACTGGGTCCATAACTTGAGGATTATCCTCATTGCTGCACAGAAGAATTACGTCCTGGAAGCACCGCTAGGTGCCAAACCTGCTGCAGGAGCAACACCAGATGTTATGAACGTCTGGCAGAGCAAAGCTGATGACTACTCGATAGTTCAGTGTGCCATGCTTTATGGCCTAGAACCGGGACTTCAACGACGTTTTGAACGTCGTGGAGCATATGAGATGTTCCAGGAGTTGAAGTTAATATTTCAAGCAAATGCCCGGATTGAGAGATATGAAGTGTCCAATAAGTTCTACAACTGTAAGATGGAGGAGAATAGTTCTGTCAGTGAGCATGTACTCAAAATGTCTGGGTATAACAATCACTCGATTCAACTGGGAGTTAATCTTCCAGATGATAGCGTCATTGACAGAATTCTTCAATCACTGCCACCAAGCTACAAGAGCTTCGTGATGAACTATAACATGCAAGGGATGGATAAGACGATTCCCGAGCTCTTCGCAATGCTAAAGGCTGCGGAGGTAGAAATCAAGAAGGAGCATCAAGTGTTGATGGTCAGTAAGACCACCAGTTTCAAGAAAAGGGCAAAGGGAAGAAGAAGGGGAACTTCAAGAAGAACAGCAAGCAAGTTGCTGCTAAAGAGAAGAAACCCAAGTCTGGACCTAAGCCTGAGACTGAGTGCTTCTACTGCAAGCAGACTGGTCACTGGAAGCGGAACTGCCCCAAGTATTTGGCGGATAAGAAGGATGGCAAGGTGAACAAAGGTATATGTGATATACATGCTATTGATGTGTACCTTACTAGTGCTCGCAGTAGCACCTGGGTATTGGATACTGGTTCTGTTGCTAATATTTGCAACTCGAAACAGGGACTACGGATTAAGCGAACACTGGCAAAGGACGAGGTGACGATGCGCGTGGGAAACGGTTCCAAAGTCGATGTGATCGCCGTTGGCACGCTACCTCTACATCTACCTTCGGGATTAGTATTAGACCTAAATAATTGTTATTTGGTGCCAGCGTTGAGCATGAACATTATATCTGGATCTTGTTTGATGCGAGACGGTTATTCATTTAAATCAGAGAATAATGGTTGTTCTATTTATATGAGTAATATCTTTTATGGTCATGCACCCTTGAAGAGTGGTCTATTTTTGATGAATCTCGATAGTAGTGATACACATATTCATAATGTTGAAGCCAAAAGATGCAGAGTTGATAATGATAGTGCAACTTATTTGCGGCACTGCCGTTTAGGTCATATCGGTGTAAAGCGCATGAAGAAACTCCATACTGATGGACTTTTGGAACCACTTGATTATGAATCACTTGGTACTTGCGAACCGTGCCTCATGGGCAAGATGACTAAAACGCCGTTCTCCGGAACTATGGAGAGAGCAACAGATTTGTTGGAAATCATACATACAGATGTATGTGGTCCGATGAATGTTGAGGGTCAAGGCGGATATCGTTATTTTCTCACCTTCACAGATGATTTAAGCAGATATGGGTATATCTACTTAATGAAACATAAGTCTGAAACATTTGAAAAGTTCAAAGAATTTCAGAGTGAAGTTGAAAATCATCATAACAAGAGAATAAAGTTTCTACGATCTGATCGTGGAGGAGAATATTTGAGTTACGAGTTTGGTCTACATATGAAACAATACGGAATAGTTTCGCAACTCACGCCACCCGGAACACCACAGCGTAATGGTGTGTCCGAACGTCGTAATCGTACTTTACTAGATATGGTGCGATCTATGATGTCTCTTACTGATTTACCACTATCGTTTTGGGGTTATGCTTTAGAGACGGCTGCATTCATGTTAAATAGGGCACCATCAAAATCCGTTGAGACGACACCTTATGAACTGTGGTTTGGCAAGAAACCAAAGTTGTCGTTTCTTAATGTGAAAAAGCTTCACCCTGATAAGCTCGAACCCAAATCGGAGAAATGTGTCTTCATAGGATACCCAAAGGAGACTGTTGGGTACACCTTCTATCACAGATCCGAAGGCAAGACATTCGTTGCTAAGAATGGATCCTTTCTAGAGAAGGAGTTTCTCTCGAAAGAAGTGAGTGGGAGGAAAGTAGAACTTGATGAGGTAACTGTACCTGCTCCCTTATTGGAAAGTAGTTCATCACAGAAACCGGTTCCTGTGACGCCTACACCAATTAGTGAGGAAGTTAATGATGATGATCATGGAACTTCAGATCAAGTTGTTACTGAACCTCGTAGGTCAACCAGAGTAAGATCCGCACCAGAGTGGTACGGTAATCCTGTTCTGGAGGTTATGTTACTAGACCATGATGAACCTATGAACTATGAAGAAGCGATGGTGAGCCCAAATTCCGCAAAGTAGCTTGAGGCCATGAAATCTGAGATGGGATCCATGTATGAGAACAAAGTGTGGACTTTGGTTGACTTGCCCGATGATCGGCAAGCCATTGAAAATAAATGGATCTTCAAGACGCTGACGGTAATGTTACTGTCTATAAAGCTCGACTTGTTGCGAAAGGTTTTCGACAAGTTCAAGGGATTGACTACGATGAGACCTTCTCACCTGTAGCGATGCTTAAGTCTGTCCGAATCATGTTAGCAATTGCCACATTTTATGATTATGAAATTTGGCAAATGGATGTCAAAACTGCATTCCTGAATGGATTTCTGGAAGAAGAGTTGTATATGATGCAACCGGAAGGTTTTGTCGATCCAAAGGGAGCTAACAAAGTGTGCAAGCTCCAGCGATCCATTTATGGACTGGTGCAAGCCTCTCGGAGTTGGAATAAACGCTTTGATAGTGTGATCAAAGCATTTGGTTTTGTACAGACTTTTGGAGAAGCCTGTATTTACAAGAAAGTGAGTGGGAGCTCTGTAGCATTTCTGATATTATATGTGGATGACATATTACTGATTGGAAATGATATAGAATTTCTGGATAGCATAAAGGGATACTTGAATAAGAGTTTTTCAATGAAAGACCTCGGTGAAGCTGCTTATATATTGGGCATCAAGATCTATAGAGGTAGATCAAGACGCTTAATTGGACTTTCACAAAGCACATACCTTGACAAAGTTTTGAAGAAGTTCAAAATGGATCAAGCAAAGAAAGGGTTCTTGCCTGTGTTACAAGGTGTGAAGTTGAGTAAGACTCAATGCCCGACCACTGCAGAAGATAGAGGAGAAAATGAAAGATGTTCCCTATGCTTCAGCCATAGGCTCTATCATGTATGCAATGCTGTGTACCAGACCTGATGTGTGCCTTGCTATAAGTCTAGCAGGGAGGTACCAAAGTAATCCAGGAGTGGATCACTGGACAGCGGTCAAGAATATCCTGAAATACCTGAAAAGGACTAAGGATATGTTTCTCGTTTATGGGGGTGACAAAGAGCTAGTCGTAAATGGTTACGTCGATGCAAGCTTTGACACTGATCCAGACGATTCTAAATCGCAAACCGGATACGTGTTTACATTGAACGGTGGAGCTGTCAGTTGGTGCAGTTCTAGACAAATCGTCGTGGCGGGATCTACGTGTGAAGCGGAGTACATAGCTGCTTCGGAAGCAGCAAATGAAGGAGTCTGGATGAAGGAGTTCATATCCGATCTAGGTGTCATACCTAGTGCATCGGGTCCAATGAAAATCTTTTGTGACAATACTGGTGCAATTGCCTTGCGAAGGAATCCAGATTTCACAAGAGAACCAAGCACATCAAGAGACGCTTCAATTCCATCCGGGATTTAGTCCAGGTGGGAGACATAGAAATTTGCAAGATACATACGGATCTAAATGTTGCAGACCCGTTGACTAAGCCTCTTCCACGAGCAAAACATGATCAACACCAAGGCTCCATGGGTGTTAGAATCATTACTGTGTAATCTAGATTATTGACTCTAGTGCAAGTGGGAGACTGAAGGAAATATGCCCTAGAGGCAATAATAAAGTTATTATTTATTTCCTTATATCATGATAAATGTTTATTATTCATGCTAGAATTGTATTAACCGGAAACATAATACTTGTGTGAATACATAGACAAACAGAGTGTCACTAGTATGCCTCTACTTGAATAGCTCGTTGATCAAAGATGGTTATGTTTCCTAGCCATTGACATGAGTTGTCATTTGATTAACGGGATCACATCATTAGGAGAATGATGTGATTGACTTGACCCATTCCGTTAGCTTAGCACTCGATCGTTTAGTATGTTGCTATTGCTTTCTTCATGACTTATACATGTTCCTATGACTATGAGATTATGTAACTCCCGTTTACCGGAGGAATGCTTTGTGTGCTACCAAACATCACAACGTAACTGGGTGATTATAAAGGTGCTCTACGGGTGTCTCCGAAGGTACTTGTTGGGTTGGCGTATTTCGAGATTAGGATTTGTCACTCCGATTGTGGGAGAGGTATCTCTGGGCCCTCTCGGTAATGCACATCACTTAAGCATTGCAACTAATGAGTTAGTTGCGGGATGATGTATTACGGAACGAGTAAAGAGACTTGCCGGTAACGAGATTGAACTAGGTATTGAGATACCGACGATCGAATCTCGGGTAAGTAACATACCGATGACAAAGGGAACAACGTATGTTGTTATGCGGTCTGACCGATAAAGATCTTCGTAGAATATGTGGGAGCCAATATGAGCATCCAGGTTCCGCTATTTGTTATTGACCGGAGACGTGTCTCGGTCATGTCTGCATAGTTCTCGAACCCGTAGGGTCCGCACGCTTAACGTTTCGATGACAATTATATTATGAGTTTATATGTTTTGATGTACCGAAGGTTGTTCGGAGTCCCGGATGTGATCACGGACATGACGAGGAGTCTCGAAATGGCCGAGACATGAAGATTGATATATTGGAAGCCTATGTTTGGATATCGGAAGTGTTCCGGGTGAAATCGGGATTTTACCGGAGTACCGGGAGGTTACCGGAACCCCCCGGGGGCTTAATGGGCCATAGTGGGCCTTAGTGGAGAAGAGGAGAGGCGGCCAGGGCAGGGCCGCGCGCCCCTCCCCCCTAGTCCGAATAGGACAAGGAGAGGGGGGCGGCACTCCCCCTTTCCTTCCTCTCTCCCTCCTCTTTCCCCCTCCACTCCTAATCCAACAAGGAAAAGGGAGGGAGTCCTACTCCCGGTGGGAGTAGGACTCCTCCTGGCGTGCCCCCTCCTGGCCGGCCGCACCTCCCCCCTTGCTCCTTTATATATGGGGGCAGGGGGCACCCTAGAGACAACAATTGATCGTTTGATCTTTTAGCCGTGTGCGGTGCCCCCCTCCATCATAGTCCACCTCAATAATACTGTAGCGGTGCTTAGGCGAAGCCCTGCGTCGGTAGAACATCATCATCGTCACCACGCCGCCGTGCTAATGAAACTCTCCCTCAACACTCGGCTGGATCGGAGTTCGAGGGATGTCATCGGGCTGAACGTGTGCTGAACTCGGAGGTGCCGTGCGTTCGGTACTTGATCGGTCGGATCGTGAAGACGTACGACTACATCAACCGCTTTGTGCTAACGCTTCTGTTTTCGGTCTACGAGGGTACGTGGACAACACTCTCCCCTCTCATTGCTATGCATCACCATGATCTTGCGTGTGCGTAGGATTTTTTTTTTGAAATTACTACGTTCCCCAACAGGAGGGGTGGGGGAGGGATTTTACCAGTAGTTAAGCCCCCAACCAGGCCTCATCGATCGTCCGCTTCCTCCTCCACTTATTGGTCGTCTTCTCCGTCGCCACGGCTAGCGCCTCGCGCTCCTCCTCCTCCTCCTCCTGGCGGCCGCTCTCTCCTCCCTCCTCGTCCGCGACTCCACCGGCAGCATGAACCGCGACACGGACACGCTCACCGACGGGTGCACCGACAGCCGCGTCGTGTACGCCACCGCCTCCCGGTCGTCCGTCCCGCTCAGGAACACCGTGCACAACCTGGTGCTGCAACGACCTCTCCTCCTCGAGGTCGCGCTCCGACGTCGGCCGGCGCTGGCGCTGATGCTGATGCTGGGAAGGTGCCGCTCCACTAGGATCCCGACGGTGCACCACGCGCGCTGCAGGATGCGCTGGTTCAGCAAGTAAAATAGTCTCACTCCTCCCCCAGCTGCCCCAAGGATCCTGGGTTTGGGGTGGGATTGTCGGCCGAAGTTTTGGCCAAATCCGGTGATATTTGAGCTCGTGGGGGTGCGAGTGGGAACTTTTCTGTCCGCCGGCGTTGGAAAGGTGCTCTTGGGGGCCTTTTTTGGGGGACGGGTGGAGATGCTCTAAGTATTCCATAGATATCCTCTCAGCAGGGAGAAGACACGTGGGACCAGATAAAACACAAGAGCCACGTATTAGAAGAAAAACCTAGAAGCAGGCAACGTGTCATCAAACGCTCGAGCACTAACACGTACACCTAGAGCTTCAGCAATGCTTAGTCGAGCAGAAATTAGTTCTCCCGACAGGCTGTGTACCATTAGCTCGAACTCGATTCACACGATGTTTGTGTTGCATGGCGTGGCAATATGAGGCGAGTATAGTGTGTGAGCGTTGAAAGGATCGACGGGTCGACTAGAGGTCGTGAATATGATACTACAATTTTAAGCTTAAGTTCTAATTTTAAGACAATTCGAATAAAATAGGTTCTCTAGATGTGTAACTAGATGGAAACAACATATATACGACAAGCAAGCTCAAAGCTAACCACATGTGGTGTCAAACATTGCTGAATGCAACCGAGGGAAGCATGAACACATTATTCATGAAATTCAGATGATGGCAATTGAATTTCAGCGATGCTCTTTGTTTCTATCTTAAGGCATATAGCGTGGCTAAGTATGTGTTTAGTCTCTTGATAGGGCGCCATTTGTGGCTCCTACAACCCCTGATCTCAATTGTATTCCTTTAAGAGCTGCTCCAACAATTTCTCTAAATATCTTTCCCTAAAAGTGTTTTTTGGCTTTCTCGTAAAAGTTAGGAAAAGTTTTTTGAAAGCGATTTTTGTCAATTCTCCTAATCTTCTCTAAATGTATTTTTATTTTATTTTTAATTTAAAAAGATAATTTCTATGGCCCACCAGTCAGTGACACAGGCGGGCGGTGCGATGGCCGTCGGCGAGGGCATGGCGGCCCAGCCACGGGAGGCGGTGAGCGACGGCGTGGGCAGCGGTGGGAGACGATGATAGGGACGTGGTGGCAGCTAGGATACGCAATCTCACACACTGCTTCTATTCATCCATCAGGGGTACATTTATACAGGTTACATGAGAGAGAGAGAGAGCAGTGAGATCGTGGGAGAGTACAACGGCATTAGCCGGTTAGCGCTACCATGCAAGAGAAGATAAGCACGAAGTGTATGCGTCTGTTGGAGACGCGGACGACGCGGGCTGCATGGCTAGCCACCTGACGAGCGGGACGTGGGCACGTTCCAACACCCCCCGCAGTCGAAACGTGGGATTCGTCGACGTTGAGACTGGACCGGAAGTCGAGGAAGACGCCTGTCGGGATCCCCTTGGTGAAGATGTCGGCGAACTGCGAGCTCGTAGGTACGTGTAGAACCCGGATCTCACCCAGTGCCACACGCTCGCGCATGAAGTGAAGGTCGATCTCAATGTTCTTCGTGCGCTGGTGTTGCACCGGGTTACTCGACATGTACACAACATTGATGTTGTCGCAGTAGACGACCGTGGCGCGGGACGGCGGTTGGTGAAGCTCGCCAAGTAGCTGTCGGAGCCACACCGACTCGGCGATGGCGTTGGCAACCGCCCTGTACTCGGCCTCGGCGCTCGAACGAGAAACGGTGCTCTACCGTTTAGATGACCACGTGAGGAGATTGGAGCCGAGGAAGACACAATAGCCCAAGGTGGACTTGCGCGTGTCGGGGCAGCCGGCCCAGTCGGCGTCGGAGTAAGCCACAAGCTCAGTGCCGGCGTCGCGGTGGATCCGAAGACCGAGGTGAGTCGTGCCACGCAGATACCGAAGGATGCGCTTCACGAGCTGGAAGTGGCAGTCGCGGGGGGCATGCATAAACATACAACACTGTTGAACGGCATAAGAGAGATCGGGCCGCGTCAACGTGATGTACTGCAGCGCCCCAGCCAGGCTGCGGTAGAGCGACGGGTCGTGGAAGAGCGGACCAGTGTCGGTGGAGAGCTTGGCCAGCGTGTCGACCGGAGTGGAGATGGGCTTGCAGTTCAGCATGCCGGCACGGTCGAGGATCTCCAGGGCGTATTGTTCCTGGGAAAGGAACAAGCCACGCGCAGTGGTGGTGACGTTGATGCCGAGGAAGTGGTGGAGCGCGCCGAGGTCAGTCATAGAGAACTCGCGGTGAAGAGCCTAGATGACGGAGTCGAGCACCGTGCCCGAGCTGGCGGTGAGGATGATGTCGTCGACGTAGAGGAGCAGGTAGGCGAGGTGAGCACCCCGCCGAAGGACGAAGAGCGACGAGTCCGCCCGTGACGCGACGAAGCCAAGGGTCCGCAGGTACGTCGTGAACCTGGTGAACCACGCCCGAGGCGCCTGCTTGAGACCGTAGAGAGAACGGTTCAGCCGGCACACATGCGAGGGCGAGGTGGTGTCGACGAAGCCGGAAGGTTGGTGACTGTAGACCGTCTCCGCAAGGTGGCCGTGGAGGAAGGCGTTCTTGACGTCCAGCTGATCTATGGGCCACGACTTGCCGGCGGCGAGGCTCAGAACAGTCTGAATGGTTGCCGGTTTGACCATGGGACTGAAAGTCTCGGCGTAGTCGACGCCGGCCTGTTGCGTGAAGCCGCGAAGCACCCACCGCGCCTTGTACCGGGCGAGCGTGCCGTCCGGATGAAATTTGTGCCGGAAAATCCACTTGCTCGTGACAACGTTGGCACCTGCAGGACGAGACACTAAACACCAAGTATTATTCCGCATCAGTGCGTTATATTCCTCAAGCATCGCAGCGTACCAGTTTGGGTCTCGAAGAGCAACACGATACGAGGAGGGAATAGGGCTGATGTTGGAAGTGCTGGCGTGAAGAACCTTCGGTTGGGCGAAACCAGATTTGCCTCGGGTGCGCATGCTGTGGCGATTTGTGGGAGGGGCGACGGAACGGCTCGCGGCGGAAGGGCGGGAAGAGGTGGCGCGCATGTAGTGGGTGCATGGGAGGTGTCAGCGGGCCCCGGCGCATGCAGTGGTGCATGCGGTGGAGAGACGGGCGGCGTGGGCGGGGTTGCATGGCTGGCAGCGACAGGCGAGGCTGACACGGTGGTCGGCTGGGGAGGCAACCCAGGGGAGCATGGCGCGGAGAGGAGTGGGAGGCGCGGTGCACGTGGTGGTGGGGTTAGCCTGGCCAGGTGGGGAGCTGGGTGCCGATTGGTTGGGCGCGTCCGGAGAGGAGGGAGCAGGCGAGGATCCCGGAGGGGATTGGTGCAGCGATGGTTGCGAGATGTGTGGCGCACGGAGACCGGGGTGGATCACGGCGCCAGGATCGTCTGCGGCGGGGGGAAGGGGTGAGGATTGTGTGGCGTCAGCAGAAGAATAGAGAAAAGTCCGTTCATCGAACGTGACGTGCCGTGAGATGATAACTTTGCGAGTAGTCAAGTCTAGGCAGCGATATCCTTTATGCTCCAGAGGATAGCCGAGGAACACACAGCGAGACGACCGTGGTGCGAGTTTGTGTGGACTTGTGGTGATGGTGTTAGGGAAACAAAGACAACCAAACGCGCACATATGGTCGTACGTGGGGTGATGACCGAGGAGAAGGAAGTAGGGCGTCACAAAGTTGATGGCTGAGGAGGGACGCCAGTTTAGGATGTGGGTGGCGGTATGGAGAGCTTCTACCCAAAATGGGGGTGGTAAGTTCGCATGGATTAAGAGAACGCGAAGAATGTCGTTGGTGGTACGGATTAGTCACTCGGCTTTGCCATTCTGTGGTGATGTGTGAGGACATGATAGGCGGAAGGAGGAGCCGTGGCGAGAGAAGAGGTCGCACAAGGAGGAAGTGAGGAACTCGCCGCCGTTGTCACATTGCATGCACTGTATAGGGACGTGGAATTGTGTGAGAACGTACATAAAGAAACGTGAGATGGTAGCGGCGGTGTCAGACTTGTTGCGCAACGGAAAAGTCCACGAGTAGTGTGAGAAATCGTCAGTATCACAAGATAATATTGAAAACCAGAAAAACTATAGACGGGTGATGTCCACAGGTCACAATGTATTAATTGAAACGGTGCACTGGTTTTGGAAACTGAATGAGAAAAAGGCAGTCTTGGCTGCTTGCCTAGTTTACATGAAGGGCATACAGTGTTGCTAGGCATGTCTTTATTACAACTTGGAAGGAAATTACGAGCTAGAAGGGAAACAGTTTTATTGCTAGCGTGGCCTAGTCGGAGATGCCATAGGTCGGTGGTGACGACGGAGAGAGCTTGCTGCACGCCGGAGTTGGTGAAGAAGGGGTAGAGATCCCCATGGCTATTGGACCTCATGATGAGTTTCCCCGTTGCTAGGTCCTTCACGGAAAAACCGAACGGGTCAAATTCTATCGAGCAAAAATTATCTTGAGTGAAGCGGCGTACGGAAATTAAGTTCTTGATGATTGTAGGAGAAATAAGAACATCATGCAAGGAAAAATTAGAGATGGAGGTAGAGCCTACGACTATAACAGGAAGACGAGACCCGTCACCAACTAGGATGCCAGAGGAATGACGCAAAGAGGGGGAACCATACGAGGTGAGTATGTCTGTCGTACCTGCGACGTGCGACGTAGCACCCGTGTCGAGGAACCAGTCCGGCACGCCGCCGGCCTGATGCTGCTGCACGGACAAGCTCTGGAGGGCCGCATAGAGCTGGTTGTACCGCTCCCAAGTCGGCCCGCCGGAGGAGGGAGCGGCAGCAACTGGATAGGCCTGGTGCGGCGGTGGCGGGCGCGGGCCGAGGACACCCGCGGCGTTGGGGGCGGCCCAGGGCATGCGAGGCTGGGGCAGGCCGGGAAGAAGGGCACCGCAGGGAGCGAAGTAGCCTGTGGAGAGAGGCGCTAGCGCACCAGGTGCAGGCGGAGCAGCGCCGCGTCCAGTCGGGGCGCCACCAGGGGACTGGCGCTGCGCCCACGACCACGTCCGCGCCTGCACCCACCGCGGTCGGTGGTGGGGGACGCGGCCGGGCCCTTGCCGCGGTCGTTGTGGGAGCCGGTGGAGCCACCGCGGTCGACAGAGGAGCCCTCGGAGGAGCCACCGGAACCGCCACCCGAGCCCTGGCCGATGTGGAGCGCTGTGGCCGTTGCTTCGGGGCACCCATCCAGGCGAGCCCGCTCGTTGGCCGAGATCTCCTCCATGAGTAGCCTCGAGCGGGCCTGCACAAAGGAAGGAAACGACGAGTGCATCAGCAAGAGGGTGGCCATGACGTGGTACTTACGGTTGAGGCCACGGATGAGCTGGAGAGTGAGGGACTGGTCGGTGACGCGTTCGCCCACGTCCTCGAGGGCGTCAGCGAGGGACTTGAGTCGCCTGCTGTATTCGGCGATGGAGAGATCGCCCTGGACGAGGTTGCGGAACTCGGCGCTGAGGATGATGGCGCGGCCCGGCTGGTTGTCCATGAAGAGGAGGTGGAGTTGCGACCAGATGTCGTAGGCGGTGCTGGCCGGAGTGGCGACGACGTCGAGGAGCTCTTCGTCGACCACGCCGTGCATCCAGAGCACGACGGTCAGGTCGTCGTTGCGCCAAACGGCGCTCTGGCCGAGCGGCTCGGCGGCGACGTCGAGGTGGTGCTGGACCTCGTACTTGCAGCAGATGGTGTAGAAGAGCTGGCGCAAACGGGAATAGTTCCCCGACTCAAGCTGGAGTTTGGCGGAGAAGAAGTGGGCGATGGAGGGCGGGAGACCCGCGGCCGCGGAAGATGGGTCGGCCTCGGCGCTGCGAAGGCCGCCGAGCGCGAGGTGAGAGACGATGGCGTGGCCTGGCCCGCCCGGCGCAGGGACAGGGGTGCTGCCGGCCGTGCGGAGGACACCGCCGCAGGCGGGGAAGCGAGGCGCACCGCACGTGGTGCAGAGGAAGAAGAGGCGCCGTCGGGCGCTGCAGCGGGAGCGGGCATCGCGGGGACGTTGGCCTTGCCACGATCGGCGAGGGCCGCGCGGCGTGGCGCAGGCGCGGCGGCGGGCGTTGCCGGGAGGACAGCGGGGATCGGGGCGAAGGGGTTGGACGCCGGCTTGTCGAGGTCAGCCGAGCGGGTGCGACGGAGAAGGCGGTTCACGGCGGAAGCGAGGGAGGATCGAGGGTCGGAGAGGCTCGGCGTCTGATACCAAGCTAGGATATGCAATCTCACACACTGCTTCTATTCATCTATCAGGGGTACATTTATACAGGTTACATGAGAGAGAACAGTGAGATCGTGGGAGAGTACAACGGCATTAGCCGGTTAGCGCTACCATGCAGGAGAAGATAAGCACGAAGTGTATGCGTCTGTTGGAGACGCGGACGACGCGGGCTGCATGGCTAGCCACCTGACGAGCGGGACGTGGGCACGTTCCAACACCCCCCGCAGTCGAAACGTGGGGTTCGTCGACGTTGAGACTGGGCCGGAAGTCGAGGAAGACGCCTGTCGGGATCCCCTTGGTGAAGATGTCGGCGAACTACGAGCTCGTAGGTACGTGTAGAACCCGGATCTCACCCAGTGCCACACGCTCGCGCATGAAGTGAAGGTCGATCTCAATGTTCTTCGTGCCCTGGTGTTGCACCGGGTTACTCGACATGTACACAACATTGATGTTGTCGCAGTAGACGACCGTGGCGCGGGACGGCGGTTGGTGAAGCTCGCCAAGTAGCTGTCGGAGCCACACTGACTCGGCGATGGCGTTGGCAACCGCCCTTTACTCGGCCTCGGCGCTCGAACGAGAAACGGTGCTCTGCCGTTTAGATGACCACGTGAGGAGATTGGAGCCGAGGAAGACACAATAGCCCGAGGTGGACTTGCGCGTGTCGGGGCAGCCGGCCCAGTCGGCGTCGGAGTAAGCCACAAGCTCAGTGTCGGCGTCGCGGTGGATCCGAAGACCGAGGTGAGTCGTGCCACGCAGATACCGAAGGATGCGCTTCACGAGCTGGAAGTGGCAGTCGCGGGGGGCATGCATAAACATACAACACTGTTGAACGGCATAAGAGAGATCGGGCCGCGTCAACGTGATGTACTGCAGCGCCCCAGCCAGGCTGCGGTAGAGCGACGGGTCGTGGAAGAGCGGACCAGTGTCGGTGGAGAGCTTGGCCAGCGTGTCGACCGGAGTGAAGATGGGCTTGCAGTTCAGCATGCCGGCACGGTCGAGGATCTCCAGGGCGTATTGTTCCTGGGAAAGGAACAAGCCACGCGCAGTGGTGGTGACGTTGATGCCGAGGAAGTGGTGGAGCGCGCCGAGGTCAGTCATAGAGAACTCGCGGTGAAGAGCCTGGATGACAGAGTCAAGCACCATGCCCGAGCTGGCAGTGAGGATGATGTCGTCGACGTAGAGGAGCAGGCAGGCGAGGTGAGCACCCCGCCGAAGGACGAAGAGCGACGAGTCCGCCCATGACGCGACGAAGCCAAGGGTCCGCAGGTACGTCGTGAACCTGGTGAACCACGCCCGAGGCGCCTGCTTGAGACCGTAGAGAGAACGGTTCAGCCGGCACACATGCGAGGGCGAGGTGGTGTCGACGAAGCCGGAAGGTTGGTGACTGTAGACCGTCTCCTCAAGGTGGCCGTGGAGGAAGGCGTTCTTGACGTCCAGCTGATGTATGGGCCACGACTTGCCGACGGCGAGGCTCAGGATAGTCTGAATGGTGGCCGGTTTGACCACGGGACTAAACGTCTCGGCATAGTCGACGCCGGCCTGTTGCGTGAAGCTGCGAAGCACCCACCGCGCCTTGTACCGGGCGAGCGTGCCGTCCGGATGAAATTTGTGCCGGAAAATCCACTTGCCCGTGACAACGTTGGCACCTGCAGGACGAGACACTAAACACCAAGTATTATTCTGCATCAGTGCGTTATATTCCTCAAGCATCGCAGCGTACCAGTTTGGGTCTCAAAGAGCAACACGATACGAGGAGGGAATAGGGCTGATGTTGGAAGTGCTGGCGTGAAGAACCTTCGGTTGGGCGAAACCAGATTTGCCTTGGGTGCGCATGCTGTGGCGATTTGTGGGAGGGGCGACGGAACGGCTCGCGGCGGAAGGGCGGGAAGAGGTGGCGCGCATGTAGTGGGTGCATGGGAGGTGTCGGCGGGCCCCGGCGCATGCAGTGGTGCATGCGGTGGAGAGACGGGTGGCGTGGGCGGGGTTGCATGGCTGGCAGCGACAGGCGAGGCTGACACGGTGGTCGGCTGGGGAGGCGACCCAGGGGAGCGTGGCGCGGAGGGAGTGGGAGGCGCGGTGCACGTGGTGGTGGGGTCAGCCTGGCCAGGTGGGGAGCTGGGTGCCGATTGGTTGGGCGCGTCCGGAGAGGAGGGAGCAGGCGAGGATCCCGGAGGGGATTGGTGCAGCGATGGTTGCGAGATGTGTGGCGCATGGAGACCGGGGTGGATCACGGCGCCAGGATCGTCTGCGGCGGGGGGAAGGGGTGAGGATTGTGTGGCGTCGGCAGAAGAATAGAGAAAAGTCCGCTCATCGAACGTGACGTGTCGTGAGATGATAAATTTGCGAGTAGTCAACTCTAGGCAGCGATATCCTTTATGCTCCAGAGGATAGCCGAGGAACACACAGCGAGACGACCGTGGTGCGAGTTTGTGTGGACTTGTGGCGATGGTGTTAGGGAAACAAAGACAACCAAACGCGCGCATATGGTCGTACGTGGGGTGATGACCGAGGAGAAGGAAGTAGGGCGTCACAAAGTTGATGGCTGAGGAGGGACGCCAGTTTAGGTTGTGGGTGGCGGTATGGAGAGCTTCTACCCAAAATGGGGGTGGTAAGTTCGCATGGATTAAGAGAACGCGAAGAATGTCGTTGGTGGTACGGATTAGTCGCTCGGCTTTGCCATTCTGTGGTGATGTGTGAGGACATGATAGGCGGAAGGAGGAGCCGTGACGAGAGAAGAGGTCGCACAAGGAGGAAGTGAGGAACTCGCCGCCGTTGTCACATTGCATGCACTGTATAGGGACGTGGAATTGTGTGAGAACGTACATAAAGAAACGTGAGATGGTAGCGGCGGTGTCAGACTTGTTGCGCAACGGAAAAGTCCACGAGTAGTGTGAGAAATCATCCAGTATCATAAGATAATATTGAAAACCAGAAAAACTATAGACGGGTGATGTCCACAGGTCACAATGTATTAATTGAAACGGTGCACTAGTTTTGGAAACTGAATGAGAAAAAGGCAGTCTTGGCTGCTTGCCTAGTTTACATGAAGGGCATACAGTGTTGCTAGGCATGTCTTTATTACAACTTGGAAGGAAATTACGAGCTAGAAGGGAAACAGTTTTATTGCTAGCGTGGCCTAGTCGGAGATGCCATAGGTCGGTGGTGACGACGGAGAGAGCTTGCTGCACGCCGGAGTTGGTGAAGAAGGGGTAGAGATCCCCATGACTATTGGACCTCATGATGAGTTTCCCCGTTGCTAGGTCCTTCACGGAAAAACCGAACGGGTCAAATTCTATCGAGCAAAAATTATGTTGAGTGAAGCGGCGTACGGAAATTAAGTTCTTAATGATTGTAGGAGAAATAAGAACATCATGCAAGGAAAAAATAGAGATGGAGGTAGAGCCTACGACTATAACAGGAAGACGAGACCCGTCACCAACTAGGATGCCAGAGGAATGACGCAAAGAGGGGGAACCATACGAGGTGAGTATGTCTGTCGTACCTGCGACGTGCGACGTAGCACCCGTGTCGAGGAACCAGTCCGGCACGCCGCCGGCCTGATGCTGCTGCACGGACAAGCTCTGGAGGGCCGCATAGAGCTGGTTGTACCGCTCCCAAGTCGGCCCGCCGAAGGAGGGAGCGGCAGCAACTGGATAGGCCTGGTGCGGCGGTGGCGGGCGCGGGCCGAGGACACCCGCGGCGTTGGGGGCGGCCCAGGGCGTGCGAGGCTGGGGCAGGCCGGGAAGAAGGGCACCGCAGGGAGCGAAGTAGCCTGTGGAGAGAGGCGCTAGCGCACCAGGTGCAGGCGGAGCAGCGCCGCGTCCAGTCGGGGCGCCACCAGGGGACTGGCGCTGCGCCCACGACCACGTCCGCGCCTGCGCCCACCGCGGTCGGTGGTGGGGGACGCGGCCGGGCCCTTGCCGCGGTCGTTGTGGGAGCCGGTGGAGCCACCGCGGTCGACAGAGGAGCCCTCGGAGGAGCCACCGGAACCGCCACCCGAGCCCTGGCCGATGTGGAGCGCTGTGGCCGTTGCTTCGGGGCGCCCATCCAGGCGAGCCCGCTCGTTGGCCGAGATCTCCTCCATGAGTAGCCTCGAGCGGGCCTGCACAAAGGAAGGAAACGACGAGTGCATCAGCAAGAGGGTGGCCATGACGTGGTACTTACGGTTGAGGCCACGGATGAGCTGGAGAGTGAGGGGCTGGTCGGTGACGCGTTCGCCCACGTCCTCGAGGGCGTCAGCGAGGGACTTGAGTCGCCTGCTGTATTCGGCGATGGAGAGATCGCCCTGGACGAGGTTGCGGAACTCGGCGCCGAGGATGACGGCGCGGCCCGGCTGGTTGTCCATGAAGAGGAGGTGGAGCTGCGACCAGATGTCGTAGGCGGTGCTGGCCGGAGTGGCGACGACGTCGAGGAGCTCTTCGTCGACCACGCCGTGCATCCAGAGCACGACGGTCAGGTCGTCGTTGCGCCAAACGGCGCTCTGGCCGAGCGGCTCGGCGGCGACGTCGAGGTGGTGCTGGACCTCGTACTTGCAGCAGATGGTGTAGAAGAGCTGGCGCAAACGGGAATAGTTCCCCGACTCAAGCTGGAGTTTGGCGGAGAAGAAGTGGGCGATGGAGGGCGGGAGACCCGCGGCCGCGGAAGATGGGTCAGCCTCGGCGCTGCGAAGGCCGCCGAGCGCAAGGTGAGAGACGATGGCGCGGCCTGGCCCGCCCGGCGCAGGGACAGGGGTGCTGCCGGCCCTGCGGAGGACACCGGCCGCAGGCGGGGAAGCGAGGCGCACCGCACGTGGTGCAGAGGAAGAAGAGGCGCCGTCGGGCGCTGCAGCGGGAGCGGGCATCGCGGGGACGTTGGCCTTGCCACGATCGGCAAGGGCCGCGCGGCGTGGCGCAGGCGCGGCGGCGGGCGTTGCCGGGAGGACAGCGGGGATCGGGGCGAAGGGGTTGGACGCCGGCTTGTCGAGGTCAGCCGAGCGGGTGCGACGGAGAAGGCGGTTCACGGCGGAAGCGAGGGAGGATCGAGGGTCGGAGAGGCTCGGCGTCTGATACCAAGCTAGGATATGCAATCTCACACACTGCTTCTATTCATCTATCAGGGGTACATTTATACAGGTTACATGAGAGAGAACAGTGAGATCGTGGGAGAGTACAACGGCATTAGCCGGTTAGCGCTACCATGCAGGAGAAGATAAGCACGAAGTGTATGCGTCTGTTGGAGACGCGGACGACGCGGGCTGCATGGCTAGCCACCTGACGTGCGGGACGTGGGCACATTCCAACAGTGGCGGTGGGCGTGAGCGGCGGCGCGGGCATGACGGTGTCACTGACGGCGGCGAGTTCGGGGACGCATCCCGGCATGGTAGCGCGGCGTTGTTCCGGCACGGGCGACGGCGCTCCGGCAAGGTTCCGGTGGAGCGGCGCATTTTGGCGGCGCACATGGAAGTTTCATGGCGGTCATTTTTCCTTAAAAAATACGAAAAGGTCGTCTTTCTGTAAATCAACGAGGAAAAATGACCTTTTTCAGGATCCTCTAAAGATAAAACTAGTTTACGGAATTGTTGGCGAGGTTCTTTTTGCCCCAATATCCTATGAACGACGGTTATTTCAGAGATAGAGGAGCCGCTGAAATTGCTCTAAATATTGAATAATAAAGAAAGTTTGTGTTTATCCTATAAAAGCATAGCAGGTCCCGCGAGCTAGAGCCGCACTCACCTACACCGCCCTTGCTGTTTGCTGTGGGCGGCCCAGTACCATTGGAGCGACCGCTATGTAGCATTGGGAATCGGTAGTTTTTATTTCTTTTTATTTTTCTTTTGTTTTTTCAAAGATCGGGTTTTTCATTTTTCATTTTTTTATATACAATAATTTTTCGATACTAAACATAAAAAATAATGTAACCTTTTATTTAGAGAACTTTTCAATTTATTCATCAATCGTGGTAGTACAGAGAACACTAGTGGTAATAAAAACTACAATCAGGTCCATGGACCATCTAGCGACGACTAGAAGCACTGGAGCGAGCCGAAGGCGCGCCACCATCATCGCCCTCCCTCATCGAAGCCGGGCAAATCTTATTGTAATAGACAGTCCGAAAGTCGCCATGCTAAGGCCTCAAAGGACCGGCGCACCAGAGCAGCAACCATCGCCGATGAAGAGAGTCGTAGATAAAAAAGATCAAATTTGTAACCACGCAAATGAAGACGAACACAAACTGGATCCAAATAGATCCATCGAATACCAGCACCGACCGAATCCCACAAGATTTGACGGAGACACACCTCCACACGTCCTCCGATAACGCTATTCGCACTATCAAAATGAGGATCGAACGTGAGAGACATTATTCCTACTGAAGAACATCGCCACCGCCAAAGACCGGCCCTGAGGGGGCAGGGGGCTGCCGCCCCGGGCCCCCAAATTTCAGGAGGCCGCCGAGGTATGTAGGTAGGCTAGGCCTATGGCCCATAGCAGACGCGCGCAGGGAGCAGCCGATCTCCTGATCCCAGCAATCGATTCCTTTTCTCGGAAAAGCGAGCGAGCCAGCAGCGAGCGATTCCGATTTCCTTCGCATAAAAAAAGAGAGCGATCAAAGAAAAGGAGCGATCAGCGCTCGATCCGACTCTGACGGTTCACTTCCTATTTGTTCCATCACGCAGACGCAGCCCTATGACGCCGACGCCCGACGCCGTACATGTATTCTAGCCTCGCACTCGTCCCTTCCTAATTGTCTCATGATAAAAAGTAATTTGAGGCATGTATATTTATTTTTTCTCCTCAATGCAAGCTATCATTAATGGGCCTCATTAAGAAATAAAAATAAAGACTCTAGTACACATGCATCTTTACTTTTCATTCCAACCTTTTCAGCTTTTGTCACCGGACCACATTTTTTCTCTTCAAGCACCCGCCTTCTGAAGAGGATCTCGCTTCCCTATCCGAACCTACTTTACGTCATATCCGATCCTACATGACATGCGAGGCATCACCTTGAGACTATGCATTGTACATGCCCTAATCCGCTTATGTCCGCCGCCAATTTCAATTCCGGGGCCCCATCGTCAACAACCCTTTGGCCTTTGCTCAATTGCTCTTCTCTCAATCCTCTACAGACTCTAGGCGCTGCGCTGCTGCCGTGCTGTATAGGCAGACAAGGCGCACTGAAGTTCGACCATCAGGATTCAGGAATTGAGGCACGTATATTCATATAATATTGATACAATAATTTCCTTGGTTGCATAGGTGGCATCGTTCAACGATTGATACAACAATTTTTTTTTTCAGCATTGTGTGGGTTATCATGTCGTCCAGCGCTAGGACATATCCATCGGGTAGCCGCAAAAGGAAAAGGAAGAAGGAAGTGGATAAATGGATACAATCACAGCACGGACATATTCAAAAAAAGTTCAAGAAATTCTAGAAGCTGAGAAGGCTTTCGAATTAAATATTTTAATGTTTTGGTTGATATGGTGAAGGATAGATTTAAAGAACACATGGTGTTTAAAGATATATTCGGATTTTCACTGAGCTCGGGCACCCTGAAGTGATAATGAACTTGAAGAGTGTTGCACAAAATTTGCAGAAACTTTCTCTCTTAATGGTTCATCTGATGTTGAGGTATATGATCTTATTTCCAAATTGAAGACTATGAGATTTACTTTGCCAAATGGTGTAATGTCTGCTATGGAGATCTTCAGGCATGTCAGAAAAATTGATTGTTATCCTAATATCTCCATTGCCGGTCGCATCTTATTTAATGTGCATGTGACGGCTGCGTCGGCCGAAAGAAGCTTTTCAAAGTTAAAATTATTGAAGAACTATTTGAGATCAACAATGTCTCTTGACTCGAGAGGTTAAATGGTTTGGCTACATTATGCATCGAGAAGAAATTATTGGCTGAGATTGACATCGACCCCATCATAAGTGACTTTGCATCGAGGAGTGTTAGAAGAAACTTTTAAGGTAATTTTGATGTATAAATTATTTGATACACATACTGATCTTGGATGCATTTAAATGTTATTGATAACACTATATATATACATACAATCATTTGCTATTACTATGATGTGTATATTAAGGGCCCCGAGTTGTACGTTCGCCCCGGGCCCCCAAAAACTCAGGACCGGCCCTGGCCACTGAGCCCCAACCAAAACGTTGAACCTAACAAGAATGAGGACGAGGTAGCTCCAGCCAGCGGAGGGGGAGGGGTGAGATCCTCCGCACCTCCACGTCCCAAAGGTCATCGGAGGTGGGGCGGATCGGCGGGAGGAGGAAGAAGACTTTTCTTCAGAAGGAGGAAAGGAGGCTAGCAGAGTAACTTCAAAAAGGGTCTAGACATTTTCTTAAAATATACCCATGCAACTAAAACTAGGGCTTGCACATTTTTTCAAGTCTTCATGTAGTTTTAAAAAGTGTTCACACATGTTTTTAGAAACATGATCATGTAATTAAGAAAATCATGCATTCCTAAAATATCCATATCAATAAAAAATATTCACATATTTCAAAAATGTGTGTTTCAAATTGAAACATGTTCACGTGTTCAAAAAATCTTTGTATAATTTTTAAATAGTATTGAGACTTTTTTAATAGATCATGTACTTATTTAAATTCATCATGCATTAGAAAATGTACATAGGGTATAGAAAAAATGATCATTGAGAATTTTAAAAATGATGAGGTATTTATAAAATGTTGTCATGTATTAAAAAATGTTCATGTATTTCTATGTTCATCGTTTAAAATGTTTGTCATGTATTGAAAAATCTTCATCATATATTGAAAAATGATCATCATGTATTTCAAAAAAACTTTATTATGTACAACAAAGTTGTTCATCATCTATTTGAAAATGTACAGGTATCTAGAAAAGTGTTCACATTCATAGAAAAATGTCGATGCAATCAGATAAAATGTTCACGGGTTAGGAATGATGTTCACTGGTATTTTCATGTATTCTTAATATAATATTTGTACAATTTCGAAAATGCTCACATAATGATAATAAATGTTTGGTAGATGTATAGTGTTCACTCATTTCAATATTACATCATGTATGTTTAAAACAAATTTTACATATTTAAAAAATCAAGAAAAAAAACTTAGAAATGCGTAAAGTAATAATATATTACAAATTAAAAAAGGAAGATAAAAGGGAAACAAAAGGAGATGGAAAAATGAAAGGAAAAGAGGGAAAAGAAGTAGGCAAATGAAGAAGAAAAGTAAAAAAAAAAGAACCAAACTGGAAACCGAGAAGAAAATAAACGGATATGAAAAAAGTCAATGCAGTGTCGTGTGAGCTACTGAGCCGCAAGAAAACAAGATAAAAATCGAACAACCCCTTTGTGTGAACAAAAAATTAAATAAGAATTTTCAACTCTTATGGTAGGGGTGCTTGTGGGCCCGATGGCTTCTTTTTATCGTCTATCAGAAATTTTGGGATATAATTAAGCATGATTTCATTGCCCTTGTTAGGGTTTTTGAATATGCTATCCTTGATCTTGACATGTTAGATTTTCCTACTAATGATGCTAAAGACATGACGAAATGTAGGGACATTCACCTTAGCCATTGTAGCCTTATTTTAAATTTCAAAAGTTACTTCCTGGTATCTCTCACTTATTACTTGCAGATGACAGCCTATTATTTTTCAAGGGCTCGATCAGCCAAGCATTAACCATTAAGAATATTCTAAGGGTGTATGAGAAGGGAATTGGGCAGTTTATTAAGTCCTGATAAGTGTTCCATGATGTTTGGGAAAAAGTTTAGTTTGGAGAATCAAGTGGCTTCTATGGTTATATTAGAAATTACAGTGGAAGGATTCAAAGATAGATACCTTGGATTACTGGTCCCAGAGGGAAGAATGAAGGTTGGTAAATTTCAGTATACTAAAGATAAGTTTTGAAAAAAGGCTTTCCGACCGGACTGAAAAATATGCATCTTGTGGGGTGAAGGAAGACTTAATAAAACATTAATTCAGGCCCTACCTGTGAATGCCATGGGAATTTTCAATTTCTGCTTTCTCTTTGTGAGGAATTATCACATATTATAAGGAATCTTTGGCGGGGAGATGAGGAAGGCAGAAGGAAAACACATTGGTTGGCATCGTACAAATTATCAAAGCCTAAAGGTAAGGGTGGTATGGGCTTTTGTGACCTCAGAATTTTTAATCATGCTCTTTCCGCAAAATAAGCGAGGCGTTTGTTGATTTATCCGGCTCGATGTGTGCGAAGTTGATGAAGGCAAAATATTACCCTTAGGAACATATTCTGGATATAGTGTTTTCGCATTTTGCATCTGTAACTTGGCAAGGTATTATGCATGGTTTTGAACTGCTTAAAAAATGAGTCATTCAGAGGGTGTGTGATGGATCTAGTACTAATATTTGTAGGGATAATTGGATACCCAGAAACTATGGCCTAAGAATTTCTGCAAAAAGGCATAGTACTAGGTTGGAGTGGGTTTCCGATTTATTCATGAGCAGGTGTAAGTGTTGGGATGAAAATTTGATAAAACATTTTTTCTATCCACATGATGCTGAAGAAATTCTAAAGATTCATATTCATGCCTGTGGGGAGGGAGATTTTATTGTGTGGCACTATGATAAGAATGGTATACTTTTTGTTAAAAGTGCGTATAATTTTGTGCTTGAATTGAAGGATCGTTGGGATACCGTTGGCCAATATAGTGGCGAACCAGAGGGGGAAGGGAGGACATGGGAGTTAATTTGGAAGGCTAATATCCCCCAAAAGATTAGGATTTTTGCGTGGCATGCTGCTACCAATAGCTTGGCAGTCCAGATGAATAGAGTTAAGCACCATTGGACTAATTCAGGTATGTGCTTTATTTGTGCTGTGGAAGACGAAATCACTTTTCATGCTGTGGTGAGGTGTTCTAAAGCTCGTGCTGTATGGTTTGCCTTGAGATATTCATTAAATATTCCAGTTGAAGAGATCTTTAAGTGCACAGGACCATACTGGCTTTTGAGGTTGCTGGATCAGTTGAGCTTGCAGCAGTGGGAGCAAGTCTTATTCCTTTTCTAACGAGCATGGCATTTGAGAAATGACTTAACTTTTGGAAAGGTAAGGAATCCATTACTATCTCGACAAATTTTGTGGATAATTATTGCTCCTCTTACATGGCCAATCACGGAATATTCAGCTGGATTCTAGCAACACAGGTAAGAAAAAGGCGAGAGGTGTTATTGCGGATTATGCGCTGTTGAAAGAGCATGTGGTGTGAAAATCGCCTCCTGCTGATTATATAAAGATCAATGTTGACGTAGTTTTGTGGAGAGTATTAATGCTACAAGTGTGGGGGTTGTTGTTGGAAATATGCCCTAGAGGCAATAATATTGTATTATTATATTTCCATTATTCATAATTAAGAGTTTTTATTCCATGCTATATCTGCTATGATCCTGGAATATGCGCTTCAGTGGAAAACTCGTATGCACGTGTAGAAAGATAAACGGTAAACAATAGGTTCCCGGTCTCGCCTCTAAGACTGGCTCAAGTCTTGTTGGTGATCACGTTTTCCGGATCTTAGAATATCGTTAATTGTAACAATAGTCCTAAAACAACATTGAGGGTATGACGTTAGAAGAACGATCATATTGAATCGCCCCAATACTTGTCTGTTATACTTTGTGATCATATCATCTGAAATCATCTGTTATAATACAGAGTGTTAGCATGTGTTTTATTTCCTCAGAACATGAGAGTTTCTTGGTCACTACCTACTAGACTGTGGACTTTGGGGTTGCTCAAACGTCATCTGTAACAAGGTGATCATAACGACAACTTTCAGGCACACCGGAAAGTTTGACAAGTAACCGGACAGCTCGAGAGTGGGCTTTGCTCCTCCGACGATGGAGAAATATTCTTAGGGCCCTCTCGGTGTGACGACATCCATCATCGTCTGGCCAGACACATGTGACTACATCAACCGGATGCCGGAACACGTCAACGAGAAAGAAGAAGAAAACCGGTAACGGGAGCAACGGTATAGTGAGCATGGTGATAACTCGGGAGGATACCGATGCACACCGGGTCTTATAAAGTATCGCGAAGCAATGGGAACATCACATGATAACCAAAGGTTCACTCGAATATCATTCGTGTAATCATAGGGACCAATATGGATGTCCACGGTTCCGCTATCGGTCATTGAACAAAGGGGTTTCATTCATGACTATGGTTTACCGAACCTACGGGGTCACAAGTTTAAGGTGATCACAATCTGCTGGGTGTTAGTAGGACAGAAGTGATGAGAATATATTTGTGTAATTGTTTCATTAATATCCGGAATAGTTTTGAGAGGTTCCGGAAGCGTTTCAGGGTCACCGGAAGGGTTTCGGTGAATATTGGGTAATACCGGGTATTACCATTAATATATATAGGTGGAAAATGTTTTCGAAGGTGTTAAATTTTATATATTATACTCCGAAAATGTTTAGGACAAAAATATATTTAATTTAATATCAACGGGCCAAATAAGGCCAAGAGGTGGATAAGGAGTTGGGCCACAAGGGCCCAACAAGGGAGGCGCCCCCCCTTTCCGAAGGGGGGGGCGAATCCTACTTGGAGGGGGAGTAGGACCCTCCCTTGGCCGGCGCCCCAAGGGGGCTTTTTCCCCCTTGGTGGCAGCCCCCTCCCCCCCCCCCCCCCCCCCCCCCCCCCCCCCACAATCCTATATATACTAGAGGATTTTCACCCTATGATAACTTAAGTTGATCTAGTGCACGTTCTAGTTGGTCCTAGTTGACTAATTAGAGAGAGCCCTAGTCACCTGTAATCCTCATAATTAGAATCCCCGTGTGGTTCTAATCTCCTCCCTCTAATTCTCCGGCGATGATTAGTTCTGGACGGCGAAGCGCTGCCGGATTGTGAAGACCGCACGCTTACAACCAAGTAGAGAGGCCATGCTTTCGGTCTTCTGTTCGAGGGATTGTTCGTGGGCGGTTGCCTGAGCCCCCCGTTCAAGGAGCGCACACGCATGTCTTTGATCTTGACCCCGCTCTCCCCGCAGCACGATGACGCTCGTGGGGCCTGTTTTGGATCTGAGACCTCGAGCGATATTCTGCGCTTGGATTTCCAGCCAGATCCAGACATTTTTTTGCAGCCATACGGGCATGCTTGAATCCCTACGGGAGGTGACAGAGGACCACCCAGGCGGGACATTTGCAGATTTGTTAGATTCAGTTGATGTTCGTCCGGTGGAGGAGCAGATTCAGAGGGCAGAAAACAAGTACGTTGCCCTTGATGACGAAGTGGGATGGGTTAGGAGGTATGTTTTCGTGTGATAGCAAATTTCTTCGTTCTCTGAACACCGAAGCTCGGTCCTAAAAAAAATGACATTCAGAACTACAAAATATTAAATGTTCGATGGGTGGCTTTATGATTTGCACGGCAGGTGGAGGAATTGATTTCGCTGGCAGGATTTAACTTCGCCATGACTCGTTTGATAATTGCAGCGTCGTGGGCGCCATGCAAGCAGTGTCCCGCATGCCTAAAAAAAGAAACTCAGTGCTCGATTATATGAAAATAAACACGCGTCTGTATTATTGATTGGCCCTGTGCTTACATCACGATGCAACGACACAAACGTCGACTAGGCAGATAAAAACACATAGTACTCTGAAAACCAGCTAGCTACAACCATACGGTGACCTACATCGACTCAATCACGCTGGATACATGTGGGGTGGGAGGGGCCGGAATGACATTCAGAACTTCAGCAAATCATGGCCATGACCGCAAGGTTGACGATGCCGAGCACGAAGATGTTCTTCAGCCATGCTTGATTTTCCTCGAACAGTGATACATGACGATGGACTGATGCATGTGAAATGAGGTGTCCCCAAGGGGCGCTGAAGTACTGTATATACTTCCTTCGTTTCTTTTTACTCCGCGTATAAGATTTGGTCAAAATCAAACTACACAAAGTTTGATCCAATTTATATCAAAAAATATGAATATCTACAATACTAAAACTATAAAGTATGAAAATACATTTCATGACGATATGGTAATATTGATTTCATATTGTGAATGTTGATATTTTTAAATATAAAGTTAGTCAAAATTTACAAAGCTTGACTTTGACCAAACTTTATATGCAGACTAAAAAGAAACGGAGAGAGTACTTGTTCTCCCACTTCCAAAATCTGCAGCCACCGAACTGCCAAGCTAAATGATCAGCACAAAAGAGATGGGTGGGCGGAGAGATCATGGAGAACTTACTCCATGCCTTTCGCACTTGTAGAAGTGCCTCCCCGGGTTTTCTACAGTCCCTGAGACAAACCACACAACAAAGCCGGCGTTGCATTCCGGGCAACGAATAAGAGGGAGAGGGAGCACCTGGTTGGCGGTGTGGTGCGACACAGGAGGTGTGGAGCTAAGCCATGACTTGGATGAACACATGGTGTTGAGCGGGGCGGGCGAACGAGGATTTGAGTGAGGTGTGCGAATATGATTTGTGCGAGGTGTTTATGTAGTCTGGGGAAGGGAGATGAATGCAACTAGCCGTTGCGCCAGCTGCAAGTAGCCGTTCGACAACGCGTTTCTGCACTGCGGCCCCACATCTGAGCATGTCAGCTTCGTGTGAATACGCGGGATACAGATGTTTATACTAGAGTTTTGATTCATTATACAATGAGCTCGTATTAAAAGTGCACGAATCACGAGATAGTGTGTGGACTGGATAACGGCAACGTGTAGCCGCATGTCCACTCAAGATTATTCGGTCCAACATGTTTCTTGTTAACTTTCTCCCGCCCTGCGTGGCGTGTACTCTAATGAATGATCGTAATAACCTTTTGTTTAATAAATTAATATATGGGGTATTCTTCAAAACAAACAAAAAATTTTATGACCAACAAGATTGCTTAGAATTATTGTCGAAAACTAGACTACATTTATTAGTCATTGGGTACACTCGGCATGTTTGTCTGTTCTGGTTTTGAAGTTGTTTTATGAGAAGGGTTAAGAAGGGATTAGTTGGGAATTTGTCGATGACATGTTCATCTGTAGAACTATTTAATAAGTTCTGTTAAAAGGAAAAAATTATACTTATTTAAAAAAATGTAAGTGTAATTTTGAAAAGTGTTCACGCTGGTTAAAAAATGATGTAATTTTAAAAAATTTCACACATTTTCGAAATGCTAACACAATTAAAAAAATGTTCACATATTTTTCACAAAATTTTGTGTAATTAAGAAAGTGTTTACACCTTTTTAAAAATTGCATCGTTGAGGAAATTAACTGGTAGTTGCTCGTTTGGCTGATGAGTAGTTGATTAATAGGTTAACTGACAAGTTAATTAGCTAGTTAATCTATTCATTGGGCGATTTATCAATTTATCGGCTACTTAGTGACCCCATGAGTATGGATCAATTGTTCGGTTAACTGGTTGATCGGCTGAATTCTCAAATAGGGAAAATGGACACATATTTTAAAAGTGTTCACATACTCCCTCCTTTTTTATTTACTTCCCACATTAGCTCTGTCTTGGGTCAAACATTCTAAGTTTATGAAAAAACATCCACAATACCAAATTAATACCATTAGAATCGTCATTCAATGTATTTTCATACCATATATATTTTTTATTGTGAAAGTTTAGACTGTTTTCGGTAAACTTGGTAAAACTTTGTAACGTATAAGACTTAGGTCAAAGCTAATATGCGGAGTAAATAAAACGGAAGGAGTAGTGAAAAAATTGTGCAATTTAAAGGTATTCTCTGCTTTCAGTGAAAAATGTTAATTTAATAATATATTTACTTTGGAAAAGTGTTTGCAAATTTATAAAATTATTTGGACAATTTTAAAAAGCCTTCATTTAACTTTATACAATTTTTATTTTTAAATTTAATTTTAAAGTATTCGCGCATATTTTTAAACATTTCATACAATTTATTGAACTGTTCAAATATTGTTTTAAGTATCCATCTGTTTTTAGAGAAGTGTTTTGTTAGAGTTGTGTCAAATATTATTGTACAAGTTAGGTTACAGTTGGACTTGGTTTTGGACTATGTGTAGACAAGGTAGGAGTTGTGTCCTAATAGGACATTTGTATCCTAGGCCTCTCATATATATCGGGGGTAGACACACGATGTAACCTATGCCAACATAATAGCACAGGCACGCGGGGGAGCCGACGCCCGGGCGGCCGAGGTGCGGTATTGTGACGGTGTCATGGGGAGGAGCGCTCGTAGTCAGGCCCCGGGGACGTAGCCATGATGGTGAACCTCGTTAACAAATCTCGGTGTCGTGCTTGTGTGATTGCTTGGTCCTCGGTAGATCGACGATGGCCAAGGATTAATTCTAACAAGTGGTATCATGAGCAAGGTTTCGAGAAGGCTGCGGATCATTGATCTAGAGGATGATCGACGGAGACGACGGAGTTCTGCGTGAACAGATCATGGCCATGGCAGCAAATCGATGGCATCGTCAGTGAGTTGCAACGAGGAAGGTCCAAAAGCGGAGTTGTCGGGTTGTTTCGAGAAGTGATCGGAAGGGACGACGTGTGGCTTGTGTTACGAAGCGATTGGAATCAGCGGTCAAGCTAGGCAAGATCGGATCAGCTGGAACGGCGGCGGCTTAATGCGCGTGCGTTGGACGGACTCAGCGATTCTACGCGATTGTGGCAGACAGCGGCTGGCACAAGGTCGAAGTGGTATCAGAGCACTGTGTGTAGACAGGGTAGGAGTTGTGTCCTAATAGGACATTTGTATCCTAGGCCTCTCATATATATCGGGGATAGACACACGATGTAACCTATGCCAACATAATAGGACAGGCACGCGGGGGAGCCGGCGGCGTGTGCCGGCGCCCGGATGGCCGGGGTGCGGTATTGTGACAGTGTCATGGGGAGGAGCGCCCGTAGTCAGGCCCCGAGGACGTAGCCATGATGGTGAACCTCGTTAACAAATCTCGGTGTCGTGCTTGTGTGATTGCTTGGTCCTCGGTAGATCGACGATGGCCAAGGATTAATTCTAACAAGTGGTATCAGAGCAAGGTTTCGAGAAGGCTGCGGATCGTTGATCTAGAGGATGATCGACGGAGACGACGGAGTTCTGCGTGAACAGATCATGGCCATGGCGGCAAATCGATGGCATCGTCAGTGAGTTGCAACGAAGAAGATCCAGAAGCGGAGCTGTCGGGTTGTTTCGAGAAGCGATCGGAAGGGACGACGTGTGGCTTGTGTTACGAAGCGATCGGAATCAGCGGTCAAGCTAGGCGAGATCGGATCAGCGGGAACGGCGGCGGCTTAACGCGCGTGTGTTGGACGGACCCAGCGATTCTGCGCGATTGTGGCAGGCAGCGGCTGGCACAAGGTCGAAGCCCATGTGGGCTGCTATTGTGCGGCCCAACGCGGATGCAGGGCGCGCGGTCTGGGCCCAAGGAGCAAAGCTGGGCATGAGCCAGCGAGGCAAACAGAGGTCCAGGCGTCCAGCACAGAGGCGCGGGGTGAAGCAGGAGGCCGTCTTGGCTGAACGCGAGCGCAGCTAGAGCTACGTGTACGAGATTTTTCGGAAAAACTATCGATTCCCAGGTGGTGCTGCAATGTGTTGGAATACGGGATCCATTGGCTGGCATCACATTGATCTCACGTGTGAACAAAATAAAAGAGTAAGAGAACAAGAGTTGGTCAAGGAAGTCCACGTGGTGCTATGGTTGTAATAAAGTTGATTGAACTGGTTGTTACACGTGCACGGATACTGCCGAGGGCTATTTCTGAAGTTCTTTGCATGTTACGTTGAGATGGCAGATTGGCAGCAATGGTGTTATTCGACAGTGCAGTCAGACGGGAATTGAGGTGCGTTGCACAAAGAGGATCATGCAAACACAGGGCGTCAAGGCAATGGAAGCATGATTGCAGCCGGATAATTCGGCTGGGTCGGACTGGACAGTCTGATGGATTGACGTGGATGTTGATCAAAGCAGAAGACGGTGGTGATTTCAGCGACGACGACATAGGAGCATGATGCTGATGGTGGCCGACTTCTGGGGCGTGGAAACACGTGGTGCAGGCCTGAGGGGCTTGTGCGGCTTCGACAGACTATTGCGCGGGGTTGATTCAATACGGTGCACATGAGAGCTTGGAGTCGACAGGGCGCGGGAGGGTGGCACGTACAACCACCATGGAGTCATGTTGAAGGTGGAGTTGGAGTCTGATGGAGGACTACACTCTGTGCTGATGGAGGGGCTACGACGTAAATGCATGGAGAGTCGTAGCCTATTTCAGCGGGATAGCGAGAGACACGTGGATCGGACTGGGGCCCAATGGTCTGATGGAGGCGTGATACTCGGCATCGGTCGGTGATGATCGGTGGTTCTCTGCAGTGGGGGTTGAGTGGTGTGGGTTCGCGACCTTGGGAGACTCGACTAGGATAGCAGAGGCTCGGCGCGGTGATAGCGGCGAGGCGTGCGGTAAGCACGGGACACAGCGACATGCCAAGGCACTGGTGGTCAGGCATGTGGTCAGACAAATTGTGCAGGGGATGCTGAAGCAGTGTTGACGAGTACCAGATTCAAGTTAGTTGGTGACTGGGTCTATCGGTGCCGGTTGATGGACAGGAGTTGACCATGGAAGAATCTGAGAAAGTGGCGGAAAGTCTGAAATTGTCAAAAGCTGAGAGAGTACATGGCCGTATATTCTATGGTGTTCAGTGCACATGGCAAAGTGCGGATGACAAGGCAGAAGGAGGCGGAGTGCTATAGCGGTGGGACATGTCAGAGACTATCCGGAAAAAGGGATGAGACAACTGTGAATTTTCCCAGGGTGACACAGGGCGACGGTGAAATTCTTTCAAGTTTCAGACATGCGGTCAAGAAAGAGCAGTGATGTTGAGTTCAGGTAACTCTTATGTGTGGCGTCCAATATGTGAGTTGTTCACTTTCACGCAGGTTAATGATCGGTGTGTGATGGCGTTGAACGGATTCTCCGAAAGTTGGGAGTACAAAGTAGAGTAATGAGGAACTTAATTTTGCTCAAGTATTGACTGTGAAGAAGACGAGAAGGGACTACAGTTGCAGGTGGAGTCACATGGAGTCTGGGAGTAGCAGCAGTGCTCATGGTGTATCTCAAGTCCAATGTACATGGAGGTTCGACGCACGGATGAATCCAAGGTGGTGGAGAATATTCGCCAAGGTGGAGTTTGTTAGAGTTGTGTCGAATATTATTGTACAAGTTAGGTTACAATTGGACTTGGTTTTGGACTGTGTGTAGAGAGGGTAGGAGTTGTGTCCTAATAGGACATTTGTATCCTAGGCCTCTCATATATATCGGGGGTAGACACACGATGTAACCTATGCCAACATAATAGCACAGGCACGCGGGGGAGCCGGCGGCGTGTGCCAGCGCCCGGGCGGTCGGGGTGCGGTATTGTGATGGTGTCATGGGGAGGAGCGCCCGTAGTCAGGCCCCGGGGACGTAGCCATGATGGTGAACCTCGTTAACAAATCTCGGTGTCGTGCTTCTGTGATTGCTTGGTCCTCGGTAGATCGACGATGGCCAAGGATTAATTCTAACATGATTTGGCATTTTTTTCTTTTTTTGTGTTCATAGAATTATTTATATCTCTTTATGTAGAAATTATGAAAAAGGGACAAATATAAATAATAAGAAGAAAAAAGATATGGAAAAACAGAACATAAAAAGAAAAGAAACGAAACCAGATACTTTACATGATTAAAGCTGTAGCAAATAACTAAACGATCCGATGCTAAGCTTACGGTTGGGTCTGTCCATCGTATCATTCTCCTAATGATGTTATCCCGTTATCAAATCACAACTGATGTCTATGGTTAGGAAACCTTAATCATCTTTGATCAACGAGCTAGTCTAGTAGAGGTATACTAGGAACACGGTGTAGTTTATGTATTCACACATGTATTTAAGTTTCCGATCAATACAATTCTAGCATGAATAATAAACATTTATCATGAACTGGGAAATATGATAATAACCAATTTATTATTGTCTCTAGGGCATATTTCCAACAGTCTCCCACTTGCACTAGAGTCAATAATCTAGTTCACATCGCTATGTGATTAAGACCCAATGAGTTCTGGGAATTGATCATGTTTTGCTTGTGAGAGAGGTTTTAGTCAAATGGTCTAGAACATTCAGTTCCGTGTGTACTTTACGAATCTCTATGTCATAATGTAGATGTTGCTACAACGCTCTACTTGGAGCTTTTCCAAATGACTGCTCCACTATACGTATCCGGTTTTCGACTCAGAGTCATCCGGATCGGTGTCAAAGCTTGCATCGACGTAACTCTTTACGATGAACTCTTTATCACGTCCATAACCAATAAACATTTCCTTAGTCCTCTTTAGGTACCTAAGGATAATTTTGACTGATGTCCAGTGATCCACTCCTGGATCATTCTTGTACCCCCTTGCGAGCCATTGATCTACAATATAATTTGCAAAGATAACTTAGACTATTGTTCAAGATAAAGAGTTCAATTAGTCATATTACCTAAGAACTCCCACTCAAATCAACATCCCTCCGGTTGTCCGAGTGTAACATGATCCAAATTCACCAACCCATGTCCGATCATCACGTGAGATGAGGTGGTTTCAATGGTGAACATCTCCATCTTGATCATATCTACTACATGACTCATGTTCGACCTTTCGGTCTCTTGTGTTCCGAGGCCATATCTATACATGCTAGGCTCGTCAAGTTTAACCCGAGTGTCGCATGTGCAAAACTGGCTTGTGCCCGTTGTATGCAAATGTAGAGTCTATCACACCCGATCATCACGTGGTGCTTTGAAACGACGAACTTTCGCAACGGTGCACACTTGGGGAGAACACAGTTTTATCTTGAAATTTTAGTGAGGGATCACCTTATAATGCTACCGTCGTCCTAAGCAAAATAAGATGCATAAAAGGATTAACATCACATGCAAATCATAAGTGACATGATATGGCCATCATCTTGTGCTTTTGATCTCCATCTTCAAAGCACCGGCATGATCTCCATCGTCGCCGGCATGACACCATGATCTCCTTCATCATGATCTCCACCATCGTGTCACCATCGGGGTTGTCACGCCAACCATGCTTCTACAACTATTGCTACCTTTTAGCGATAAAGTAAAGCATTACATAGCGCTTAATGATTGACACGCAGGTCATACAATAATAAAAGACAACCCTATGGCTCATGTCGGTTGCTGTATTCATCGACATGCAAGTCATGATAATCTACACAAAACATGATCATCTCATACATCAAATATATCTCATCATGTCTTTGGCCATATCATATCACAACATACCCTGCAAAAACAAGTTAGACGTCCTCTACTTTGTTGTTGCATGTTTTATGCGGCTGCTATGGGCAACTAGTAAGAACCGTTCTTACCTACGCGAAGTCACAACGGTGATATACAAGTTGCTATTTAACCTTCTACAAGGATCGCGATATGTTCCTACATATTCCACGAAGATCTTTATCGGTTGAACCACGATGTCAAGGATTCAGTTAATCCCGTATACAATTCCCTTTGTCCGGCAATATGTTACTTGCCCAAGATTCGATCGTCGGTATCTCCATACCTAGTTCAATGTTGTTACTGGCAAGTCTCTTTACTCGTTCCATAATACAAGATCCCATGACCAAACTCATTAGTCACATGCTTGCAAGCTTCTTGTGATGTTGTATTATCGAGAGGGCCTCGAGATACCTCTCTGTCATACGGAGTGACAAATCCCAGTCTTGATCTATGCCAACTCAATAGACACCCCCGAAGATACCTGTAGAGCATCTTTATAGTCACCAGTGGTACACACAAGGTACTCCTCCGGTGTCAGCGAGTTGCATGATCTCATGGTCATAGGAACAGATACTTGACATGCAGAAAACGATAGCAATAAACTAGATACGACCATATGCTAAGTTTATAGTTTGGGTCTTGTCCATCACATCATTCTCCTAATGATGTGACCCCGTTATCAAATGACAACTCATGTCTATGACTAGGAAACCATAGCCATCTTTGATCAACGAGCTAGCCCGGTAGAGGCTCACTAGGGACATGTTGTTGTCTATGCACCCACACATGTATTTGAGTTTCCAATAAATACAATTATATCATGGATAATAAACAATCATCATGAACAAGGAAATATAATAATAACCACTTTATTATTGCCTCTAGGGCATATTTCCAACAACGACCAGCCGACCCGGGTGTCGCGTCGTGCCCAGCCGACCTCCAGTGGGGGAGCCGGCTAGAGGGCCAGCCGGACTGAGGGAGCTTGGCCATCTCAATGTTTTAAAATGCTGACTTGCACCCCTGAGTCTACCCCGGGGTCACCCCCCGACACCAATGATGCGGGGAACCGACGATTGATGGCTTGGCCTGAAGGACAAAGAGGTTGTTCCCACTGTCCTGTGACACCCCATGTTTCTGTGTACATCTATTCTACATATGCCTGCGTTTGATTAAGGTCACTCCATTACTCCAGTGCGTTGATACAAGTAAAAGACAAGGAATGCTTCCAAGAACATTGTGGAAAACAGTAGAATCTAGTGTTCCTCTCCCACATCTTGCCACTCCATTGATCAATATGTGTGATTCACCAATTCGTCGGCTCCTAGCATGGTGAGAGCGAGGGCAATGTCGAGGAATTAATAGAGACAAGTCGATCTTGTCGGGACACACCTCCCAATGATGGTAATCGGTTTGAGGCAGCCTGCACAGACTGGACAATAGCGGCGATGCCATGGTCGATATTAAGGTAAACGCCAATGTGGGTAGAGTTGTGCTGCCCGAGAGGTCGGCGGACGACATTGTCATCCATCTTATTCTCGTGCTTATCCGGGTAGACCAAGCAAGGACATCATGGAGGTGGGGATTGGTGCTTAAGGCGGCATGACACGATCACAGTAATTTCTAAAAATATCAACTATTCATGTGGACAAATACCATGCAATCCTATAAAACCAACCAAATTCAATTCAAACCAAGTGCTTGGATGTAACACTCTTGCATGTTCTCACTCTCCTTCTACCCAAACATCTGTCTTAAATATTCTCTCCAACCTAAATCAACAAAATTAGGAAATAGTTAGTCACTAAGGTATTCAGAAAACAAAGAGTAAAATAATCAACATGTATATGCTGAATTGCCGATGCCTACCAATAAGGAGAGAAAATTTGAGTAGAATCGCACCTCAAATATTATTTATTGTCAACAAAGAAGAAACCATTTTCTTAGAAATCAGATTGCATCTCACCAATAATCACACCCATCTGAAATATCCATTTTCCTCAACATACACACCAGCTACAACCAAGAAGAAAAGCAAGCATTTGCACGCACCAAGTAATCCACCCATATGAATTGCTTGCTTGATTTATTTTGTACTATAGCTAATCCACTAATCTACTAAAAGAAGCTAAGGAACCAGGATCAGGAGTCTTGGAATGGACTGTAGGTTCCATGTAAGTTATCCGAACAACTGAAATTGTTGCATTTAGTATGAATGGAATCATGAATTAAAGAGCAAATTGATGTCTAGGACATTGAGATGTATCATGTATGTGCCACTCACTCCCGATCCCTCTTCACAAGAGTAGCTAGGAGAGATGACATCCTGATGGAGCCCTCTCATATTCCTCCACCCGATCCCATACCTTACCCCTTCATGAGCTCTCCCTGCCTCATCCTACAGGTTCTCATCAGCGATGATGATGAGAGAAAGAGAGGAGAGGTGGCAGTAGTGTCTTGTGCTAGGGAATCGTGAGGGACATGTTGGGGGAAGGGTAGAAGGCGGGAGCAACGGGACGTCTCCAATCAGTAATTCGGGATCGTTGAAGCGAGATGTGTTTAAAATATCAATATGACCTAAACGGCAGTGCCGCAAATATGTTGCACTAACATTATCAACTTTGCATCTTTTGGCATCAATATTATGAATATGTGTATCACTACGATCGAGATTCAATGAAACATTTACATTGTGTGTATGACCATAGAAGGTTTTATTCATGTAAACAGAACAACAATTATTCTCTGACTTAAATGAATAACCGTATCGCAATAAATGATCCAATCACATTCATGCTCAACGCAAACACCAAATAACATTTATTTAGGTCCAACACTAATCCCGAAGGTAAAGGGAGTATGTGATGGTGATATTATCAACCTTGGAATCACTTCCAACACACATCGTCACTTCTCCCTTAACTAGTCTCTGTTCATTTTGCAACTCCTATTTTTGAGTTACTAATCTTAGCAACTGTACCGGTATCAAATACCCTGGGGTTACTATGAACACTAGTAAAGTATACATCAATAACATGTATATCAAATATACCTTTGTTCACTTTGCCATCCTTCTTATCCACCAAGTATTTGGGGTAGTTCTACTTCCAGTGACCATTTCCTTTGCAGTAGAAGCACTCAGTTTCAGGCTTAGGTCTAGCTTTGGGCTTCTTCACGGGAGTGGCAACTTGCTTGTCATTCTTTTTGAAGTTCCCCTTCTCCCCTTTGCCCGTTTTCTTCAAACTAGTGGTCTTGTTAACCATCAACACTTGATGCTCTTTCTTGATTTCTACCTCCGCAGCTTTGAGCATAGCGAAGATCTCGGGAATTGTCTTATCCATCCCTTGCATATTATAGTTCATCACGAAGCCTTTGTAGCTTGGTGGCAGTGATTGGAGAACTCTGTCAATAACACTATCATCCGGAAGATTAACTCCCAGCTGAGTCAAGTGGTTATGGTACCCAGACATTCTGAGTATGTGTTCACTGACAGAACTGTTCTCCTCCATTTTGCAGCTATAGAACTTGTTGCAGACTTCATATCTCTCAACTCGGGCATTTGCTTGAAATATTAACTTCAACTCCTGGAACATCCCATATGGTCCATGACGTTCAAAACGTCTTTGAAGTCCCGATTCTAAGCCGTAGAGCATGGCACACTGAACTATAGAGTAGTCATCAGACCGTGTCTGCCAGATGTTCAAAGCGTCTACATTAGCGGGAGGGGGCTTTTCACCTAGCGGTGCATGAATGACATAATTCTTCTGTGCAGCAATGAGGATAATCCTCAAGTTACGGACCTAGTCCGTGTAGTTGCTACCATTGTCTTTCAACTTAGCTTTCTCTAGGAACGCATTAAAATTCAAGGGAACGGTAGCACGGGCCATTGATCTACAACATAGATATGCAAAAACTATCAGGACTAAGTTCATGATAGATTAAGTTCAATTAATCATATTACTTAAGAACTCCCACTTAGATAGACACCCCTCAAGTCATCTAAATGATCACGTGATCCATATCAACTAAACCATGTCCGATCATCACGTGAGATGGAGTAGTTTTCAATGGTGAACATCTCTATGTTGATCATATCTACTATATGATTCACGTTCGACCTTTCGGTCTCAGTGTTCCGAGGTCATGTCTGTACATGCTAGGCTCATCAAGCTTTACCCGAGTATTTTGCACGTGCCAAACTGTCTTGCACCCATTGTATGTGAATGTAGAGCTTATCACACCCGATCATCACGTGGTTTCTCGGCACGACGAACTGTCGCAACAGTGCATACTCAGGGAGAACACTTATACCTTGAAATTTAGTGAGGGATCATCTTATAGTGCTACCACCGTACTAAGCAAAATAAGATGCATAAAAGATAAACATCACATGCAATCAAAATATGTGACATGATATGGCCATCATCATCTTGTGCCTTTGATCTCCATCTCCAAAGCACCATCATGATCTCCATCGTCACCGGCTTGACACCTTGATCTCCGTCGTAGCGTCGTTGTCATCTCGCCAACTATTGCTTCTACAACTATCGCTACCGCATAGTGATAATGTAAAGCAATTACATGGCGATTGCATTTCGTACAATAAAGCGACAACCATAAGGCTCCTGCCAGTTGCCGATAACTTTTACGAAACATGATCATCTCATACAATAACTTATATCACATCATGTCTTGACCATATCACATTGCAACATGCCCTGCAAAAACAAGTTAGACGTCCTCTACTTTGTTGTTGCAAGTTTTACGTGGCTGCTACGGGCTTCTAGCAAGAACCGTTCTTACCTACGCATCAAAACCACAATGATTTTTCGTCAAGTGTGTTGTTTTAACCTTCAACAAGGACCGGCCATAGTCAAATTCGATTCAACTAAAGTTGGAGAAACAGACACCCGCCAGCCACCTTTGTGCAAAACAATTTGCATGTCTGTCGGTGGAACCGGTCTCATGAACGTGGTCATGTAAGGTTGGTCCGGGCCGCTTCATCCAACAATACTGCCGAATCAAAATAAGACATTGGTGGTAAGCAGTATGACTATTATCGTCCACAACTCTTTGTGTTCTAATCGTGCATATCATCTACGCATAGACCTGGCTCGGATGCCACTGTTGGGGAATGTAGCATGCAATTTCAGAAAATTTCCTACGATCATGCAAGATCTATCTAGGAGATGCATAGCAACGAGAGGGCGAGAGTGTGTCCATGTACCCTCGTAGACCGAAAGCGGAAGCGTTAGTTTAACGCGGTTGATGTAGTCGAACGTCTTCACGATCGAACCGATCAACTACCGAACGTATGGCACATCCGAGTTCAGCACACGTTCAGCTCGATGACGTCCCTTGAACTCTTGATCCAGCAAAGTGTTGAGGGAGAGTTTCATCGGCACGACGGCGTGGTGATGGTGATGGTGATGTGATCCGCGCAGGGCTTCGCCTAAGTACTACGTGAATATGACTGGAGGAGTAAACCATGGAGGGAGACGCCGCACACGGCTTGGAACAATTGGTGTGTCTCCAAGGGGTGCCCTGCCCACGTATATAAAGGAGGGAGAGGGAGAAGGCCGGCCCTAGTGGGCTCCCAGTCCTAGTAGGTGATACGTCTCCAACGTATCTATAATTATTTACTGTTCCATGCTCTTATATTATCTGTTTTGGATGTTTAATGGGCTTTATTATGCACTTTTATATTATTTTTGGGACTAACCTATTAACTGAAGGCCAATGCAAATTGCTGTTTTTTGCCTATTTCAGTGTTTCGCAGAAAAGGAATATCAAACGGAATCCAAACGGAATGAAACCTTCACGAGGATCTTTTTGGAACAAACGCAATCCAGGAGACTTGGAGTGGACGTCAAGGAAGCAACAAGGCGGCCACGAGGTAGGGAGGCATGCCCAGGGGGATAGGCGCGCCCCCACCCTCGTGGGCCCCTCGTGGCTCCACTGACCTACTTCCTTCACCTATATATATACTCATATACCTTGAAAACATCCGAGAACACTACAAAACCCTATTTCCACCGCCCCAACCTTCTGTACCCGTGAGATCCCATCTTGGGGCCTTTTCTGGTGCTCCGCCGGAGAGGGAATCGATCACGGAGGGCTTCTACATCAACACCATGGCCTCTCTGATGATGCGTGAGTAGTTTACCACAGACCTTCGGGTCCATAGTTATTAGCTAGCTGGCTTCTTCTCTCTCTTTGGATCTCAATACAAAGTTCTCCTCGGTTCTCTTGGAGATCTATTCGATGTAATTCTTTTTGCGGTGTGTTTGTCGAGATCCGATGAATTGTGGGTTTATGATCAAGATTATCTATGAACAATATTTGATTCTTCTCTGAATTCTTTTATGCATGATTTGATATCTTTGCAAGTCTCTTCGAAATATCAGTTTGGTTTGGCCTACTAGATTGATCTTTCTTGCAATGGGTGAAGTGCTTAGCTTTGGGTTCAATCTTGCGGTGTCCTTTCCTAGTGACAGCAGGGGCAGCAAGGCACGTATTGTATTGTTGCCATCGAGGATAAAAATATGGGGTTTATATCATATTGCTTGAGTTTATCCCTCTACATCATGTCATCTTGCCTAATGCGTTACTCTGTTCTTATGAACTTAAAACTCTAGATGCATGCTGGATAGCGGTTGATGTGTGGAGTAATAGTAGTAGATGCAGAATCGTTTCGGTCTACTTGTCGCGGACGTGATGCCTATATACATGATCATGCCTAGATATTCTCATAACTATGCGCTTTTCTATCAATTGCTCGACAGTAATTTGTTCACCCGTCGTAAATTATGCTATCTTGAGAGAAGCCACTAGTGAAACCTATGGCCCCCGTGTCTATCTTCCATCATATTATTTTCCTATCAATTTGCTATTTCTGCCATTTTTTATTTTGCAATCTTTACTTTCCAATCTATACAACAAAAATACCAAAAATATTTATCTTATTATCTTTATCAGATCTCACTTTTGCAAGTGGCTGTGAAGGGATTGACAACCCCTTTATCGCGTTGGTTGCAAGGTTCTTATTTGTTTGTGCAGGTACAAGGCGACTTGCGTGTAACCTCCTACTCGATTAATACCTTGGTTCTAAAAAACTGAGGGAAATACTTACGCTACTTTGCTGCATCACCATGTCGTCTTCAAGGGAAAACCAACGCATGCTCAAGAGGTAGCAAGAAGGATTTTTGGCGCCATTGCCGGGGAGGCTTACGCCAAGTCAAGTCAAGATTTGATCTCTCAGCAACTAGCCATTTCTGGCACCGTTGCCAGGGAGATCTACGCACAAGTCAAGACATACCAAGTACCCATCACAAACTCTTATCCCTCGAAATTACATTATTTGCCATTTGCCTCTCGTTTTCCTCTCCCCCACTTCACCCTTGCCGTTTTATTCGCCCCTTTTTGTTCGTCATTTTTTTCTTGCTTCTTGTGTATCCGTGTGTTAGATCGTTTGCTTTGCCGTTATGGCTAGTCCTTCTATCACTGTTAGTACTCCTGATTTTGAAGTTCTCCACTTCAAACAAAGACAAGGAGAAAGCTTAAAAGATGCTTGGTATAGGATGGTAGAATCTTATCGTAGTTGCACCATAGAGGGAGATTTCAAGATTTTACTTCGCAATTTTTATGTTGGGCTTTCCTTACCCCACAGACAACTCCTTGATTTTTCGCCAAAGGGAACTTCATTGAAGTTGACCCTAATATTTCTTATGAAATTATAGAGGGGATAGTAGGAGTACTTCCCCCACAAAAGGGAGTTCACCTTACGCAAGAAGGAACCCAAATCTTAGAGAAATTATGCGAATTGAAATTTTTTATTGAACCTCTTAAAAATGTTGGTGGAAATCTTAACCGCATGAATATGTTGATTACACTCTGAAATAAGCGGTTGGATGCTCTAGATTTAAAGATCTCCGAGCATGAAGGGAAATGTAAGGAACCTCCCGGATCCGAACATAACTCCACTAAAAAGATAAATACCAAAGATGACAATACCTGGATCTATTCTTGCTTTTATGCCTAGCTAGGGGCGTTAAACGATAACGCTTGTTGGGAGGCAACCAATTTTATTTTTGTTTCTTGTTTTTTGTTTATCTTTAGTAATAAGTAATTCATCTAGCCTCTGTTTATATGTGGTTTTATGTTTTAATTAGTGTTTGTGCCAAGTAGAACCTTTGGGAAGACTCCGGTGAAGTCTTTATGATCTTGCTGTAAAAAACAGAAACTTTAGCGCTCACGAGATTAGCTGCCATTTTTTTACTGGAGAGTGCTTTTAGGTTGATTCTTTTTGCAGATGATTAATAGAAAAATTCCTGTCCACCAATTTATTTCAGAATTTTTGGAGTTACATAAGTATACGTTTGATACAGATTGCTACAGACTGTTCTGTTTTTGACAGATTCTGTTTTTCGTGTGTTGTTTGCTTATTTTGATGAATCTATGGCTAGTATCGGGGGGTATGAACCATAGAGAAGTTGGAATACAGTAGGTTTAACACCAATATAAATAAAGAATGAGTTCATTACAGTACCTTAAAGTGGTGATTTGTTTTCTTATACTAACGGAGCTCATGAGATTTTCTGTTGAGTTTTGTGTTGTGAAGTTTTCAAGTTTTGGGTAAAGATTTGATGCATTTCGGAATAAGGAGTGGCAATAGCCTAAGCTTGGGGATGCCCAAGGAACCCCAAGGTAAAATTCAAGGACAACCAAAAGCCTGAGCTTGGGGATGCCCCGGAAGGCATCCCCTCTTTCGTCTTCGTCTATCGGTAACTTTACTTGAGGCTATATTTTTATTCACCACATGATAGGTGTTTTGCTTGGAGCGTCTTGTATGATTTGAGTCTTTGCTTTTTAGTTTACCACGATCATCCTTGCTATACACACCTTTGAGAGAGAAACACATGAATCGAAATTTATTAGAATACTCTATGTGCTTCACTTATATCTTTTGAGCTAGATAATTTTGCTCTAGTGCTTCACTTATATCTTTTAGAGCACGGTGGTGGTTTTATTTTATAGAAATTATTGATCTCTCATGCTTCACTTATATTATTTTGAGAGTCTTATAGAACAGCATGGTAGTTTGCTTTGGCTATAAAATTAGTCCTAATATGATAGGCATCCAAGATAGGTATAATAAAAACTTTCATATAGAGTGCATTAAAAACTATGATAAATTTGATACTTGATAATAGTTTTGAGATATAAAGGTGGTAATGTTAGAGTCATGCTAGTTGGGTAATTGTGAAATTGAGAAATACTTGTGTTAAAGTTGGCAAGTCCCGTAGCATGCACGTATGGTAAACGTTGTGTGACAAATTTGAAGCATGGGGTGTTCTTTGAGTGCTTTCCTTATGAGTGGCGGTCGGGGACGAGCGATGGTCTTTTTATACCAATCTATCCCTCTAGGGGCATGCGTAGTAGTACTTTGCTTCAAGGGCTAATAAACTTTTGCAATAAGTATATGAGTTCTTTATGACTAATGTGAGCCCATGGATCATACTCACTCTTACCTTTCCGCAATTTGCTAGCCTCTACGGTACCATGCATTGCCCTTTCTCACCTTGAGAGTTAGTGCAAACTTCGCCGGTGCATCCAAACCCCGTGATACGATACGCTCTATCACACATAAGCCTCCTTATATCTTCCTCAAGACAGCCACCATACCTACCTATTATGGCATTTCCATAGCCATTCCGAGATATATTGCCATGCAACTTTCCACCGTTCCGTATATTTTGACACGCTCCATCATTGTCATATTGCTTCGCATGATCATGTAGTTGACATAGTATTTGTGGCAAATCCACTTTCATAATTTTTGCATACATGTCACTCTTGATTCATCGCATATCCCGGTACACCGCGAGAGGCGTTCACATAGAGTCATATTTTTGTTCTAGTATCGAGTTGTAACATTGAGTTATGAGTAAATAAAAGTGTGATGATCATCATTAGAGCATTGTCCCATGTGAGGAAAGAAAAAAAAGAGGCCAAAGAAGCCCAAATAAAAAAAAGAGGCCAAAGAAGCCCAAACAAAACAAAAAATGAGAGAAAAAGAGAGAAGGGGCAATGCTACTACCCTTTTTCCACACTTGTGCTTCAAAATAGCACCATGATCTTCATGATAGAGAGTCTCTTGTTTCGTCACTTTCATATACTAGTGGGAATTTTTCATTATAGAACTTGGCTTGTATATTCCAACGATGGGCTTCCTCAAATGCCCTAGGTCTTCGTGAGCAAGCAAGTTGGATGCACACCCACTTAGTTTTCAGTTTGAGCTTTCATACACTTATAGCTCTAGTGCATCCGTTGCATGGCAATCCCTACTCCTCGCATTGACATAAATTGATGGGCATCTCCATAGCCCGTTGATTAGCCGCGTCAATGTGAGACTTTCTTCCTTTTTGTCTTCTCTCATAACCCCTATCGTCATATGCTATTCCACCTATAGTGATATATCCATGGCTTGTGCTCATGTATTGCGTAAGGGTTGAAAAGGCTGAAGCGCGTTAAAAAGTATGAACCAATTGCTCGGCTTTTCATCGGGGTTATGCATAATGGGAGCATTTTTTGTGATGAAAATGAAGCATGGCCAAACTATATGATTTTGTAGGGATGAGCTTTCTTTGGCTATGTTATTTTGATAAGACATAATTGCTTGGCTAGTATGCTTGAAGTATTACTATTTTTATGTCAATATTGAACTTTTATCTTGAATCTTTTGGATCTGAACATTCATGCCACAATAAAGAAAATTACATTGAGAATTATGTTAGGTAGCATTCCACATCAAAAATTCTGTTTTTATCATTTACCTACTCGAGGACGAGCAGGAATTAAGCTTGGGGATGCTTGTTACGTCTCCAACGTATCTATAACTTTTGATTGTTCCATGCTATTATATTATCTGTTTTGGATGCTTAATGGGCTTTATTATGCACTTTTATATTATTTTTGGGACTAACCTATTAACCGAAGGCCCAGTGCAAATTGTTGTTTTTTGCCTATTTCAGTGTTTCACAGAAAAGGAATATCAAACGGAATCCAAATGGAATGAAACCTTCGCGAGGATCGTTTTTGGAACAAACGCAATCCAGGAGACTTGGAGTGGACGTCAAGGAAGCAACAGGGCGGCCACGAGGTAGGGAGGCGCGCCCCCCACCCTCGTGGGCCTCTCGTGGCTCGACCGACCTACTTCCTTCACCTATATATACAAATATACCCTGAAAACATCTGAGAGCACCACGAAACCCTATTTCCATTGCCGCAACCTTCTGTACCCGTGAGATCCCATCTTGGGGCCTTTTCCGGTGCTCCCCCGGAGGGGGAATCGATCATGGAGGGCTTCTACATCAACACCATGGCCTCTCCGATGATGCGTGAGTAGTTTACCACAGACCTTCGGGTCCATAGTTATTAGCTAGATGGCTTCTTCTCTCTCTTTGGATCTCAATACAAAGTTCTCCTCGATTCTATTGGAGATCTATTCGATGTAATTCTTTTTGCGATGTGTTTGTCGAGATCCGATGAATTGTGGGTTTATGATCAAGATTATCTATGAACAATATTTGATTCTTCTCTGAATTCTTTTATGCATGATTTGATATCTTTGCAAGTCTCTTCGAATTATCAGTTTGGTTTGGCCTACTAGATTGATCTTTCTTGCAATGGGAGAAGTGCTTAGCTTTGGGTTCAATCTTGCGGTGTCCTTTCCCAGTGACAGTAGGGGCAGCAAGGCACGTATTGTATTGTTGCCATCGAGGATAAAAAGATGGGGTTTATATCATATTGTTTGAGTTTATCCCTCTACATCATGTCATCTTGCCTAATGCGTTACTCTGTTCTTATGAACTTAATACTCTAGATGCATGCTGGATAGCGGTCGATGTGTGGAGTAATAGTAGTAGATGCAGAATCCTTTCGGTCTACTTGTCGCGGACGTGATGCCTATATACATGATCATGCCTAGATATTCTCATAACTATGCGCTTTTCTATCAATTGCTCGACAGTAATTTGTTCACCCACCGTAAATTATGCTATCTTGAGAGAAGCCACTTGTGAAACCTATGGCCCCCGGGTCTATCTTCCATCATATTATTTCCCTATCAATTTGCTATTTCTGCTGCTGTTTATTTTGCAATCTTTACTTTCCAATCTATACAACAAAAATACCAAAAATATTTATCTTATTATCTTTATCAGATCTCACTTTTGCAAGTGGCCGTGAAGGGATTGACAACCCCTTTATCGCGTTGGTTGTAAGGTTCTTATTTGTTTGTGCAGGTACAAGGCGACTTGCGTGTAACCTCCTACTGGATTGATACCTTGGTTCTCAAAAACTGAGGGAAATACTTACGCTACTTTGCTGCATCACCCTTTCCTCTTTAAGGGAAAACCAACGCATGCTCAAGAGGTAGCAGTAGGATTTGGCCCCCCTCTTATTCCTTGTCATGGAGGGGGAAACGGGGGAAGGAGAGGGAGGAGGAGAAGGAAAGGGGGGCGCCGCCCCTCCCCTAGTCCAATTCGGACTCCCATGGCGGGGGGGGGGGGGGTGGCCACCCCTTGTGGGCTGCCTCCTCTCTTGTAACATCCCAAATTTTCAATTTGGAATGTTATACATTAGGTCATCATTGCATATCATATTTTATTGCATTTTGGCTCGATCCTCGAAATTCCAAGCAACTCAAGGACCCTCGGAGAGAGTTGGGGATTTCATCGTTTTCGTATTTGATTTTTTTTATCAAATATCGAAATGAGGATCATTTGTTTTATTATTTTTCCCTCCGAAAATATTTCATATTAAATATATGAGAAGAGATAATATGACTCCAAAATAAATTAAATATTGGAGGAAAAATATTAAAATCAAATATTTGAATTTTATTCGGAGTTTTATTGCTATTTTATTTGCATAGGAAAAATATGCGTTTTTTTCAAAATTGCATTATAGGACCAAATAAATGTTCACCTTGTCCGGCATATTTTTAGAGGATGGGGTAAATTTATTTCGGGATTTTTGGAATCTGTTTAGTATTTATTTTCTTTCTTTTTCTGCACGTCCGAATATTTTTTTAAAAAAAGGAAACCGACTCCGGGCCGTACCCGACCGGGACTCCGCCAGGGGGGCTTTATAAGCCGCCGAGGCCCCAGCCCCGCAGCCCACCAGCCCGCGCCCCGCCGCCCAAACCCTAGCCGACGCCGCCATGCCGCCGTCCGCCGCCGCCGTGCCGCGCGCCGTCGCCCGCCGTCGCCGGAACCGCCGCCGTTGACCGCCGTTTGACCGGTCGGTTTTCTTCGGTTAAACTCCGTTTTTTTTATTTTCCGGTTTAATTCGTTAGATCGGTTTTCTGTCGATTTATCTTATTTAGCGAACGCCCGTTCGTTCGTTCGTTTTAACGAATGATTTTCACCGTTTAGCCGCAGACAGCGAACGTTCGTTCGTTAGCCTGTTCATCAGTTTTTCTTTTTCTCGGAATTTTCGCGATTATTTTCGATCGCGATTTTTGATCCGATCTTCGTTTTAGTTTATCTTTTCGCTCGTTTATCGGAATCAGGCGATTCAAGCGCCTAGATCTTCGTCTCGAAGCCCTCTTTCTGTTTAATCAACTCAAACAAGTTTACTACTGTAAAATTTGACTTTAGTCCAGATTAGTAATTCAAAGCTTGTTTCTTTCGCAGTTTGAGTTCGTAGCTTTGTTTGATTTGATTCTTTTTGCAAACCGGAGTTCTTAAGTTGAACTTTCTGGTTAGATCTTCTTATTTGCGTTTTACCCGTGCATCCTTGCTTCATTGCTTATTGTATGCTTGTTTTGTTTGCGATAGAGTACCCGGAGTGCGAAGCGTGCTACTACGAGTGTCTAGATTTCACAGATCATCAGCAAGGCAAGGAACACTTTGATCATACCTCTTTACTACCCAGTTTTATTGCATTAGATCAATCCTCAAACAATTGCATGGTTAGGATCTGATTAAATTGTGGGTTTGGGAAGTAGATGAGGTAGTACCTATTCACCTGTTATTATCAAACCTATGGGAGTTACTTCTACGTTGCTTATATTGCTATGCTATGCTTGTAGACGTGGATTGGGTGAGTGTATCCATGACAGATGTGAGTATTGTTAATTAATGGTTAACTTAAGGTGGCAACTTTAATACACATCTGGGTGGATTGAGGCACATGGGGAACCCAGTGTTGCCTGTATTTTTGGAAATCCCGGGGTACCGTGTGATTCTCCTATGGATGGCGGACGCAAGGAACAAGTTTGCACAACCGGATGAAGACACCCCCTTTGGACGACACTTGAAGGAAGTCACTAGATACCTGAGCATCGGAATACCAAGCTTCACCGGGACTTACAACGCCACTTTACTAGAAGAGGAGCGCTGGATGATTCAAGTTCAAGTTCCAGGAAGGACATTCACGCCAGTCACTGAGCCCATAGAGTTTTCCTTTGATGCACCAACCTGGAGTCTAGGAAAGAGTATGGCAGCCCACATCACCATGGGACGCATTGGAGAAGTTTACCACAAGGATCTCAAGGATACTATCTACCAGATTTGTGGGCGCCGAGATGAGCAATGGGAGATGATCAGCACCAGGGAGGATAGATCCATTGCAGCTTTCATCCAGGAGTTAAACCAGCACATTCGACGCCAGGAGAACCAGATGTGCACAGGCATGACAAATTTGAAGAAGGCGATGACCAAGATCACGGAACTGGAAGAAGAACTCAAGTCTACACACGATGGATATGAGGAGGAAATCTCAACACTATTGGAGAAGAATGACGACCTGATAAAGAAGATCGGAGTATTCATGGGAGATCCCGCGCCAGGAGGAGAAGACGACGATTCCACTTGCCCGAAGAACTACATCATCATCGACGACACCGACTCGGACCCCGACGATAGCGATGATGACTATGTTGATAAAGCTGGAGCGGATATCATGGAGTCTTCGACCGATCAATTTTTCTAGTCGACCACCATATAAGTAGTAGTATTCCACCATGTATATAGTAGTAGTCCGAGCACTTTTGTAACGATAGTTCTAGACCGATTGTATGCCCTTGCTTGATTGATTGAGTGATATGATTGTGTTTGTCTCATGTGCATATGGGTAGTGTTTTCCCCCTAGACCTCATTCTACTCTGTTTTCTCATCTTTTCTAAGCCCAGCCAGATGCAGTAATAGGTAAGTTTTTGGTTAAGTCATTTACTGCAGTCGTTCTTTTTGATACTGGTGCATCGCATTCATACATATCAAGGGGATTTGTGGATAAGTATAAAATGCCCACCAAAGTTCTTAGTACACCTATGTTAGTGAGCTCGCCAGGAGCAGAGTATATGGCAAGCCAAGGATGTTTTCAGATGCCATTGACCATAGGTAGGCATGTTTTCCCCTCAGATCTGATAATTTTGGAGTTGCAAGGTTTGGATGTGATTCTAGGTATGGATTGGCTGTCGATGTATGGAGGAAACATCGATTGCACTAGTAAGTCGATTTTGCTCACCACCCCAGAAGGAAGAAGGATCAAGTATGTATCCCGGCATGTGCCGAATAGGACTCAAGCAAATTTCTTATCAGGAGTTGTACAGGAGGAAGTACCAGTGGTGAAGGATTTCCCGGATGTATTTCCAGAAGAGCCCGCTGCCGCCGCCGGAACCGCCGCCGCCGCCCGCCGGATCTCGTCGCCTTTGACCACCGTTTGACCGGTCGGTTTTCTTCGGTTAAACTCCGTTTTTTTATTTTCCGGTTTAATTCCTTAGATCGGTTTTCCGTCGGTTTATTTATTTAGCGAACGCCCATTCGTTCGTTCGTTTTAATGAACGATTTTCACCGCTTAGCCACAGACAGCGAACGTTCGTTCGTTAGCCTGTTCATCAGTTTTTCCTTTTCTCGGATTTTTTCACGATTATTTTCGATCGTGATTTCTGATCCGATTTTCGTTTTAGTTTATCTTTTCGCTCGTTTATCGGAATCAGGCGATTCAAGCGCCTAGATCTTCGTCTCGAAGCCCTCTTTCTGTTTAATCAACTCAAACAAGTTTTTGCTACTGTAAAATTTGACTTTAGTCCAAATTAGTAATTCGAAGCTTGTTTCTTTCGCAGTTTGAGTTTCGTAGCTTCATTTGATTTGATTCTTAGTGCAAACCGGAGGTCTTAAGTTGAACTTTCTGGTTAGATCTTCTTATTTGAGTTTTACCCATGCATCCTTGCTTGATTGCTTATTGTATGCTTGTTTTGTTTGCGATAGAGTACCTGGAGTGCAAAGCGTGCTACTACGAGTCTCTAGGTTTCACGGATCATCAGCAAGGCAAGTAACACTTTGATCATACCTCTTTACTACCCAGTTTTATTGTGTTAGATCAATCCTCAAACAATTGCATGGTTAGGATCTGATTAAATTGTGGGTTTGGGAAGTAGATGAGGTAGTACCTATTCACCTGTTATTATCAAACCTATGGGAGTTACTTCTACGTTGCTTATATTGCTATGCTATGCTTGTAGACGTGGATTGGGTGAGTGTATCCATGACAGATGTGAGTATTGTTAATTAATGGTTAACTTAAGGTGCCAACTTTAATACACATCTGGGTGGATTGAGGCACCTGGGGAACCCAGTGTTGCCTGTATTTTTCAAAATCCCGGGGTACCGTGTGATTCTCCCATGGACTGCCACCCAGGCTCAAAGGGATCATAAGATTATTCATGCTAGAAACTTCCGTGTGCAGCCACATGCCATTATGGGCTCTGGCATAGTTGAGTAAGTTGTGGGAAACCTTTCGATGATGGGCTAGCAGATGTAGGGGATTGTAGGTGTACATGCCTACACTAGTAGAAAACCGGGCTTTGTTCACAGGGCAATATTCACATTAGTCCCGGTTCAGTCACGAACCGGGACTAATGTGAGCATTGGTCCCGGTTCGTGCGGCTAGGGGCCTGCCGGGCCTCGTGGGGGGCATTGGTCCCGGTTCGTCCGGCCCCTTTGGTCCCGGTTGGTGGGACAAACCGGGACCAATGGGCCTCGCTCCTGGCCCACCACCATTGGTCCCGGTTGGTGGCTTGAACCGAGACCAGAGGCTCACCCTTTAGTCCCGGTTCATACCACAAACCGGGACTAAAGGGTTGCTCCTAGTTGCGGTCAGAGTTTAGTCCCACCTCGCCAACCGAAGGGCGCTCACACCAGTTTATAAGCCCGTCCCTCTCTGCCTTGTTGAGCTCCTCTCAAAGTGAAAATAGATGCCCTTATACAGGGAATTTGACCTAAATTCAGAGTAAATTTCTTTGAATTTCATATAAATTTATTATGAATTTAGGTTGAATTTTCTCTATAGGCGCATCTATGTTCATTTTTTATAGTAAATAAAATAAATAAACCTTAATAAACTAAATAAAAATAAATAAACCTTAATAAAATTAAATAAACTAAACTATAGTAAATAAAATAAATAAACCTTAATAAAATAAATAAAGCAAAAGAAATAAAGTAAAATACATAAGTAATTAGAAACAAAATGGAATAAAATAAATAAGTTTTTTGTTGTAAGTAGAAACAAAACAAAATAAATAAAGCAAAAGAGAAAACAAAAAACAGGGAAAAAAATTATGCCACCTACTGGGCCACCACGGCCTGAATACGACTTGAAACCCATCCATGGGCGAGGATTCAGGCCCGCAGAAGGCCTAGTAGGCCCCACAGGCAAAGAGAACGGTTAGGCCCGAAAGCCTGCAGTTGAGAGGAGCTTGAGAGGGTGGGCACAACAGCGCTTATAAACCACTCTCGAGCTCTCTCAACTAGCGAGGTGGGACTAAAATTTTGACGCGGGGCAGCACAAGGCCTTTGGTCCCGGTTGGTGCCACCAACCGGGACTAAAGGGGGGCATGCGTACCGGTTCGTGGCACCAACCGGGACCAATACCCCCCTTTAGTCCCGGTTGGTGCCACGAACCGGGACCAATGTGTTTCCTATATATACCCCATAGCCATAGCAGAGCACTCCACAGTGCTCTGTTTTTTCTGGCCGGTGAGGGGAGGGCATTTGGGTGCTCTAGCTCACCTCCTATGCACATGAGGTGTTCGATGAAATGTCTGAGCCACACTAGTTAATCTTTCTCCTCTCGAAACTCGACCTCTGAGCTCCATTTTCCCCGAGATTTGTCTAGGTTTAGCGGTCCGTCACGTCCCCGTCTTCACCGCCGTCGATCACCCGCGCCGATCTCGTCGCCAGCACCACCGTGGTGAGCCTCTTGTTCTTATCTTCTTTCTGAAAGAAAAAAATTCTTACTTTAGATAGATACTTGTCTAATTTTGTTACTTTTATTATTCCTTCTTATTACATAGTGCGATGGTTTTGGTATCCGCCCCCGTCGGCCCTCGTCCTGTCTATGATTCGGATGTGGTATATATTATCTTTTTATAACTATTTGGTTCATTTATTGTTTATGACAAATATGCCGACCAACGTGACATAGATTTTATTTATCTAGGAGGTGGTTGAACCGGAAATTCCAACCGACTCTATTGTCGAGAGGTTAAATTTAGTTGAAGAAGAAAATAATTACTTGAAGGAAAAAATAAAAAAAATTGAGGAGGAGAAGATGATATTGGAGTTGCATGTCGCGGATGTCGTCGATGATCACAAGATCAAGATGGATGCAATGCGCTTGAAGATTAGAAAGATTAGAAAATATGCCATTCATACCGAGGCTTGGTATCATTATGCCGTTGGATCAATTGTTACCTTGGTTGCGATTATGATCGCATTTGTTTTCGCATTGAAATGTTTTACATAGTTTCAATGTATGGTTTAATTAATTAGATGCTCTGGAGAGCTATATATATGTTGTTAGATGAGAACTATGCATGTACTTTGGTTTTAATGTGATGATGAACTTCTATTAATTTGGTCACTTAATTATCTATTCATGATGTTCTATAATGGTTTTTGACACACTTAATTATATATAATGCACGCAGATGAACCGGCAATGGATGTACGGTGACAGACACACCTCCGAGTACATTAAGGGCGTGCATGATTTTCTCGAAGTGGCTGAGGCAAACAAGCAGAATGGTTTTATGTGTTGTCCATGCCCTACATGTGGGAATATGAAGTCTTACTCTGACCGGAAAATCCTTCACACCCACCTGCTTTACAAGGGTTTCATGCCACACTATAATGTTTGGACGAGGCACGGAGAAATAGGGGTTATGATGGAAGACGACAAAGAAGAAGAGGACGATGACAACTATGTGTCCCCTGAATACGGTGATGCTGCAATGGGGGAAGCTGCTGAAGATCAAGAGGAACCAGACGATGTGACCAATGATGCTGCAAGGGGGGAAGCTGCTGAAGATCAAGAGGAACCAGTGCCCGGTGATGATGATCTCCGCCGGGTCATTGTCGATGCAAGGACGCAATGCGAAAGTCAAAGGAGAAGCTGAAGTTCGATCGCATGTTAGAGGATCACAAAAAAGGGTTGTACCCCAATTGCGAAGATGGCAACACAAAGCTCGGTACCATACTGGAATTGCTGCAGTGGAAGGCAGAGAATGCTGTGCCTGACAGAGGATTTGAGAAGCTATTGAAAATATTGAAGAAGAAGCTTCCAAAGGATAACGAATTGCCCGACAGTACATACGCAGCAAAGAAGGTCGTATGCCCTCTAGGATTGGAGGTGCAGAAGATACATGCATGCCCTAATGACTGCATCCTCTACCGCGGTGCGTACAAGGATCTGAACACATGCCCGGTATGCGGTGCATTGCGGTATAAGATCAGACGAGATGACCCTGGTGATGTTGACGGCGAGCCCCCCAGGAAGAGGGTTCCTGCGAAGGTGATGTGGTATGCTCCTATAATACCACGGTTGAAACGTTTGTTCAGAAATGAAGAGCATGCCAAGTTGATGCGATGGCACAGTGAGGACCGTAAGAAAGACGGGAAGTTGAGAGCACCCGCTGACGGGTCGCATTGGAGAAAAATCGAGAAAAGTACTGGGCTGAGTTTGCAGCTGACCCAAGGAACGTATGGTTTGGTTTAAGCGTGGATGGCATTAATCCTTTCGGGGAGCAGAGCAGCAATCACAGCACCTGGCCCGTGACTCTATGTATGTATAACCTTCCTCCTTGGATGTGCATGAAGCGGAAGTTCATTATGATGCCAGTTCTCATCCAAGGTCCTAAGCAACCCGGCAACGACATTGATGTGTACCTAAGGCCATGAGTTGAAGAACTTTTACAGCTGTGGGATGGAAACGGTGTACGTACGTGGGATGAGCACAAACAGGAGGAATTTAACCTGCACGCGTTGCTGTTTGTAACCATCAACGATTGGCCCGCTCTCAGTAACCTTTCAGGACAGACAAACAAGGGATACCACGCATGCACGCACTGTTTAGATGACACTGAAAGTATATACCTGGACAAATGCAAGAAGAATGTGTACCTGGGCCATCGTCGATTTCTTCCGACCAACCATCAATGTCGAAAGAAAGGCAAGCATTTCAAAGGCGAGGCAGATCACCGGAAGAAGCCCGCCATGCGTACCGGTGATCACGTACTTGCTATGGTCAATGATTTACACGTAATCTTTGGAAAGGGTCCCGTCGGACTAGCTGTTCCGAATGACGCTGAGGGACACGCACCCATGTGGAAGAAGAAATCTATATTTTGGGACCTACCCTACTGGAAAGAGCTAGAGGTCCGCTGTTAAATCGACGTGATGCACATGACGAAGAACCTTTGCGTGAACCTGCTAGGCTTCTTGGGCGTGTATGGGAAGACAAAAGATACACCTGAGGCACGGGAGGACCTGCAACGTTTGCACAAAAAAGACGGCATGCCTCCGAAGTAGTATGAAGGTCCTGCCAGCTACGCTCTTACGAAAGAAGAGAAAGAAATCTTCTTTGAATGCCTGCTCAGTATGAAGGTCCCGACTGGCTTCTCGTCGAATATAAAGGGAATAATAAATATGCCAGAGAAAAAGTTCCAGAACCTAAAGTCTCATGACTGCCACGTGATTATGACGCAACTGCTTCCGGTTGCATTGAGGGGGCTTCTACCGGAAAACGTCCGATTAGCCATTGTGAAGCTATGTGCATTCCTCAATGCAATCTCTCAGAAGGTGATCGATCCAGAAATCATACCAAGGCTAAGGAGTGATGTGGCGCAATGTCTTGTCAGTTTCGAGCTGGTGTTCCCACCATCCTTCTTCAATATCATGGCGCACGTCCTAGTTCATCTAGTCGACGAGATTGTCATTCTGGGGCCCGTATTTCTACACAATATGTTCCCCTTTGAGAGGTTCATGGGAGTCCTAAAGAAATATGTCCGTAACCGCGCTAGGCCAGAAGGAAGCATCTCCATGGGCCATCAAACAGAGGATGTCATTGGGTTTTGTGTTGACTTCATTCCTGGCCTTAAGAAGATAGGTCTCCCTAAATCACGGTATGAGGGGAGACTGACTGGAAAAGGCACGCTTGGAGGGGACTCAATAATATGCAGGGACGGATATTCTTGGTCTCAAGCACACTACACAGTTCTACAGAACTCTACCTTGGTGACCCCATATGTCGATGAACACAAGAACAGTCTGCGCTCCAAGCACCCGGAGCAGTGTGACGACTGGATTACATGTGAACACATCAGGACTTTCAGCAGTTGGTTGGAAACACGTCTCAGAGGTGACAACACTGTTTGTGATGAGCTGTACTCGTTGTCCAGGGGACCATCTTCGACTGTATTGACTTACAAAGGATACGAGATAAATGGGAACACATTTTACACGATCGACCAAGATCAAAAGAGCACCAACCAAAATAGCGGTGTCCGCTTTGATGCAGGAACCGAGAGGGGAAAGGACACATATTATGGTTACATAGTGGACATATGGGAACTTGACTACGGACATGATTTTAAGGTCCCTTTGTTTAAGTGCAAATGGGTCAATCTGTCAGGAGGCGGGGTACAGGTAGACCCACAGTACGGAATGACAACAGTGGATCTGAACAATCTTGGGTACACTGACGAACCGTTCGTCCTAGCCAATGATGTGGCACAGGTTATCTATGTGAAGGACATGTCTACCAGACCGAGAAAAAGAAAAGATAAGGAAGCGAATACATCATACGATGAGCCAAAGCGCCACATAGTTCTTTCAGGAAAAAGGGACATCGTGGGAGTGGAGGGCAAGACAGATAGGTCTGAAGATTATGAAAAGTTTCATGAAATTCCTCCCTTCAAAGTCAAGGCTGATCCAAGCATCCTGATAAACGATGAAGATTATCCATGGTTACGGCGCAATAAGCAAAGGACACAAGCGAAGAAAAAGTGAAGACTTTCTCTCCACAACTATTATGATGATACCATGCCAACTTTCAACCTTTTTGTAGTTCATTTGAAATGCCTGTTGTAACAGATGAGTTTTCGTCCGAAATCCTGATACTTCGAAAGAGATTGTCCATTTTGTACACGAAGTGCATCCAGTTTTTGCCGTAACCCTCTCAACTTTTTAGCACATGCTATGTGGGTGAAATGATGACACCATGCCAACTTTCAACCTTTTCAGAGTTCATTTGTAGTGCTTTTCAATTTCACGGTCATATAGCTCATGAAATTCAGTAAATGCATGAAAAATAACAAATGAAGTCAGAAAGGGTTGAAAAATGATGATGTGGCTTTGAATGGTGCATTTTGAACACACAAAAAGTCTGGAGTTCAAATAAGTTCAAAAAAATGAAATCCCTTTGTAACTGATGAGTTTTCGTTCGAAACCCTGATACTTCGAAAGAGATTGTCCGTTTTGTACACGAAGTGCATCCAGTTTTTGCCGTAACCCTCTCAACTTTCTTGCACATGCTATGTGGATGAAATGATGATACCATGCCAACTTTCAACCTTTTCAGAGTTCATTTGAAATGCTTTTCAATTTTAGGGTCTTATAGCTCAAAATAATCAGTAAATGCATGAAAAATGGTGCATGAAAAATAACAAATAAAATAAATAAGTAATTAGAAACAAAATAATATAAACTTTAATAAAATATATAAGTAGAAACAAAATAAAATAAACTTTAATAACATAAATAAAATTTATGAAACTAAAATTATCAAAGTATTTTCTGTTCAAAACATTATAAGCAACCTCTAGTATTATTGAAACTAAAATTATATAAAATTGATGCAACTAAAATTATCGAAGTATTTTCTGTTCAAAATCATTGAAAGCAAAAATAATTTTCATAAAGAACTTTTTTGTTAGAAACTTTACTAGCAAAAAGAATTATCATAAAGTAAAATAAATAAGTAATTAGAAACAAAATAAAATAAAATAAATAAGTTTTTTGTTGTAAGTAGAAACAAAACAAAATAAATAAAGCAAAAAAGAAAACAAAAAAAAACAGGCAAAAAATAAAAATTATGCCACCTACTGGGCCACCACGGTCTGAATACGACTAGAAACCCATCCATGGGCCAGGATTCAGGCCCGCAGAAGGCCCAGTACGCCCACAGGCATGTACAACGAGGTTAGGCCCGTAAGCCTGCTTTAGAGAGGAGCTCGACAGCTCAGGCGCACCGCACCTTATAAACAGGTGCGGCTCTCTCTCAGCTAGCGAGGTGGGACTAAACTTTTGACGCGGGGCAGCACAAGGCCTTTGGTCCCGATTGGTGCCACCAACCGGGACTAAAGGGGGCATGCGTACCGGTTCGTGGCACCAGCCGGGACCAATGCCCCCCTTTAGTCCCGGTTGGTGCCACCAACCGGGACCAAAGGCCGCCGCTTCCCGCCCTTTGGGCTGCTGAAAAGAGGCCTTTGGTCCCGGTTGGTGGCACCAACCGGGACTAAAGGGGGCATTGGTCCCGGTTGGTGCCACGAACCGGGACCAATGCTCTGAGTATATAAGAAAACACTTAGCGTTTTTCAGATTCATCTCTGCATCAGTTCCCCCGCCCCGCCGCCGCCGCCAGGCTGCCCGAGCTCGCCCCGTCGACACCGTCGCCGCCCTCTGCTGCCTCATCGACGCGCAGCCGCCCCTTCCCCGAGCACGCCGCCGGTGGCCCGCCCTGACCACACCGCGCGCCCCTGCCCCGACCACGTCGTCGTCGCCCCAGCTGCCCCGACCACGCCGCCGTCGCCTCTGCCTCGCCCCGACCACGCCGCCGTCGCCCTCTGCCCCTGCCCCGACCTCGCCGCCGTCGCCTCTGCCCCTGCCCCGACCACGCCGCCATCGCCTCTCATCCTTTGGTCAGGGTCGGCACTGCCCCCTTCCTCCCTGTTTTTTCTGCACATATATATGATGTTTTTTTCCTGATTATATGTATATGTATGAGTATATGTATGTGTGTATATCTGTTTATATGTCCTTTTTTTAGATCTTTTTTTGCATTTTTATAAAAATGTATATATGTATGTATATATGTTCTCTGTGTATATATATGTTCATGTATATATGCAAAAGATAGATTTTTAGAAAAGTTAGGATTTTTTTCTGTTCATAGATTTTTTTGGTGATATTAATTATTGTAGAATATGCAAATGTTTGTATATTCATATGAACAATGCATTAGGCAAAACCTTTACTTTTTTTCGAAATTTTCTATTTGAACATTTTTTTATGAATGAGAGGAAAAAGGAAAATAAGAAGAGGAAGAAAGGAGAAGAAGAGGAGAGGAAGAAGAGGAGAAATAAATAAGAAGAGGAAAAAAGAAGAAAAAGAAGAGGAGAAGAAGAAAGGAATAGAGGAGAGAAGAAGAAAAAATAGAATTTTTCTATTTTTTCTTCTCTTCTATTCCTTCTTCTCTCTCTATTCCTTTCTTCTTCTCCTCTTTTTTTCTTCTTTTTTTTCTTCGATCTTCTCCTCTATTCCTTTCTTCTTCTCCTCTTTTTATTTCTTCTTCGTTTTCTTATGTTTTATCGGGTCTGTCGTCGTCGATATACCCCTCTCCCGATAACTTCAACACGAGGGGGGTCGATATACCCCCTCCCCGATAATATTATTTTCCCATGTACGTATGTCGTCGTTGTCGATATAACCCCCTCCCGATAACTTCAACACGTGGGGGGGGGTCGATATACCCCCTCCCCGATAACATTATTTTCCCATGTATGTATGTCGTCGTTGTCGATATATATAACTCCCTCCCAGATAACTTCGACATGATGGACGGTCGATATTTATACCCCCTCTCGACCGTGATAACTTATACCACGGGAGCACCCCCCGGCCCTCTCGCTCGACCAAAACTCTCGAGGACACCCAAACCCTAGAAAAAACGATGTCGGTCTCCTACCCCCTCCCGCCGCGCCCCTACCCTTGAAGCATTGCCGAGGCCACCCCAAACCCGGAATAAGCTTGGTCTACGTTTGCACTAATATATCCACCTGCTGTCATGTTTGTGTAATAATTGCCATGTTGTAATATTTGCATAAACAATGGAGCATGGACGAGACGAGCAAGCAGAAGAGGTGTTGGGGGACATAATCTTAGCCAGAGGTGATATCTTGTCGTATCTTAACGACAATGTTGGTCTGGAAGAACAGGGTGAAGAAGCAGGCTACGGTGATCGAAGAGTGGAGGAGGAAAGACATGATTATGATGCCTCCGGTGACCCAATGCTGGTGCAAGAAGGAGCCCGTGGTGACGGCTCCGGTGACCGAACAGAGTCCGGCCAGGTAAATATATTAGTTAAGCCTGTGCTGACTAGCTAATTGATGCATTCATTGTTTCGGTATGTACACATATTAATTAACTCTTGTCTTACTTCTTTTTTCTAGCCCTCCGGATCGAGCACAACTTCGGTAAAGAGACGAGGCCCGAAGAGAAAGTTGCGCTCCGATGAAAGGTTTGAGATCACAGCAATCGCGCGCGATGGCCAACCGATTGAACCCATCCGAACAAAGGAAGCATTTGCTGCTCAGTGCGAGGTTCTTGTTAGGGACAAGATCCCGATCAGCATCCACCAATGGTATAAGCCTAAGAAGGAAGACCCTGAGGTGTCTTATGTCAATGATATGCAGAAAGATGATCTTTGGACTGAGTTGAAGGCAAATTTCACCCTACCGCCAGAGGATGATCCGGAGAAGCCAGTTAAAGAGCAATTAATCAAGTCTCATGCTCTTAAGAAGATGGCAGGCCTATTCAGGAGGTGGAAGAATGAGCTGAAAACGTTTGTCGACGAAGAAGAGACACCAGAATTCAGCGGCCGGTATGAGAAGATCAGAGATCACTGGCCCACATTTGTGGCCCACAAGACATCGAAAAAGAGTAAGAAGATGTCAGCGACAAATAAGAAGAATGCCGCGAAGAAGAAGCTTCACCATCGCACGGGGTCAGGTGGCTATCTCAAAGCCCGGCCTAAGTGGGCCAAGGCTGAGAATGATTTGCTTGATAAAGGGATCGAACCACAGACAATGAACTGGCCAGACCGTTGCCGGACTTGGTTCTTCGGGGCTGGCGGAAAATTGGACCCTGTATCAGGGAGGTGCGTTTGGACGGACGAGCTTTTGAGAATACCAGTCAAGAGGCTTCAACACTATATCGATGCAGCGCAGGAAGGGACGTTCGTTCCAGACAGAGAGAACGACGAGCTCAGAATGGCCCTGGGAATCCTGAGCACCCTGGACGGACACGAGGCACGCCAGGCTCCGTTCCGTGGAAGGCTGGTTTTCCGGACGCGGGCGGTTACAAAAGCCAGGAGAGGAGGAAAAAAGTGGAGCAGATCCAAATTCAGAAGCTGCACGAAAGGGTTCAAGCGCTAGAGGAACGAGACGGCAATCGACATGCCGAAACTACCCCCGAAGCTACACCGCCATCTCAGCGGAGAAGCAGCGTGGCTTCCACCGAGCTGCTTCAGCTGGAGCATGTCTTGACGGCTCCTGCTAGCTACCCCGTGGATGCTATCACGGAGTCTCAACATTGCCACCTTATGGCGCAATGGCAGAACTTCAAAGTCAAGGCGGCTGTTGGCTCTGTTTTACCTCCTGAACCCGGTGCAACCTACCACTGCCGGCCGATTCCAGAAGGATATGCTAGGGTGATGGTGGATGAAATAACGGAGGGATTTGAGGACCTCCAGCTTGACCACCCTACCGGTGAAGGGGAGACTCGGCTGGGTTCTGCTCTGAAGACTCCATGCCTATGGCGAAAGGAGCTCATCAACCTCCCGAGCTGGACGGCTCCGGCGAGTAAGGGCACTCCGCCTCCTCCTCCGGCGAGTGATCAGGGCACTTAGCCTCCTTCTTCGGCGTGTGGCGGCACTCCGCCTCCTCCTCCGCCTCCTCCTCCGGCGAGTGATCAGGCCACTCAGCCTCCTTCTCTGGCGCGTGGCGGCACTCCGCCTCCTTCTCCGCCTGCGCCGGCGCGCCAGAGCAGCCAGCCTCCTCCTTCTCCGCCTCGTCAGCGAGGGCGGAAGAGACCCGCCGCCGCTCCGGCTGCTTCGGCACGTCGTAGTCCTTCTCCTCCACCTCGTAAGAAAGGAAATAAGACAGCCGCAACCGCTCCGTCTGCTCTGCCGGCGTCTAGCAGTACAACTACCAGAGGCGGGAGGCAATACAGATTCGGTCCTTCTCTGAAGACTCCAGAGAAATTACCATACAAGAGGATCGAGGAGGAAACCAGGAAGATCGTGCGAGCCGAAGTGACAAACTTCTTTGAAGGGGTGAAAGCAAAGAAACATCCACCTCTGGAGGAGAAGGTAGATCCGGTGAAAGCAAAGCGCACTCTGGCTGCCCTGACAAAACCACCAAAGTCTCCGCCGAGAGGCAACTATGAGCGCATTCTTGCAAAGACATATGCCAAAGCGGAGCGGTCGGGAAGTACTGTCAGTGATCAATGGTCAAAAGAATGACGAGCTGGGAAAAAAATGCCCAGCTCGGCGAACAAGCGAACCAATCGTGCCCCCCGCTCAAGGTGTCTAAAGACATCGTCGCTAATGATCCGAGGATGGTGGCCGGTTATAGAAATCTTGGAGATTACCTGCCCGACGATGTACATTATGAAATCATGGAGGTGGACGAACACAAATACCATTACGGGAAGCCTCTCGTCAAAGATGAAAAATCTCTAACAACGATGATGCGAAGATTACATGATTGGTACGTGAAAACCTGCAGAGAGTCTGATGGGATGAATACTTTGACGCTGAGAGTTAAACCGGAGCATGACCTCGTTGGAATTGAACTGCTGAATGTTCCATTTGAGGAGTTCTTCCAGTTTTTAATTCAAAAGGCCCTCGATAAATCAACGATCACTTGCTACTGTCTGTAAGTAGTACTACTTCTGTCATTAAGTCTCTCTATATAGGTCAGCTCTTTCATTGCATGTATTTATAATTATCCTCACTATATTATGCAGATTGAAGGTCGCCGAATTGAAGAAAAGACAAATCGGTGATATTGGGTTCATTAACACAAATCTGATAGATGCATATACGGTTGAAAAACATGCCAAAGAAGCCGAGGCCAACTTGCTACGATCGTTGGTATTAAATCAAAACAAAGATATAATACTCCTTACTTACAACTTCAAGTGAGTGTTACTGTCTTGTGCATATTCGGTTTCCCTTATTAGTCCAAGTAATGTAATTGATGAGTTATGCATGCATGCGCAGCTTCCACTATATTCTCCTAGAGATTAAGCTTGAGCAGGGAGTAGTAACCGTCTTAGACTCGAGACGAAAAGATCCCCAGGACTATGCGGACATGACTCAAATGCTCGAGAAGTAAGTTAAATCGATCATTATCCACCATATCAGAAACTTTGTTCATTTCCTGATATCAAGTAATTGTTTTCTTTGTCTGGCAGGGTTTGGAGAAAATTCACCACAAAAGCTCCGGGACTGCCGAAGAAGCTGCAATTTAAACACCCGAAAGTAAGTACTATAGTAGCATGTTCCGCACATCTCCTAGTGATTCAAGCGCTAGTTTCATCAATACCATTTAGCATGCTTGCTTATCAGTTAGATTGACCTCTATTTCTTGTAAAGTGGTTGTGGCAGGAACAAGGGAATGATTTCTGTGGATACTACGTTTGCGAGTCTATCCGCCACACGACCTGTGAGCGGGGCTACTCTGACGAACAATATGAAGTGCGTAAGCAATAATATTCACAATTTTATTTTATTACCATCATTTCTGTCGAGTTTCATTTATTCATATATATATATGTATTGACCCCCTTCTTCAAATTAGATCTTTCGGATGCGTGATGAACTCCTAGCACCAGATCGTATGCGAGCAATTCAAGAGGAATTGGCGGCATTCTTCCTTGACCACATGATCGCTGAAAACGGAGAATACTATGTGGACCCTGTGTTCTTACAATTTAATTAGGAGATTATATTGTAAGAGATAATTATTGTATATATGTAGCCGGTAGTGTCAGATAGATATACGAGAACTTGTTGTTCGACCAATCTCTCGGAGAAGGAGAGGTGGTCGATATCACTTTTCTCTGTATGCATATGTTCATGACGATCTTCTATTTCCTTCATTTGCTTACTAGCTAGCATGTCTAGTCCTCTCCATACGTATATAGTACGTAGCGTCGACCAAGCACGGAGATAAGAGAGGACACTTCTCTCTATTAATTAGCTAGCTAACACAATATATGAAACACCTAAATTAACCCCCCAAAATCCCCAACCTCCCCCCTTAAAAAAAACAAAAACCCCAGCCCCTGAAATGCTGACGCGTGGATGCCTATTGGTCCCGGTTGGTGTCACCAACCGGGACAAAAGGCCCTGCCTATTGGTCCCGGTTGGTGTCACCAACCGGGACCAAAGGCCCCCCTGCCTGGGCTGGCAGCAGCGGCCACGTGGAGGACCTTCTGTCCCGGTTCGTGTAAGAATCGGGACTAAAGGGTTAGGGCTTTAGTAACGACCCTTTAGTCCCGGTTCAAAAACCGGGACAAAAGGCCCTTACCAACCGGGGTAAAAGCCCCTTTTTCTACTAGTGCTATCTATCGGTTAAGGGGACCTCTTCGGAAAGACTGTGTCTCAGTCATCCGTTTATCAAACATTATGTAGTGCGAGAAATCCAACGGAGGAGATCGAGTCTTGTGGGGAAAAGTGCACAAACCTCTGCAGAGTGTACAAACTAATCATGGTTAGCCGTGTCCCCGGTTATGGACATCTTGAATATCTAGTTCTTGGATTATCATGTGGATCTCATCACTCTTAATATAATTTTGATTAGGTTTAATGATGATGCTTAATTGGGATTGAGTTGGGTGAACCTTCTCAATGTTTAACAACCACCGTGATAGTTAAATAAAATCTATTCCTTTGTTGTAGGAAAAAATTGGCTTTCCGCAAAACATATTAACCATACAGCCTCCACCAGCCATATATGCATGTAGTGATAGCATTTTTCTGTTCAATACTCTCTTGTGTTACATTGCCAGCATATTCCATGTGTTGACCCGTTTCGGGCTGCAACGTATCATGTTGCAGATTTTTCCAGACGACGAGTAAGGAGCCATAGGTCGTGGTCTTTCACTGAGTGATGCCGTTGGAGTTGATGGACTCACTTTATCTTCCAAGCCTTCCGCTGTTATCATATTAGATGGCCTTAAGCCATATTTATTGTAATAAGTTCTCTTTTGAGACATTCGATGTAATAAGTGTGTGATTGCTACTCTGTTATAAATCCTCAAGTACTGTGCGTGTCAGCATTACCGATCTAGGGATGACACTGATGCACAGAGATCAGACTGTTTGAGGTCTGGTCGCTACATCTCTCCCCTATGGCCCATAGTGGCCCATTACTCCCCCCCCGGGGGGGGGGGGGTTCCGGTAACCCCTCAGTACTCCAAAAAAATACCAGAACCACTCCGAAACCATTCCGGTGTCCGAATATATCGTCCAATATATAAATCTTTACCTCTCGACCATTTCGAGACTCCTCGTCATGTCTGTGATCTCATCCGGGACTCAAACAATCTTCGGTCACCAAAACACATAACTCATATTACAAATCGTCATCAAACATTAAGCGTGCGGACCCTACGGGTTTGAGAACTATGTAGATATGATCGAGACACATCTCCGATCAATAACCAACAGCAGAACCTGGATGCTCGTATTGGTTCCTACATATTCTACGAAGATCTTTATCGGTCAAACCGCAATGACCACATACGTTATTCCCTTTGTCATCGGTATGTTACTTGCCCGAGATTCGAACATTGGTATCCTCATACCTAGTTCAATCTCGTTACCGGCAAGTCTCTTTACTCGTTCCATAATGCATCATCCTGTAACTAACTCATTAGTCAAATTGCTTGCAAGGCTTATTATGATGTGCATTACCGAGAGGGCCCAGAGATACCTCTTCGATAACAAATCCTAATCTCGATCTATGCCAACCCAACAAACACCTTCAGAGACTCCTGTAGAGCATCTTTATAATCACCCAATTACATTTTGACATTTGATAGCACACAAGGTGTTCCTCCGGTATTCAGGAGTTGCATAATCTCATAGTCAAAGGAATATGTATAAGTCATGAAGAAAGCAATAGCAATAAAACTTAATGATCATTATGCTAAGCTAACGGATGGGTCTTGTCCATCAAATCATTCTCCTAATGATGTGATCCTGTTCACCAAATGACAACACATGTCTATGGTCAGGAAACTTAACCATCTTTGATCAACGAGCTAGTCAAGTAGAGGCATACTAGGGACACTTTGTTTTGTCTATGTATTCACACATGTATCAAGTTTCCGATTAATACAATTCTAGCATGAATAATAAACATTTATCATGATGTAAGGAAATATAAATAACAACTTTATTATTGCCTCTAGGGCATATTTCCTTCAAATAATTCATCATCGGGCCAAGCGTGGAGCTCAAATCCGATGATGCACCATGGTGGCCAGGTTAGCCAGGCCCCGCTAGCAGTACTGAGGTCGACGATAGATCAACCTCGGGAGGATCTTCCTGGGAGGACGATCTCAGATCAGATTGGAATAAAATTTTCTCTCCCACCCACCCCCAATGTCGAGTACCACCTCGATAACTCAGGGCTGGCTGACATCTTGGACCTAGCCTTTGTTTTGCAAAATAAAATTGAAACCGTCCGGCAATTCTGAATGCAATTTTTGTTTGTAAAAAGAAAATCCCATATTGCGATGATGAGGAGGCCCTAGAGGCATTCCGCTACGACTGCTATGACGAAGGAATTGGAAACCCCATAGCTCGGAAGCGCATTAGAACAATTGTCAAAGTGTCTGGCATAGTAACAAAATATTGCGCTATGGAGGACTCCTAGTCGATCAGTCAATGGCACAACCCCAGTTCGGATCAACCAGAATCAGGGGAAGAGAGCAGGCACCCTCGTCGTAATAGGCGCACAAAGCGCGCCATCTCCGATAAGCCCGACGATCAACCATCCAAGAAGATAAGGCGATTGAGCAAGGGACACAAATCGACGTTGGATGCAATACTTGACAAACTACTATAAAAAACACTTTCATGATGATACGTCTTTGTCACAGTATGTCATGTTTTCTGTCACGCATGTACATATGTGACGATTTTATGACATAATGAATATAGTCATATCTGTGCTATCGTTGAAGTGTTCCATGACAATACCCAATTTATTATCGTGGAAGTGTTCACTTTCGTGAGGATAAATGGCGCGTCATGGAAGTGTTTTTGTCAAGGTTTACCGACGCATGGCATCCAACATAATTGGTCATCGTTAAGCTATCGGTGCTGGTTTTGGATCTGATATCCATTAACAGCCTGGACCAATGGCGATTTCCACGTGTCAATTTCTCATCCACCAACAGAACCACGTGTCTTCTGGGCAGGCCCACGTGATTTCGAGGATTACCTGTTTCTGCTAACAGCCAGCCAAACAACAACGCACGGTGCGGCCCAGAGTGGTGGCGTGCATGGAGGGGGCCTCCTATATGGCGCCGTACGCGTCAGCAACCACGGGAGCACGCACCCTCATCGGCTGGCCCATGTGCGGGGTGGGGAACCCCTTGGTTTTTTCCCTTTTTGTTTTCTTCTTTTTTATTTTTTAAAAATAATTTAGGATTTTAGAAAAAGTTGCAAATAGTTGAATTCTTTGTGGATGCAAAAATTGCTCAAGATATGAAAAAATATCATGAAGTGATAAATGCTCACGGATACAAAAAATGTTCGCAATACCAAAATAATGTACATCTATTCTTTTTTTTACAATTTCAAAAAATGTTCACAATATTCAATAAATGTTCAAGAATTTTGAAAAGTGTTCCCAAATTTAAAGAATTGTACACAAAATTCAGAAAATTGAAAAAAGTTTTCACATTTTCCAGAAAATGTACACAATTTCAAGGAATGTTCATGATTTTTTTCATGATTTTAAAAATTGTAACTGAACTTGTAAACAATGTTCACGAGTTTAAAAAGGTTTAGGATTTCAAAAACCAATGTTCACGATTTCACAAAAATGTACATGATTTTGAAAAGATGTTCACTTTTTCGAGAAATGTTCACGAATATGTACAAAATGTTCATCAATAAAAAAAATCGCAAATTTGTAGGAAACATTTGGCAATTTGAAAATTTTTCTTGCTGACAAAAAAGGCTTAGAATTTAAGAGAAATTGTTCGCAAATTTGAAACATGGTAGAAAAAAAAGAAAAAGAACATTAAAGAAAAACAAAAAAGAAGAAAAACTAAACGAAAAAAAATAATTAATAGAAAAATAAAAATATTTTCGCAACAACAACAACAACAAAGCCTTTAGTCCCAAACAAGTTGGGGTAGGCTAGAGGTGAAATCCATAAGATCTCGAAACCAACTCATGGCTCTGGCACATGGATAGCAAGCTTCCACGCACCCGTGTCCATAGCTAGCTCTTTGGTGATACTCCAATCCTTCAGGTCTCTCTTAACGGACTCCTCCCATGTCAAATTCGGTCTACCCCGCCCTCTCTTGACATTCTCCGCACGCTTTAGCCGTCCGCTATGCACTGGAGCTTCTGGAGGCCTGCGCTGAATATGCCCAAACTATCTCAGACGATGTTGGACAAGCTTCTCTTCAATTGGTGCTACCCCAACTCTATCTCGTATATCATCATTCCGGACTCGACCCTTCCTCGTGTGGCCACACATCCATATCAACATACGCATATCCGCCTATGTTGTCTCAACATAGCCGGTCCCAAGCCCGGGTAAAGGAGGAGGGTTGTGATAGGTTTGGCGAGCGAACGTAAAAACTCAGCCACTCTTATGGAGATGAAACCCAAAAGTCTTATCAAGGAAAAGGGAAAAATAGAAAAGAAAATAAGAAAAAGAGGAAAGGAAAAATAAAAAGTTGGAGGACCTCGCGCCCCACATGGGCCTGCCCAGAAGGTGCCGAATAGGAGCCACCTGAACGTAGGGCGCCCCTATTCCTCGCAATAATTGCGTCGAGCGCTACATATCGGGCCGGCCCACTGTAGCGAACATATTTGTAAAAAACCAGCGTTAAAAATTGTGCAATGTGGGTATCGATCCAAGGATCGGGGATAAACTAGTTGCTTCCCAGTGCCACTAGCCACTACGCCAGGCTCGACTAGTTGTTCGACATAGAGAGTGCGAACCACAGGAGAAAAATGAGCCGGGGTTTACCATGTTTACTTCCCTTTCCTGTGTTTAGTTTCTTTTTCTTTTTCGTCATTTTTACTCGTGTAATTCAATGTGCTTTTTCTAGGGTTTTTCTTTTACTCGATTTTCCCATGCTTTTCTTGAAATAATATCGGTTAACAAACACAGAAAATGTTGAATAAGCATTAAAAAATGTTGAATAACTATTAAAAAATGTTGAACAAGTATTTAAAAAATGTTGAATAAGTATTAAAAATATTGAACAAGTAGTTGACAAATGTTGAAATAGGTATTAAGAATTGTCGAGTGAGTGTTTAAAAAATACTGAACAGGTTTTTGAAAAATGTTGAATAAGTATTAAAAATGTTGAATAACTATTCAAAATGTTCAACAAGTATTTGACAAATGTTGAGTAGGTACTAAGAATTGTTGAACGAGTTTTTGAAAAATATCGAATAAGTATTGAAAATGTTGAATAACTATTCAAAATGTTGAACAAGTATTTGAAAATGTTGAATAAGTATTGAAAAAATGTTGTACGACTACTAACAAATGTTGAACATGTATTTGAAGAATGTTGAATAAGTATTAAAATGTTGAATAGGTATTAAAAAATATTGAATAAGCATTCAGACAATGTGTAAGGGCATATTTCTCCCTATGTGGTTTTGGTGATTGATGACAGTGCATTTGCGGACTAATCGTGTGCATTGAGCATTTCAGATATCTCATGTCTAGGCACAAGATGATTCGGTGCCCCTCGGAGCCTATCGAAGACGGCGGTTCTCTACGTTTCTTTTCAGTGAATTTGAGTCGTAGGAAAGCCATGCTATTAAGAGGGGGTCCGCTTCGGAAATGTTAGGGTGGAATCAACACGTACACATCTGTTCCTTTGCACCACCTTTCCTTCGCTTCAATGGAGCACCGTCCGTTTATCCTTGTCTCTGTGAAATGAAGGCTTCCTAATGCTAAAGTATCTTTGGCATGTGGTAGTACTTCTCAAGGGAGCAGTAGCACCGCAGGGGCTTGCGGTAGTACCGCTCAAGGGAGCGGTAGTACCACTCCTGGTGAGCGGTAGTACCGCTGCCTCTAGTACTGACGCTGGCGCATGCGGAAGTAGGCGTGGAAGTAATTTTTTTACTTCCACCCCTACGCGGTAGTACCGCTCCCTGCGAGCGGTAGCGTGCCGGACTTTTGCACAGCTCCAACCTAAGCGGAAGCAGCCACGAAAGCAATTTATTTCTTCCGTGCAATTTCCATCACCAGTTGAGCCCTGCCTTACGGTAGTACCGCTTCGGCGGTTCTACCGCTTGTTGCCGAGTGCAACAGGACCTCATCTAACCTCTACCGCGCGAGCAGTAGTACCACAAAGTTAAGCGGTAGTACCGCAACCCCTTGCAGTAGTACTGCAAGCGTTTGCGGTAGTACCACGTGTCGCGGGCCGAGTGAGGGGGTGACGGTTGGATCTTCCCCCCCACTATATAAAGGGGGTCTTCTTCCCAAAGAAGACCACCTCTTCCCTTCCCAAGCTCCATTGTTGCTCAAAGCTCCATTTTCGCCCGATCTCTCTCCCTAGCCAATTATAGGATCGAAAGTATGTCTAGAGGGGGGGGGGGTGATTAGACTACTTGACCAAATAAAAATCTAGCCTTTTCCCAATTATAAGTCTTGGCAGATTTTAGCAACTTAGCACAACTCAAGTAATCAACCTACACATGCAATTCTAAGAGTATAGCAGTGGAATATAAAACAATTGCATATGAAGGTAAAGGGAGGAGTTTGGAGGGAGCAAACGCAATGTAGACACGGAGATTTTTTATCCATGGTTCCGATAGGTGGTGCTATCGTACATCCATGTTGATGGAGACTTCAACCCACGAAGGGTAAAGGTTGCGCGAGTCCACGGAGGGCTCCACCCACGAAGGGTCCACGAAGAAGCAAACTTGTCTATCCACCATGGCCATCGCCCACGAAGGACTTGCCTCACTCGGGTAGATCTTCACGAAGTAGGCGATTTCCATATAGTGTAGGCACACTCAAGAGTAGGCAAACATCCAATCAAGTTTCTAGGCAATCCTCTAGTGATAAGATTAACAGTTCTAAGGTTGCGGATCATGTCAATAGACTCATCAAGGGTAGGATGGAAAGGATCAACATGAGGTGGACAAGGGCTAGCAATGTACTTGTTCAAATGATATTCATTGAAAATCTCAAGCATCTCATTTTTCCATTCATGAAATAACTCTCCATCAAGAATAGGCACTCTATGTCTAAGACTCCCCAATGTAGACACATCCATCTTCCTCCAATGGTGATTAAACCAAAGCAATGGAGACCAAGGCTCTGATACAAATTGAAAGGATCGAGAAGAGGTGTCTAGGGGGGGGGGGGGTGAATAGACTCCAATCAAGAAAAGTTACAGTTTTTAATTTCCTTAAGTTGATGTGGAGTTTTGGCACAAGTTTAAACATTCACAATACATATCAAGCAAGCATGACAAGAGTATATGTGCAGCGGAAAGTAAAGCATGCAAGTTGCAAGAATGTAAAATGGAGGGATTGGAGTGTGCAAACGCAATTTGGAGACACGGAGATTTTTTATCCGTGGTTCCGATAGGTGGTGCTATCGTACATCCATGTTGATGGAGACTTCAACCCACGAAGGGTAACGGTTGCGCGAGTCCACGGAGGGATCCACCCATGAAGGGTCCACGAAGAAGCAACCTTGTCTATCCCACCATGGCCGTCACCCATGAAGGACTTGACTCACCTGGGTAGATCTTCACAAAGTAGGCGATCTCCTTGCCCTTACAAACTCCTTGGTTCAACTCCACAATCTTGACGGAGGCTCCCAAGTGACACCTAGCCAATCTAGGAGACACCACTCTCCAAGAGGTAATAGATGGTGTGTTGATGATGAACTCTTTGCTCTTGTGCTTCAAATGATAGTCTCCCCAACACTCAACTCTCTCTCACAGGATTTGGATTTGGTGGAAAGATGATTTGAGTGGAAAGCAACTTGGGGAAGGCTAGAGATCAAGATTTATGTGGTTGGAATGGAATATCTTGACCTCAACACAAGTGTAGGTGGTTCTCTCTCAGAAAATGTATGTTGGAAGTGTAGGCATGTTCTGATGGCTCTCTCCACGAATGAAGAGTGGGTGGAGGGGTATATATAGCCTCCACACAAAATCTAACCATTACACACAAATCACCAAACTCGATGGGACCGACTCATAGAACTCGGTCAGACCAATTTAGTTCAAAATGTGAACGTTAGGATTTTCGGTGGGACCAACATGTCAACCCGGTGGGACCGATGTCATTAGGGTTAGGGCATAACGTAATCTCGGTGAGATAGATTACACAGACTCGGTTGGACCGATTTTGGTAATAAGCTAACCAGAGAGTCGGTCAGGCAAACTCGGTGGGACCGATTCGCTCATCTCGGTTAGACCGAAACGTTATGAAGGGGAAACAGAGAGTTTGCATTGCAATCTCGGTGGGACCGAAACATTACAAAGGGAAACAGAGAGATTACAATTCCATCTCGGTGAGACCGAGATCCCTATCGGTGAGACGGAAAAGACTAGGGTTTGTGGCAGTGGCTATGTCAAGAGAACTCGGTGGCGCCGGATGGATCAAATCGGTGGGGCCGAGTTTGACTTTTGGTTTGGGACATATGTGGATATGAGAAAGTAGTTGACGGTTTTTGGAGCATATCACTAAGCATTTTGAGCAAGAAACTCATTAAGCAACACCTCACCCCCTCTTAATAGTATTGGCTTTTCCTATGGACTCAATGTGATCTTGGATCACTAAAAGTAAAATGTAGAGTCTTGTGCTTTGAGCTTGAGCCAATCCTTTTGTCCTTAGCATTTTGAGGGGTCCACTTTCTTAATCCATGCCATGCCAATCATTAAGCTTTCCTGAAATATTTATCTTGAAATAGCATTAGTTAGTGAGCTATATGTTGTTATGAAGAAGATGATGATGATTCACTTCTTTTGAGGAAGCTGAAGCCAAAGATCCCTGACCATAATGATGCACATCCTGTTGCAGAAGATATGAGAATCAGGAAGGATGCAAGACTGAGATTGTGGAGACAGTCTGATCCTTATGCTGTGAGGAGAAGGACAGCAGTTGACTACAGATTTCATACCAAAGAGCAACAGGACTTTTATGAGACAATTTTGCTTGACAAGAAGCCCATTGTATGTGACATGAGATGGGTTGATTGGGAGTACATCAAGGAAAATGAAGATCACTATCCAGGAGTACATGACAGCTTCAAAGCATGTGGAGTTGACAAATTTGTTGCTCAGAAGCTCACAAAATGGAATGATGAGCTGATCATGCAGTTTTACTCCACTGCTCACTTTTACCCAGATGGAAGGATAGTATGGATGTCTGAGGGTACAAGGTACCAATCCCGAGTTGAGGAGTGGGACAAGCAGATAAATGCCCCTAAAGAACATGAAGATGACTTGGATGTGTATGCCACCAAGAAGAAAGACCACAACTCTATGGCAAACATGTACAAGGAGATCCCAGATAAGGCTTTGGAGACTCATAAGCTTGGATCTGTACACTATCTGTTGTCTGGTCTGCCTACCATTAACTGGATCCTAAGGCAAACATTGCTACCCAAGTCAGGAGATCACAAGATGATCAGAGGACATGCTATAAATTTGCTACATTTGTTTGATGTGCCTGAGAAGTTCAAGGTCACGAGTTTGATTGTAGAGACAATCAAAAGGACAGCTGCTGACCAGAAGAGATCTTGTGGGTATGCTCCACACATTCAGGAGCTCATCAACTCTAAGATGGGCACATGTACATACTTGTTGGACAAGGAGCACCTTCCTTTGCATCCTGACTTTGAATACAATACTGTTGTGATGAATGAGGAAGACCCCACATCTGTGCAAGCACATGAGAAGAGAGAGAAGGAAAGGGCAGAGAAAGCTGCAAAGATGCCAACTGCTGAAGAGGCATCTCAAGTGTTCTTGAAGAGCAAGCAAGATCAGCTTGGATATTTGATCCAATCCACTTTGAGGATTGAGAAGGGCTTGGCCATCCTGTCTCAAAACCAGGAGAGCTTGGAGAGGATCATTGAGCAAAAATTCTATGATCTTGATGTCAAGGTAACTGAGATTCATACAGCAGTTGAGCAGCTTCAGGAGGAAGCAGAGGAGAAGAAGGGCAAGTCTACTACAGATGCTTTTACTAGAGTGCTCAGAAGCCAGAGGTCTGCTGCAGTGCCACTCAGATACTAGAGCTACAGCATCAGCACTAGCAGCTACAGCTCCAGTGCCACCTCCAGCAGCCACTCCACCAGCTCCCACAGATGCCTTCGTCCTTGGAGTTCTCCCTACACCACCTCCCGAAGATCAAGCCTGAGAGACGTTTAGCACTATGCATTTTTGAACTTTTTGGTAACTTGTTGCCAAAGGGGGAGAAAAAATGTATAGATCATAGGCTTCGAGAGAGTGTGTTGCTTTTTATCTCTCTTGTTTTTGGTTGAACTTCTTGATTGTGTGCTTGTGTGAGATACTTTATGTCCTTGTGAGATACTTGTTTGATCATGTGTTTGATCATATGCTACCTTAATGCTTGTTGGTTGATACTATCTCTTATATCCTTATATAATCATTCACTTGCTTGGTGATGAGTGCATGCTTTCAATTTCTATCATTTTGAACGCTCCACCAAGATGTATGTGACATGGAAGAGTAACCCATGATCCTAATCGATTGTGCATTTGCATTCAAAAGAAAATTTTAAATAATGCACAAATTTAGGGGGAGCTCTTGTTATCACATACTTCTCAAAGCGACGATGTTTTTCAATCTTATTATCATTTGTCAAAGCTTTGATCTATATGTTGTAATCAATTACCAAAAAGGGGGAGATTAAAAGTGCAACTATCCCTGGGTGGTTTCGGTAATTCCTAACAACATATAGCTCATTGAGCTAATGCTATTTCAAGATAAATATTTCAAGAAAGCTCAATGATTGGCATGGCATGGATTAAGAAAGTGGACCCCTCAAAATGCTAAGGACAAAAGGATTGGCGGAAGCTCAAAGCACAAGACTCTACATTTTACTTTTACTGATCCAAGATCACATTGAGTCCATAGGAAAAGCCAATACTATTAAGAGGGGGTGAGGTGTTGCTTAATGAGTTTCTTGCTCAAAATGCTTAGTGATATGCTCCAAAAACCCTCAACTACTTTCTCATATCCACATATGTCCCAAACCAAAAGTCAAAGCCGGCCCCACCGATTTGATCCATCCGGCGCCACCGAGTTCTCTTGACATAGCCACTGCCACAAACCCATGTCTTTTCGGTCTCACCGATAGGGATTTCGGTCTCACCGAGATGGGATTGTAATCTCTCTGTTTCTCTTCGTAACGTTTCGGTCCCACCGAGATTGCAATGCAAACTCTCTGTTTCCCCTTCATAACGTTTCGGTCTAACCGAGATAAGCGAATCGGTCTCACCGAGTTTGCCTGACCAACTCTCTAGTTAGCTTATTACCAAAATCGGTCTAACCGAGTTTGTGTAATCGGTCTCACCGAGATTACGTTATGCCCTAATCCTAATGACATCGGTCCCACCGAGTTGACATGTCGGTCCCACCGAAAATCCTAACGTTCACATTTTGAACTAAATCGGTCTGACCGAGTTCTATGAATCGGTCCCACCGAGTTTGGTGATTTGTGTGTAACAGTTAGATTTTGTGTGGAGGCTATATATACCCCTCCACCCACTCTTCATTCGTGGAGAGAGCCATCAGAACATGCCTACACTTCCAGCATACATTTTCTGAGGGAGAACCACCTACACTTGTGTTGAGGTCAAGATATTCCATTCCAACCACATAAATCTTGATCTCTAGCCTTCCCCAAGTTGCTTTCCACCCAAATCATCTTTCCACCAAATCCAAATCCTGAGAGAGAGAGTTGAGTGTTGGGGAGACTATCATTTGAAGCACAAGAGCAAGGAGTTCATCATCAACACACCATCTATTACCTCTTGGAGAGTGGTGTCTCCTAGATTGGCTAGGTGTCACTTGGGAGCCTCCGTCAAGATTGTGGAGTTGAACCAAGGAGTTTGTAAGGGCAAGGAGATTGCCTACTTCGTGAAGATCTACCCGAGTGAGGCAAGTCCTTCGTAGGTGATGGCCATGGTGGGATAGACAAGGTTGCTTCTTCATGGACCCTTCGTGAGTGGAGCCCTCCGTGGACTCGCGCAACCGTTACCCTTTGTGGGTTGAAGTCTCCATCAACGTGGATGTACGATAGCACCACCTATCGGAACCACGGATAAAAGTTCTTCGTGTCTACATTGCGTTTGCTCCCTCCAAACTCCTCCCTTTACCTTCATATGCAATTGTTTTATATTCTGCTGCTATACTCTTAGAATTGCATGTGTAGGTTGATTACTTGAGTTGTGCTAAGTTGCTAAAATCTGCCAAGACTTAAAATTGGGAAAAGGCTAGATTTTTATTTGGTCAAATAGTCTAATCACCCCCCTCTAGACATACTTTCAATACTACAAGTGGTATCAGAGCTTTGGTCTCCATTTGCTTTGATTTCCATAGCTTTTGGTGATCATAGCCTTGGTTTCACAACCTAGGAGAGTATGGCGTCTAGCGAGGGAAATTACCACCGTAGAGGTCCTTACTTTGATGGTACTAATTTTGCTAGTTGGAAGCATAAGATGAAAATGCATATTCTTGGACATAACCCCGCCGTTTGGGCTATTGTGTGTATTGGCTTGCAAGGTGAATTCTTTGATGGGAGAGAACCAAACCGTGAAGCTACCGCAGAAGAGTTGAAGATGCTGCAATACAATGCTCAAGCTTGTGATATTCTCTTCAACGGATTGTGCCCCGAAGAATTCAACTAAATCAGCCGTCTTGAGAATGCAAAGGAAATTTGGGATACTTTGATTGATATGCACGAAGGTACCGACTCCGTCAAGGAATCCAAATTGGATGTGCTTCAAAGTCAACTTGACAAGTTCAAAATGAAGGATGGTGAAGGTGTCGCTGAAATGTACTCTAGGCATGCTCTCATCACAAATGAGATTGCCGGCTTAGGAAGTGAAGAGATGGCCGATAGATTCATCATCAAGAAGATCCTAAGAGCCTTGGATGGAAAATATGATACCGTGTGCACATTGATTCAAATGATGCCCAACTACAAAGATCTCAAGCCAACGGAAGTCATTGGAAGAATTGTTGCTCATGATATGTCATTTAAGGATAAGGAAGAGCTCCACAACAAGTCAAGTGGTGCTTACAAAGTCTCGTGTGAAACTCCCACATCATCAAGTGAGAAGCAAACCTTCAATGAAGAATTGAGTCTAGTGGTGAATAACTTCAACAAATTCTACAAGAGTAGAAGCAAGGAAAGAAGCTCCAAGTCAAGGTCCTATAATGACAAAAGATCTTCTAGTCGTGAGCGTAATTGCTACAATTGTGGAAGACCCGGACACTACTCCAATGAGTGTACAGATCCCTACAAAAGAAGAGAAGATTCTCCCAAAAGAAGGAGTAGGAGAGAAGAACCACCGCCAAGAGAGAGAAGGAGTAGAGATGATCGATATGAACGAAGACCTTCTCAGAGAAGCAAGGATTCGGAGAGGAAGGACAAATCATCAAGGAGCTACACAAAGAGAAGACATCAAGCTCATGTTGGTGAATGGGTATCCGGCTCCGACTACGACCATCACTCCGAAAGAAGTTATCACTCCGACTCCGAATATACTCAAGATGAAGGTGTTGTCGGTCTAGCACTTGTGTCAACCAACTCCTACGACATATTTGACTCACCAAATGAAGGAATTGGAAGATGCTTCATGTCCAAAGGTCCAAGGTAACACACCCCGAGTATGTTGATTTCAATAGTGATGAAGATGATTTGCTAGGAGATGATGATTTACTTGTTGACAACTCTAGTTATGAAAAGTATGATGAACTTGCTATTAATCATGCTAATCAAGATGAAACGAATGATGATGATAAGGAGAAGATTGAGCATCTAACTAAAGAACTAAACACTCTTAAGTTAGATCATGAAACTACCTTGGAAGATCATCGAGAACTTTTAAAGACTCATGAGAACACTACAGGAATCAACTATTTTGCCGTCTGCCACGGCGGACGGCAAAGGCCTTTGCCGTCAGCCGCGGACGGCAAAGGCCTTTGCCGTCAGCCGCGGACGGCAAAAGGCTCCGGCAAAGTAGGCTACGGTAAACAGCCTCTTTGCCGTCTGCTTCCTGGCGGCTGATGGCAAAGGCCCTTTGCCGTCTGCCGCGGACGGCAAAGAGAGCGGACGGCAATAATTGCGCTGACAGTCCGTTAAGTGGCTAACGGCAGGCCTTTGCCGTCCGCGGCAGACGGCAAAGTTTCTAGTGTCTTTGCCGTCTGCCTTATGATGTCATCTACACGTCACTACATGGAAGGCCTTTGCCGTCCGCCGCTGGCGGCAAAATCGTTTACTCTTTGCCGTCTGCCACTGTAGGCAAACTGACCAAATGGGTCAGCTCCCAGGAAGCACAGCTGGATGCCACGTGGCTTCTTTGCCGTCCGTGGCAGACGGCAAAGAGCCCGTTGCCGTCGGTGGCAGACGGCAAAGAGCCTGCATATTGGCTCTTTTTTCTGTTTTTTATTAAATCCAACAATTTTCACAGCAAATATATGACATATATAGATATATTTCACAAGGCAATTACAGAGCAAACATATAAGATATCCAACACATAACTTCATCATACATGCATAGTTCCATCCAACCATACCAAGTTCCATGCATAGTTCCATCATACATAGCAAGTTCAACATAGAGGCATCCAACCATATATATTACAATAGTTTCATCCAATGATACATGCATAGTTCAATGATACAAAAGAAACAGAGAAAGGGATAAGGAGCACTCCATCTATGCAAGCTTTCGTCAAGTGAATGAAATCTACAAAATGAAAAATAAGAAAGTTAGAAATAGGTGACTAGAATAAGAAGACTAGAACAAGAAGAGTAGAACAAGAAGAAGACTAGAACAAGAAGAGTAGAACAAGAAGAAGACTAGAACAAGAAGAGTATGTCATTTATGAGCTAACTATCAAGACACATATTGGTTACGCATACTGATGATTCAAGACACATATATAGCTAGCTATCAAGTTTCATCGGAATAGATCAAATAATTAATGGGGGAGGAGGACATGTCATCTGTGCTCACCCACGAACGAAGGGGCAGAGCTCGTCAAACGCACGGCGAGGTCGTCGAACACCAAACCTCGTAGCGATGAAACAACTGCACATTTAAAACTACCCGATCAACACAATTATATATGATGTTTTTATAACAAAATCGAAAAATATATGACCTAACTAATAATTCATAAATATATGACCCCGTCGGCTTCTCGAAGGCCAAAGAACACCTTTTCGGGAGGTGTCGGGGGTCGGGGTGTCGTGTCGGTGTCGGGGTGCCGTGTCGGGGTTGGGGTCTCGGGGTCGGGGTGTCGGGTCGGGGTGCCGTGTCGGTGTCGGGGTCGGGGTGTCGGGTCAGGCTCGGGGTCGGGGTGTCGGGGTCGGGGTCTCGGGGTCGCGGTGTCGGGTCAGGGTGCCGGGTCGGGGTCGGGGTGTCGGGTCAGGGTGCCGGGTCGGGGTCGGGGTGTCGGGTCGGGGTCGGGGTGCCGTGTCGGTGTCGGGGTCGGGGTGTCGGGTCAGGCTCGGGGTCGGGGTCTCGGGGTCGGGGTCGGGGTCGGGGTCTCGGGGTCGGGGTGCCGGGTCGGGGTCGGGGTGTCGTGTCGGTGTCGGGGTCGGGGTGTCGGGTCAGGCTCGGGGTCGGGGTCTCGGGGTCGGGGTGTCGGGTCGGGGTCGGGGTGCCATGTCGGTGTCGGGGTAAGGGTGGGTGTGGTGTCAGGGTGTCGGTGTCGGGGTGTCGTGTCGGGGTCGGGGTGTCGTGTCGTGTCGGGGTGTCGTGTCGTGTCGTGGTGTCGTGCCGGGGTGTCGTGTCGGGGTGTCGTGTCGGGGTCGGGGTGTCGTGTCGGGGTGTCGTGTCGGGGTGGGGGTGTCGGTCATCGAGGTCGGGGTGTCGGTGGTCGGGGTGTCAGGTGTCGGGGTGTCGGTGGTCGGGGTCGGGGTGTCGGTGGTCGGGGTCGGGGTGTCGATGGTCTTCTTCTTCTCCTCCTCTCCTCTAGCTTTCTCCTCCTCCTCCTCCTCTCCTCTTTCTTCTTCTTCTTCTTCATCATCATCATCATCATCATCATCATCTTCTTCTTCTTCTTCTTCTTCTTCATCATCATCTTCTTCTTCTTCTTCTTCTTCTTCTTCTTCTTCTTCTTCTTCTTCTTCTTCTTCTTCTTCTTCTCCTCCTCCTCCTCCTCCTCTTCTTCTTCTTCTTCTTCTTCTTCCTCTTCTTAAACCTAGCACTAAGTAACCTAAAACAAAACTAAAACTAAACTAAAAGTAATCTAAACTAAAAACAGAAAAAACAGAAAAAAAATCTAAAACTAAAAAACTAAACTAAACTAAATCTAAAACTAAACTAAAAGTAATCTAAACAGAAAAAACAGAAAAAAGGAGAAGAGGGGTGGGGCTCACCTGCGGCAGGGGTGGGACGCTCGCCGACGGAGGGGCGGCGGGGTGGCGCTCGCCGATGGAGGGGCGGCGGGGTGGCGCTGGCCGGGCGGAGGGGTGGGGGGCGACGGGGCGGAGGGGTGGGGGGCGACGGGGCGGAGGGGCGACGGGGCTGCGGGTGGGGGCGATGGGGCGGAGGGGGCGACGGGGCGGCGCCGGGCGGCGGGTGGCGGGGCGACGGGGCGGCGGCGGGCGGCGGCGGCGGCGGTGGGGTGGGATGTGGTGGCGGGGCGCGTCGGGGAGGAGAGAGAGGGAGAGAACAGAGAGTAACGGGCGGGGGGGGGGGGTACGGGCCGTTAGGTACTCTCCTCTTTGCCGTCCGCCTTTTTGCCTCTTTGCCGTCTGCTAGCAGACGGCAAAGAGGTGGGGCGTTAAGTTTTTTCCAAACGGGCGGGGGGTGGGGGCCACCTCTCTCTTTGCCGTCTGCCAGCGGACGGCAAAGATTCTTTGCCGTCTGCTAGCAGACGGCAAAGCGCTCGCAGATGGCAAAGAGCTTCTTTGCCGTCTGCTTTTGGGTAGCTGATGGCAAATAGCTTCTTTGCCGTCAGCTAGCAGACGGCAAAGAGCTTCTTTGCCGTCAGCTAGCAGACGACAAAGAGCTAGCAGATGGCAAACTAGCTGATTCCAGTAGTGGAGGCTACGCTTTGAAAAGCTCAACCTTGAGCAAGAGCATGAGTTTTTAAAGGCAATCAATGATGATCTTCGCAAGAAAAGTTCTTCTTACATGGCCAAGCATTTACTCTTGTCTACTTACATGCCACAAGTTAAATCTAGCAACAAGAACAAGAAAGATTCTTTTTCTAGTAGTAACAATAATCATGCTAAATCTAATGTTGTTGCTTCTAGTAGTTCTCTTGATTCCACTAATGGTTCTCTTAGCCAAGTTACACTTGAGCAAGAAAATAGCTTATTGAAGGGAATTATAGAGAAAGGTGTTTACAAGAGTCTTGCCGGAAGTAAGCAATTTGAGGAAATTGTACGCAAGCAAGGAAGACACCGGAAGAATCAAGGTGTTGGTTTTGAAAGAAAGTTCAATGTCAATGGTGTTGAGTGGGAAGAAGATCAACACCCCAAGACGAAGTTTGTTCCTCAACAAGAGAAGTATGATCCTACTTCTTTCCAAGGAACACAAGCTCAAGATGATCTTCCACCACAATACCACAAGCTAAAAGGCAAGGATAAGCTTTAAGAAGAGATTGATGCATTTGAATAAGCTCCTAAGGCCTTGGTCAAGTGGGTTCCCAAGACTACATCAAGTTCTACTTCATCAAGTACGACTACAACTCCAAGGATTCCCATCAAGATGGTGTGGATCCCGAAGAAGAAGAACTAGAGAGTTCTTGAGGGTGACTCCGCCAACATACTTCACTCTTATCATTTTGGCAATGACAAGTGCAAACAACTTCCTTATCTTGCACTAGTTCAAGGAGTCACAAACCCTCTTGTTGGTAAGACAAGGGACAAGGTAACCTAATGCATTCATGGACATCATCCTATGTGAACATCACTCTATGTCTATGGATACCCTTCTTTGTTCCTTGTGGGACTAACCCGTGTAGGTATTGAAAGTGCAACTCACTCCAAAGGATTGCTCCGAATGATCTACATCAACATTGAGCACCCACATCTTCAACACCTACATGAAGTCATCATCGACAAAACCCAAGGTTAGTTCATCCCTCTTAGGGGGTGTTGGGTATCGTAGCAGAATTTTAAAATTTTCTACGCATCACCAAGATCCATCTATGGAGTATACTAGCAACGAGGGGAAAGGAGTGCATCTACATACCCTTGTAGATCGCGAGCGGAAGCGTTCCAATGAACGTGGTTGATGGAGTCGTACTCGCCGTGATCCAAATCACCGATGACCGAGTGCCGAACGGACGACACCTCCGCGTTCAACACACGTACGGTGCAGCGACGTCTCCTCCTTCTTGATCCAGCAAGGGGGAAGGAGAGGTTGATGGAGATCCAGCAGCACGACGGCGTGGTGGTGGATGTAGCGGGATCTCGGCAGGGCTTCGCCGAGCTTCTGCGAGAGGGAGAGGTGTAGCAGGGGCGGAGGGAGGCGCCCAAGGCTGTAATACTACCGCCCTCCCTCCCCTCCTTTATATAGCCCCCCTGGGAGGGGGGGGGCGCCGGCCAGGAACCCATCTACATGGGGGGCGGCGGCCAGGGGGAGACTTGCCCCCCAAGGCAAGTGGGGCGCCCCCCACCCTAGGGTTTCCAACCCTAGGCGCAGGAGGAAGGCCCATGGGGGGCTCCCCAGCCCACTAAGGGCTGGTTCCCTTCCCACTTCAGCCCATGGGGCCCTCCGGGATAGGTGGCCCCACCCGGTGGACCCCCGGGACCCTTCCGGTGGTCCCGGCACAATACCGGTGACCCCGAAACTTTCCCGGTGGCCGAAACTTGACTTCCTATATATAATTCTTCACCTCCGGACCATTCCGGAACTCCTCGTGACGTCCAGGATCTCATTCGGGACTCCGAACAACTTTCGGGTTTCCGCATACTCATATCTCTACAACCCTAGCGTCACCGAACCTTAAGTGTGTAGACCCTACGGGTTCGGGAGACATGCAGACATGACCGAGACGCCTCTCCGGTCAATAACCAACAGCGGGATCTGGATACCCATGTTGGCTCCCACATGTTCCACGATGATTTCATCGGATGAACCACGATGTCGAGGATTCAATCAATCGCGTATGCAATTCCCTTTGTCAATCGGTATGTTACTTGCCCGAGATTCGATCGTCGGTATCCCAATACCTTGTTCAATCTCGTTACCGGCAAGTCTCTTTACTCATACCGTAACGCATGATCCCGTGACTAACTCCTTAGTCACATTGAGCTCATTATGATGATGCATTACCGAGTGGGCCCAGAGATACCTCTCCGTCATACGGAGTGACAAATCCCAGTCTCGATCCGTGCCAACCCAACAGACACTTTCGGAGATACCCGTAGTGTACCTTTATAGTCACCCAGTTACGTTGTGACGTTTGGCACACCCAAAGTCCTCCTACGGTATCCGGGAGTTGCACGATCTCATGGTCTAAGGAGAAGATACTTGACATTGGAAAAGCTCTAGCAAACGAACTACACGATCTTTGAGCTATGCTTAGGATTGGGTCTTGTCCATCACATCATTCTCCTAATGATGTGATCCCGTTATCAATGACATCCAATGTCCATAGTTAGGAAACCATGACTATCTGTTGATCAATGAGCTAGTCAACTAGAGGCTTACTAGGGACATGTTGTGGTCTATGTATTCACACATGTATTACGATTTCCGGATAACACAATTATAGCATGAACAATAGACAATTACCATGAACAAAGAAATATAATAATAACCATTTATTATTGCCTCTAGGGCATATTTCCAACAGTCTCCCACTTTCACTAGAGTCAATAATCTAGTTACATTGTGATGAATCGAACACCCATTGCGTCCTGGTGTTGATCACGTTTTGCTCTAGGGAGAGGTTTAGTCAACGGATCTGCTACATTCAGGTCCGTATGTACTTTACAAATATCTATGTCTCCATTTTGAACACTTTCACAAATGGAGTTGAAGCGACGCTTGATATGCCTGGTCTTCCTGTGAAACCTGGGCTCCTTGGCAAGGGCAATAGCTCCAGTGTTGTCACAGAAGAGAGTCATCGGGCCCGACGCATTGAGAATCACCCCTAGGTCGGTAATGAACTCCTTTATCCAGACTGCTTCCTGTGCTGCCTCCGAGGCTGCCATGTACTCCGCTTCACATGTAGATCCCGCCACGACGCTTTGCTTGCAACTGCACCAGCTTACTGCTCCTCCATTCAAAATATACACGTATCCGGTTTGTGACTTCGAGTCATCCAGATCTGTGTCGAAGCTAGCGTCGACGTAACCCTTTACGACGAGCTCTTCGTCACCTCCATAAACGAGAACCATATCCTTAGTCCTCTTCAGGTACTTCAGGATATTCTTGACCGCTGTCTAGTGTTCCATGCCGGGATTACTTTGGTACCTTCCTACCAAACTTACGGCAAGGTTTACATCAGGTCTGGTACACAGCATGGCATACATAATATTCCCTATGGACGAGGCATAGGGGATGACACTCATCTTTTCTCTATCTTCTGCCGTGGTCGGGCATTGAGCCGTGCTCAATTGCACACCTTGCAATACAGGCAAGAACCCCTTCTTGGACTGATCCATATTGAACTTCTTCAATATCTTGTCAAGGTATGTACTCTGTGAAAGACCAATGAGGCGTCTTGATCTATCTCTATAGATCTTGATGCCTAATATATAAGCAGCTTCTCCAAGGTCCTTCATTGAAAAACACTTATTCAAATAGGCCTTTATACTTTCCAAGAATTCTATATCATTTCCCATCAATAGTATGTCATCCACATATAATATGAGAAATGCTACAGAGCTCCCACTCACTTTCTTGTAAACACAGGCTTCTCCATAAGTCTGTGTAAACCCAAACGCTTTGATCATCTCATCAAAACGAATGTTCCAACTCCGGGATGCTTGCACCAGCCCATAGATGGAGCACTGGAGCTTGCATACTTTGTTAGCATTCTTAGGATCAACAAAACTTTCCGCCTGCATCATATACAACTCTTCCTTAAGGAAGCCGTTAAGGAATGCCGTTTTGACGTCCATCTGCCATATCTCATAATCATAGTATGCGGCAATTGCTAACATGATTCGGACGGACTTCAGCTTCACTACGGGTGAGAAAGTCTCATCGTAGTCAACACCTTGAACTTGTCGATAACCCTTAGCGACAAGTCGAGCCTTATATATGGACACATTACCATCCGCGTCCGTCTTCTTCTTCTTAAAGATCCATTTGTTTTCTATGGCTCGCCGATCATCGGGCAAGTCAGTCAAAGTCCATACTTCGTTTTCATACATGGATCCTATCTCAGATTTCATGGTTTCTAGCCATTTGTCGGAATCCGGGCCCGCCATCGCTTCTTCATAGTTCGAAGGTTCACCGTTGTCTAACAACATGATTTCCAGGACAGGGTTGCCGTACCACTCTGGTGCGGAACGTGTCCTTGTGGACCTTCGAAGTTCAGTAGTAACTTGATCCGAAGCTTCATGATCATCATCATTAACTACCTCCCTAGTCGGTGTAGGCACCGCAGGAACATCTTCCCACGCTGTGCTACTTTCCGGTTCGGAAGGGGTGACTATCACCTCATCTAGTTCCACTTTCCTCCCACTCAATTCTTTTGAGAGAAACTCTTTCTCCAGAAAGGACCCGTTCTTGGCAACGAAGATCTTGCCTTCGGATCTAAGGTAGAAGGTATACCCAATGGTTTCCTTAGGGTATCCTATGAAGACGCATTTTTCCGACTTGGGTTCGAGCTTTTCAGGTTGAAGTTTCTTGACATAAGCATCGCATCCCCAAACTTTTAGAAACGACTGCTTAGGTTTCTTCCCAAACCATAATTCATACGGTGTCGTCTCAACGGATTTCGACGGAGCCCTATTTAAAGTGAATGCGGCAGTCTCTAAAGCATAGCCCCAAAATGAGAGCGGTAGATCGGTAAGAGACATCATAGATCGCACCATATCCAATAGAGTGCGATTACGACGTTCGGACACACCGTTTCGCTGAGGTGTTCCAGGCGGCATGAGTTGTGAAACGATTCCACATTTCCTTAAGTGCGCACCAAATTCGTGACTTAAATATTCTCCACCACGATCTGATCGTAAGAACTTTATTTTTCTGTCACATTGATTCTCAACCTCACTCTGAAATTCCTTGAACTTTTCAAAGGTTTCAGACTTGTGTTTCATTAGGTAGACATACCCATATCTACTTAAGTCATCAGTGAGAGTGAGAACATAACGATATCCTCCGCGAGCCTCAACACTCATTGGACCGCACACATCGATATGTATGATTTCCAATAAGTTGGTTGCTCGCTACATTGTTTCGGAGAACGGAGTCTTGGTCATCTTACCCATGAGGCATGGTTCGCACATGTCAAATGATTCGTAATCAAGAGACTCCAAAAGTCCATCTGCATGGAGCTTCTTCATGCGCTTGACACCAATGTGACCAAGGCGGCAGTGCCACAAGTATGTGGGACTATCGTTATCAACTTTACATCTTTTGGTATTCACACTATGAATATGTGTAACATCACGTTCGAGATTCATCAAGAATAAACCATTGACCAGCGGGGCATGACCATAAGACATATCTCTCATATAAATAGAATAACCATTATTCTCGGATTTAAATGAGTAGCCATCTCGAATTAAACGAGATCAAGATACAATGTTCATGCTCAAAGCTGGCACTAAATAACAATTATTGAGGTTTAAAACTAATCCCGTAGGTAGATGCAGAGGTAGCGTGCCGACGGCGATCACATCGACCTTGGAACCATTCCCGACGCGCATCGTCACCTCGTCCTTTGCCAGCCTCTGTTTATTCCGCAGTTCCTGTTTTGAGTTACAAATATGAGCAACCGCACCGGTATCAAATACCCAGGAGCTACTACGAGTACTGGTAAGGTACACATCAATTACATGTATATCACATATACCTTTGGTGTTGCCGGCCTTGTTGTCCACTAAGTATTTGGGGCAGTTCTACTTCCAGTGATCACTTCCCTTGCAATAAAAGCACTCAGTCTCGGGCTTGGGTCCATTCCTTGGCTTCTTCCCGGCAACTGGCTTACCGGGTGCGGCAACTCCCTTGCTGTCCTTCTTGAAGTTCTTCTTACCCTTGCCCTTCTTGAACTTAGTGGTTTTATTCACCATCAACACTTGATGTTCTTTTCTGATCTCCACCTCCGCTAATTTCAGCATTGAATATACCTCAGGAATGGTCTTTTCCATTCCCTGCATATTGAAGTTCATCACAAAGCTCTTGTAGCTTGGTGGAAGCGACTGAAGGATTCTGTCAATGACCGCGTCATCCGGGAGATTGTGACACCCAAGTTTTTATTTGGATTTTTCAAAAAAAAAAGATTTCTATTTTGACTTGAGGGGAGCAATTTAAATTTTTCTTTAAGAGAACTCTCCCTCTCATATATTTTTCCTTATGGCAAAAGATTTTTTTGGTTTCACCCAAGATCTGCCTTTGGTCTTGGAAGTTCTTACTTTTCATTTGGACTCAAAACAAAATGTTTTTCATTTGGGAAAATAACTTCTGAAAATCTTTTTGAATTTGCACTATGGCTTTTGGAAAGTCCTTTACCACTTTCAACTTTCCCCTCTTACCATGACATTTGTGCAAATCCTCTCCCCAAATCCTTCCCTCACCTTTGGATCATGTTTTACACCTAATCCAGCAAGTTGAACCTCCCCATGTGATTATTCCCATTCAAATTTCATTCAAACAAATTTCTGCCTTCTATTCTACCACTTGGAGATTTTCAAAGGAACTCCATTTTCTGTTTGGACTTTTACCACCAAACTTCTTTCCCCTCCTAGTCCTTTGAACCCTCAACCTGGAACCATGAAGATCCACTAGTCTTCAGTTCAAAAATTTCAAACTACACCTGCTGCAAGTTTGGACCAGAAATGGCAAATTTGGTGAAATTCATTCAAAACCTTCTCCAAAAATTCCAAGTAAATTCAGGCAGCCCCTGGGTGCTTTGAGTGATCATCTCACCAAGTTACAGCTCCAGAAAAATTTATCTCATAGCCAAAACCTTCTGTCGAACACCTGCAGTGCACTGTCTTTGTCAAAGTTCAGAAAGTTCAGAGATTCAGTTCAGTGCTCACTGTCGTTTTCTTCAGAGATGGACATCGATCTCGCCAGTGCCACCGCATCGCCTAGCTCCTCGTCCTCGCCCCCTTGTTCCTGCACCGCACGAGTGCCTGGCACCTTGCGAGTGTTGGCGACGAGCAGCAGAAGGTGCGCCACCCCGTGACCAACGCCGGCGGCGGCTTTGCGGGCGCCAGCGGGAGACACGGCGCCGACGACGCCACCCAGCGCCGCCCAAACCACCGGAGCTCGCCGCGTGGCCTTCCACTCCCCCGAACGCGCTGCCGCTCTCGTCGTGAACCGCAGGGCGCGGAGCACGCTCTCTGCCGCCGTTGAGCCCGTGCGGTCACCTCACCGTGGACCGACGCCATTACGCCAAGACCGACCCCGTTTAGCTGCAAATCGAGTCCAGTAACATCCACTGATGCTGCCCGACCGCTCAAACCCCCTGCCAACCCACCGCTCCGCCGTAATCGCTCGCCGGAGATTCACCATTCATGGCCATCCCGTCGATCTGCCTATAAATAGGGGCCCCGAGCTTCAACTCGAGCACCCACCAGCCCTGCACTCCCCCTAGAGCACGCCTAGCCACTGGAAGAGCCTCGACGAGGTCTCCTTCCTCGACTCCGGCCGCCGCGACCTGCCACGGGATCCAGCCCGATTCGCCCCCGTGTGTGCTCCTCCGCCTCCATTCTCGTGCCAGTAGCCTCACCTTGCATCCCTCGTTCTGACCCGCGCCTCAATTTGTAGCTTGCAGCCCTCCACCGGAGTTCCCCATCCTCACCCGAGCCACCGTCCGCCGGAGAAAGTGTCGCCGTCGACGTGGTGCTCCCCGTTGGACGAGTCCACCACCCACCGACGCGGAAGAGGACGCTGAAGCTCTTGGTACCCTCCGTTTCTCCTAACTCGCCGTGGTTCGACGCCGGCGTCCACCGCAGTCTTCGGGCGCCGGCGACCTTTTCAAACCTGACATGTGGACCCCGCATGTCAGCCTCTGTTCTTTTTTCGTGAACCGTTTTTTGTTGGCGCCTTCGGGCAAAATACGTTTCCTCCTTTGCGCTTGCGCATTCCCAGCCGAAGCGTTTTCTGTTTTCTCAGTTAAAACCCTGGAACTTTTCTGTTTCATTACAGATAAGTCCCTAGACAGAAACCTTTATAACTTTTTAATAAAAAGGTATTTTTGAGTGATTCTTTTTCTGACAATCTTCAAATTTTGTATAGTTTTTTATGGGATTTATTTGAAAATAATTGGAAAGGTTTCTGTGTATGTGTTGGTTTTCACGTTAGTGCCCGTTTCGTGATTTGCCGTAGGTTCCGGGAGGGGTGACGGAGCCGCGAACTTCGCCGAGCTAGACTCCGACTTCTCCGAACCAGGCAAGCATGTTTTGAACATTTGATATGACAGGTGTTTTGCATGTTCACGTGAGAGTTTGTGTGTGGCATATGAGTGTCGGTTAAAACCTCGTTGCTTGTACGACAACGACCCGGTTGTCCCAAAGTTGCGATGACCTCTGTTGAGAGGTGGCCTAATCATGTGGTGACATGAAGGGCAGCAAGGTGGTACTGTTGTAGCATGCCAACCTTGCGCCATCCGACTTTCTTCGACGTTAACGTGGTTGGAGCCACGTTATCGATCTTTTTCCGCATGTTCCAAAGTTGCGATGATCTCTGATGAGAGATGGCCTAATCATGTGGTGACATGAAGGGCAGCAAGGTGGTACAGTTGTAGCATGCCAGCCTTGCGTCATCCGACTTTTCTGAAGTTAACATGGTTGGAGCCATGTTACCGTCCCTTCCCCTTTCCGTGCTACCACATGTATCATTGCCAGGATGCGGTTTAGTAAGTTGGTAACCTCTTTCCATGTACACACCAAACAGAGAGGCCGGGATTATGGTACCTTGGCCCAGGATTAAAGCCAGTCATTCGGTCAGGGGGCATGGGTGTTTCCGGTTGGGACCGAGAGGGGGGGCACCCCCTTAGAGCGCGCGTATATAAATTTGATCCCATGCTACGCGAGGTTGTAGCCTCCCCGTCTCAAGGTTTTTCTTGAACGTCGCCGAGGGTGATCCCTGGCTTCGGATGGTTGAATTGGGTGTGTACTGGTTAGACGTGTTTCCTCCAAAACACCGCAGACGGAACTAGTCCCCGTGACTACTGAAATCCGTTGGCTGTGGTTAAGTACAAACTCTGCAGAGTCAATTCTTTCCAAATCATCGTATCCATGATCAGTAGTGTAAACATTATATCCATATCTATCCGTGTGAAAAACTTGTCCCCGGTGAACAAGCTCAAGTGGTAAAATTTTAGATTTTTTGTTATTCCAGTGGATGGACTAACCTTATTTTGTGTCTCATGCTTGTGATAATTTATGTCTCCGAACTGTTGTAATAATGAGATGTGATATAAGCCCTTTAGGTGACGTCGCGCAGACGTCCGACTGTGGCGTGTACTCGTTTCTCACTTTCGATATAAGCCCTTTATGTGATGTCGCTCAGATGTCCGACTGCGGCATGCACTGTCTTTACTTTCTGTTATAAGCCCTTTATGTGGTGTCGCCCCGACGCCCGACTGTGGCATTATTATTCTGCATTTACCTCTCGAGGAGTCTTTCAGACACTCGTTTGGCACCCGCATTATTATTCCGCATCTTCCGCTCGAGGAGTCTTTCAGACACTCGTTTGGCACCCGCATTATTATTCCGCATCTTCCGCTCGAGGAGTCTTTCAGACACTCGTTTGGCACCCGCATTATTATTCCGCATCTTCCGCTCGAGGAGTCTTTCAGACACTCGTTTGGCACCCGCATTATTATTCCGCATCTTCCGCTCGAGGAGTCTTTCAGACACTCGTTTGGCACCCGCATTATTATTCCGCATTTTCCGCTCGAGGAGTCTTTCAGACACTCGTTTGGCACCCGCATTATTATTCCGCATTTTCCGCTCGAGGAGTCTTTCAGACACTCGTTTGGCACCCGCATTATTATTTCGCATTTTCCGCTCGAGGAGTCTTTCAGACACTCGTTTGGCACCAGTATTACTATTCTGCAGTTTCCGCTCGAGACGTCATTCAGACCCTCGCTTGGCACCCAGTATTTATTTATGTCTAATCGCACTGGTTAACTTATTCATGTGCTTCATGTTTACATTTGTTATACCTTATGTCCGAACTGTCTTGCGAGTACTTTCATAGTACTCACCTGGCTTGTTGTTTTGGCCAGATGTTGACGAAGGTGATCTCTTGGATGAAGAGTTTGATAGCGCGTCCGATGCCTAGAGGAGTCCCAGTCAGTCCTGCGCGATCCCGGATATTGGTCACTTATGTTGTTTACGCTTCCGCCACCCGCAATAAGTCTCCTCGAGCCTCACTCCGACGCTCGATGAGTTGTAGTCTTCTGGAATCATATCACTCGCTTCGCGATGATATTTCCACCACCGTTAGTATCGTGAGTTAGAAGTTTGCCACCCTATCCGCCGTATTGTTTTATCGGCGTGCCTGTAATAAATTATTGTGCAGTCTCCGCTCAACCTTGTGTTATATTTAGTACTCCTGGTATTTTTCTTCTGTGACCAAGATTATTGTCTACCAGTGAGAAGGAATTCTTCTTCGCTGGTCCGTAAAAGGGATTGGTTTCTCAATAATTATTTTATTGAAAAACCGGTCGTGACAAGCTTGGTATCAGAGCCAGGCTGACTGTAGGAAGCCACTAGGTGCGATCGCTAATCGGTTATTAGCGTCTTTTGTGCTTTTTCAGCATTTTGCAATTGTAGCTATTTTCTGTTGGTCATCATAAAATTTATGACATGACTACTCAGAAATTTTGCCTACTTTTGTAGATGGCTGGCAGCAGCTGTGAGAATCGAGTGTTCACCAACGTGCCTGAGGGGTTTGTCAAGCTCCTCGTCTCCATCACCAAGCTCGCGATCGGGCCAGCAGCTCGCCCGGAGTTCACACTCTATCAGCACAAGCTCAGTGACGACGTGTCTATGCACCAAGCCGTGGTGCAGTTCAAGGGAGGACGTTCTGCTGCTCTTCACTTTCGTTTTACGGGGAGGGCCATGCCTACGGAGAGGCATGCCATGCAGATGGCTGCCCGTGAGGCAATAGCTCGCCTTCGGGACATCCTTCCTACGATGAAGACTCGTCGCTACCGCTACCTCCCATGCCATGTGCCTTACACCAGCCACTATGCGTTCGCCTGCCATCGGGGAGAACGAGATGAAGCCATCGAAATGGTTGTGGAGTATCTCAAGGCTCTGGAGGAATCTTTCGACAACCTCGTAGATGATCTTGTGGCTGCCCGCATGGACTTAGTCCGGGGCGGTCCTGCCAGCAGGAAGGAGCTTCTCCACACGGTGCCGCCTCTGACATTCGTCTCGTCTTCAGCCTCGTATGCACCGGCCGTTTTGGCCACTGCTCGCCGTTTGCCTACCACTGAGGAGTTCGACCGAGTCATCGCTCCTACTCCAGTCAGAGCCGCCCCGCCTGCCGCACGCGCTCTACCACCAGTCGCCCCCGCACCATCACCACCGCGCAGCGTCGCACGCCAGGGGCCAGCTAGAGAGGAGGAGGTTGATTCTCCTGGACCGCTGAGCCTTGCCATCGGCAAGGGGAAGGAGATCTTCACCATCTCCGACTGAGAGCACCGAGTAGCCGCGTGTTATGCCTGCTTGTATGATGTGTTGTTTTTATCTGTACGCTAGTTTGTGTTGGTGTGTTTGCCGCCTTCCGGAGTAGTACGCTAGTTTTAAATAACATGTCAGGATTGTGTACGCACAACCTGAGTGCTGTATCTTGTGTTTGCTTTCGCATGTAAGATTTGTGTTAAGCACTTCTTCTCCGTGAAAAATAAAATCATTTGCGTTTCTTTGAAAACCTTGAAGCCTTTTTGATTATTACCCTTGCAAGAGTTTTCCTGCGCTACACAGTTTTCTCATGGGTTTTGCAAATAATACCCCAGACTGGAAAAATGTCTCGCCCATGGACTCGCTCTATGCCCAATCAGCCAGAAGAGGTTTACGGAACACAGACCAGCAACAATTTCACTCAGGGTCAGTCCAGCCAACAGGACAGCGAAGCGGCACTATCTCAAGTATGCCGTCTCTTCGAGCAAAGCCAGCAACAGCACCAGGAGATGATGAACCATGTCATCAATATGGGAAACCACCGTGAACCCTATCAACCACATTCCAAGTTATCTGAGTTACAGAAGACTCGCCCCTCAACTTTTGCTCACACCGACAGGCCATTGGAAGCCGATGATTGGCTTCGCGAGATTGAAAGGAAACTGATTATCGCTCAGTGCTCAGATCATGAGAAGGTGCTTTATGCACCACACTACCTTACTGGAACAGCCGCAGCATGGTGGGAAAACTTCCTACACATGCACCCCAGGGAACACAACATCACCTGGGAAGAATTCAAGGAAGGCTTCCGTGGGGAACACATTCCCAGGAGCATCCTAAAGATCAAGAAGAGAGAGTTTGATGACCTGAAGCAAAGAGGCATGTCCGTCACAGAATACAACGGCCAGTTTACCCAACTGTCTCGTTATGCCTACGATGAGGACATGACAGAAAACAAGAAGATGGAAAAATTCCTGGACAGCCTGGCACCAGCATTAAGATGCCAACTGATTGTACACACCTTTCCGGATTTTAAGACGCTGGTGGACAAGGCCATCACCCTGGAGAATGACCACCGTAGTCTGGAAGATATCCGCAAGCGGAAGAGGGACAAGACGACTCTTGCCTGCAGCAACCGAGGCAAGACTGAGGTCCCAAGGACAGACACGAGGAGATCCACGACTACTGAGCCAAGACCCGTCGGACAATTTCATGCCAGAGACAAGGAGTTCACATACCGTCCAGGGGTCACCTGCTATGCTTGTGGTCAACAAGGGCATTATGCTAAACAGTGCCCGAAGCCAAGAGACACGGCACCCAAGCCGAACAATGGTGGGAACAATCCAGCCCCCAAGCGCAACAACTTCCACCCCAGCAGCAACCACAGGAAGGGTCACCTAAACCATGTGACCAGGGAAGAAGCGCAGAATGCCCCAGACATCGTGCTCGGTACGTTCCCTGTCAACACAATACCTGCCACGGTTTTGTTTGATTCTGGAGCTTCCCATTCGTTTGTTTCGAAGAGTTTTGCTTCACAACACGGTTTTCCGATACTTCCCTTGGAAAAATCTATGACCATCAAGTTCCCCGAAAATAAGCAAATTGCTCAGGGTTACTGCCAAGGAGTGGTCATTGAGTTCGAAGGACTACCATTCCACCCGAATCTCATCGTGTTGGAAAGTAAAGGACTGGATGTCATTTTAGGAATGGACTGGTTAACCACCAATAAAGGATTCATCGACTGTTTCAATCGGACAATGATTCTCACTCACCATCACGGCAAGACTATAAGAGTTTCCGCTCAAGAAAGGCCACGATCACAGAAACCAAAACTGAACAAGATGGACATCGCAGAATTAAGAAAAGTGCCAGTGGTATGCGAGTTCCCTGATGTGTTCCCGGAAGAACTACCAGGCATGCCACCAGACCGAGAGATCGAATTCAGCATCGAACTAGCACCTGGAACCGCTCCCATTTATAAGAAGCCGTATAGAATGGCACCCTCAGAATTGGTGGAGTTAAAGAAGCAGATAAAGGAATTGTTGGACAAAGGATTTATTCGAGCCAGCTCCTCACCATGGGTTTCGCCTGTGTTGTTCGCCAAAAAGAAGGATGGGACACTAAGGCTGTGCATAGACTATCGAGCCCTCAATATGGTCACCGTAAAAAACAAATATCCGATGCCACGAATAAATGATTTGTTTGACCAGCTCGCACAAGCCAAGGTATTCTCAAAAATTGATTTGAGATCGGGATATCACCAATTGAAGGTACGAACGGAAGATATTCCCAAGACAACTTTCACTTCCAGATATGGGTTGTACGAGTTTACAGTGATGCCTTTTGGACTAACGAACGCCCCCGCATATTTCGTCCACCTCATGAACAAAGTATTCATGAAATTCATGGACAAATTTGTGGTGGTATTCATTGACGACATTCTAGTTTACTCAAGGACACCAGAAGAACATGCTGAGCACCTCAGAATTGTTTTGGGAGAATTGAGGAAACATCAGTTGTACGCCAAATTTAGCAAATGCAAATTTTGGCTAAGACAAGTTGGTTTCTTGGGCCATATATTGAACCAAGAAGGCGTGGCCGTAGACCCAGAAAAAGTCAAGGCCATACTGGACTGGAAGCCACCCGCAAATGTTACAGATGTGCGGAGTTTCCTAGGAATGGCCGGATATTACAGGAGATTTATTGAAGGATTCTCCACTGTGGCAAAACCTATAACACAGTTACTCAAGAAGGACAAGAAATTTGTATGGACGGAAGCATGCGAGCAGAGCTTCCAAGAACTCAAGAAAAAGCTGACAACCGCACCAGTCTTAACTGTGCCAGACATACACAAGAGCTTTGAGGTGTATTGTGACACGTCCCGAAAAGGTCTCGGATGTGTGCTAATGCAGGATGGCAAAGTTGTCGCATATGCCTCCAGGCAACTGCGAAAACATGAGGAAAATTACCCAACACATGACCTAGAGCTAGCAGCAGTTATACATGCACTCAAGGAGTGGAGGCACTTTCTGTTGGGAAATCGCTGTGAAATATATACAGACCATAAGAGCCTCAAATATATTTTCACACAGCCAGAGCTGAATTTACGCCAACGACGCTGGTTGGAACTGGTCAAGGACTATGACGTCGATATTCACTACCACCCAGGGAAAGCAAATGTAGTGGCCGATGCCCTTAGTCGAAACCCCAGCCCGGACAGTGACGGTCAGCAAAGTTTGAGGCCTGAGTTTCAGCGAGAGTTCACTCGGCTCAACATGATGTTAGTCTCTGAGGGCACCATATCGAACCTGGAGATACAACCCACCCTAGTGGAACAAATCAAGAAGGCTCAACAGGGACATCCCAGTATCGAAGGCATAAAGAAGAAAATGAACCGTAGTAAGACTTCAGAATTCGTCACGGACAGTGAAGGAACATTATGGTACCGGGACAGGCTTTGCGTACCTAACATTGAGGAACTCAAGCAACAGATCTTGACGGAAAGCCACACCGCCCCATACTCGATCCATCCTGGAGGAACCAAAATGTACAAGGACATCCATGAAAGATTTTGGTGGCACGGTATGAAAAGAGATATAGCCACATTCATCGCTTGTTGCGATTCATGTCAGCGCATCAAGGCCGAGCACCAAAAGCCAGCAGGGCTACTCCAGCCTAACAGGATACCGGAGTGGAAATGGGATGAAATCGGGATGGACTTCATTGTCAGATTACCCCGATCACAGCGTGGAAATGACGCCATCTGGGTCATCACAGACCGACTCACCAAGGTTGCTCACTTCATTCCCGTGAAGACTACCTACTCCACACAAAGACTGGCAAAACTCTATCTCTCCCGTATAGTTTGCTTGCATGGATTCCCAAAGACTATAATATCAGATCGAGGCACCCAATTCGTCTCCAAATTTTGGGATCACCTACAACAAGCTCTGGGCACGCAACTAGCTTTCAGTACAGCATACCACCCTCAGACTGATGGACAGACGGAACGTGTGAACCAGATCCTAGAGGATATGCTAAGAGCCTGCGTACTCACCTATGGATCCAGTTGGGAAGAGAGTTTGCCGTATGCCGAATTTGCTTACAACAACAGTTACCAAGCCAGCTTGAAAATGGCACCCTTTGAAGCGTTGTACGGGCGAAGGTGTCGTACCCCATTGAATTGGTCAGAAACCGGTGACAGCCGTATCTTCGGCCCAGACATGCTCAAAGAGGCTGAGGAGAAAGTTAAGCAAATCAGGGACAGACTCAAGACAGCACAGAGCCGCCAAAAGAGCTACTATGATCAGAAGCACCGTGAGGTCAGCTTTGAACCCGGTGATTCCGTATACCTCCGAGTATCTCCTATGAGGGGTCTGCAGCGGTTCAAAATTAAGGGGAAGCTAGCCCCAAGGTTTATTGGACCATTTTGTGTAAAGGCACGAAGAGGCACGGTGGCCTACCAACTAGACCTCCCCAAAGAGCTGTCAGCCGTCCATGACGTGTTCCACGTCTCACAGTTAAGAAAATGTGTGAGCAATCCAGAAAAACATGTACCTCATGAGGACATTGATATGCAACCAGATCTCACCTACAGAGAAAGGCCAGTAAAGGTTTTAGAAGAGTCTGAACGGAGGACCCGTCAGAAAACGACAAGATTTTTCAGGGTTCAGTGGAGCAACCACACTGAGGATGAAGCCACATGGGAGAGGGAAGATTTCCTCTGAGCAGAGTATCCATATCTATTTGAGGATCAGCCGAAATCTCGAGGACGAGATTTTTCCTAAGGGGGTAGGTGTTGTGACACCCAAGTTTTTATTTGGATTTTTCAAAAAAAAAGATTTCTATTTTGACTTGAGGGGAGCAATTTAAATTTTTCTTTAAGAGAACTCTCCCTCTCATATATTTTTCCTTATGGCAAAAGATTTGTTTGGTTTCACCCAAGATCTGCCTTTGGTCTTGGAAGTTCTTACTTTTCATTTGGACTCAAAACAAAATGTTTTTCATTTGGGAAAATAACTTCTGAAAATCTTTTTGAATTTGCACTATGGCTTTTGGAAAGTCCTTTACCACTTTCAACTTTCCCCTCTTACCATGACATTTGTGCAAATCCTCTCCCCAAATCCTTCCCTCACCTTTGGATCACGTTTTACACCTAATCCAGCAAGTTGAACCTCCCCATGTGATTATTCCCATTCAAATTTCATTCAAACAAATTTCTGCCTTCTATTCTACCACTTGGAGATTTTCAAAGGAACTCCATTTTCTGTTTGGACTTTTACCACCAAACTTCTTTCCCCTCCTAGTCCTTTGAACCCTCAACCTGGAACCATGAAGATCCACTAGTCTTCAGTTAAAAAATTTCAAACTACACCTGCTGCAAGTTTGGACCAGATTTGGCAAATTTGGTGAAATTCATTCAAAACCTTCTCCAAAAATTCCAAGTAAATTCAGGCAGCCCCTGTGTGCTTTGAGTGATCATCTCACCAAGTAACAGCTCCAGAAAAATTTATCTCATAGCCAAAACCTTCTGTCGAACACCTGCAGTGCACTGTCTTTGTCAAAGTTCAGAAAGTTCAGAGATTCAGTTCAGTGCTCACTGTCGTTTTCTTCAGAGATGGACATTGATCTCGCCAGTGCCACCGCGTCGCCTTGCTCCTCGTCCTCGCCCCCTTGTTCCTGCACCGCACGAGTGCCTGGCACCTTGCGGGCATCGGCGACGAGCAGCAGAAGGTGCGCCACCCCGTGACCAACGCCGGCGGCGGCTTTGCGGGCGCCAGCGGGAGACACGGCGCCGACGACGCCACCCAGCGCCGCCCAAACCACCGGAGCTCGCCGCGTGGCCTTCCACTCCCCCGAACGCGCTACCGCTCTTGTCGTGAACCGCAGGGCGCGGAGCGTGCTCTCTGCCGCCGTTGAGCCCGTGCGGTCACCTCACCGTGGACCGACGCCAAATCGAGTCCAGTAACATCCACTGATGCTGCCCGACCGCTCAAACCCCCTGCCAACCCACTGCTCCGCCGTAATCGCTCGCCGGAGATTCACCGTTCACGGCCATCCCGTCGATCTGCCTATAAATAGGGGCCCCGAGCTTCAACTCGAGCACCCACCAGCCCTGCACTCCCCCTAGAGCACGCCTAGCCACTGGAAGAGCCCCGAGGTGGTCTCCTTCCTCGACTCCGGCCGCCGCGATCCGCCACGGGATCTAGCCCGATTCGCCCCGTGTGTGCTCCTCCGCCTCCATTCTCGTGCCAGTAGCCTCACCTTGCATTCCTCGTTCTGACCCGCGCCTCAATTTGTAGCTTGCAGCCCTCCACCGGAGTTCCCCATCCTCACCCGAGCCACCGTCCGCCGGAGAAAGTGTCGCCGTCGACGTGGTGCTCCCCGTTGGACGAGTCCACCACCCACCGACGCGGAAGAGGACGCTGAAGCTCTTGGTACCCTCCGTTTCTACTAACTCGCCGTGGTTCGACGCCGGCGTCCACCGCATTCTTCGGGCGCCGGCGAGCTTTTCAAACCTGACATGTGGACCCCGCATGTCAGCCTCTGTTCTTTTATTCGTGAACAGTTTTCTGTTGGCGCCTTCGGGCAAAATACGTTTCCTCATTTGCGCTTGCGCATTCCCAGCCAAAGCGTTTTCTGTTTTCTCAGTTAAAACCCTGGAACTTTTCTGTTTCATTACAGATAAGTCCCTGGACAGAAACCTTTATAACTTTTTAATAAAAAGGTATTTTTGAGTGATTCTTTTTCTGACAATCTTGAAATTTTGTATAGTTTTTTATGGGATTTATTTGAAAAATAATTGGAAAGGTTTCTGTGTATGTGTTGGTTTTCACGTTAGTGCCCGTTTCGTGATTTGCCGTAGGTTCCGGGAGGGGTGACGGAGCCGCGAACTTCGCCGAGCTAGACTCCGACTTCTCCGAACCAGGCAAGCATGTTTTGAACATTTGATATGACGGGTGTTTTGCATGTTCACGTGAGAGTTTGTGTGTGGCCTATGAGTGTCGGTAAAAACCTCGTTGCTTGTACGGCAACGACCCGGTTGTCCCAAAGTTGCGATGACCTCTGTTGAGAGGTGGCCTAATCATGTGGTGACATGAAGGGCAGCAAGGTGGTACTGTTGTAGCATGCCAACCTTGCGCCATCCGACTTTCTTCGACGTTAACGTGGTTGGAGCCACGTTATCGATCTTTTTCCGCATGTTCCAAAGTTGCGATGATCTCTGATGAGAGATGGCCTAATCATGTGGTGACATGAAGGGCAGCAAGGTGGTACAGTTGTAGCATGCCAGCCTTGCGTCATCCGACTTTTCTGAAGTTAACATGGTTGGAGCCATGTTACCGTCCCTTCCCCTTTCCGTGCTACCACATGTATCATTGCCAGGATGCGGTTTAGTAAGTTGGTAACCTCTTTCCATGTACACACCAAACAGAGAGGCCGGGATTATGGTACCTTGGCCCAGGATTAAAGCCAGTCATTCGGTCAGGGGGCATGGGTGTTTCCGGTTGGGACCGAGAGGGGGGGCACCCCCTTAGAGCGCGCGTATATAAATTTGATCCCATGCTACGCGAGGTTGTAGCCTCCCCGTCTCAAGGTTTTTCTTGAACGTCGCCGAGGGTGATCCCTGGCTTCGGATGGTTGAATTGGGTGTGTACTGGTTAGACGTGTTTCCTCCAAAACACCGCAGACGGAACTAGTCCCCGTGACTACTGAAATCCGTTGGCTGTGGTTAAGTACAAACTCTGCAGAGTCAATTCTTTCCAAATCATCGTATCCATGATCAGTAGTGTAAACATTATATCCATATCTATCCGTGTGAAAAACTTGTCCCCGGTGAACAAGCTCAAGTGGTAAAATTTTAGATTTTTTGTTATTCCAGTGGATGGACTAACCTTATTTTGTGTCTCATGCTTGTGATAATTTATGTCTCCGAACTGTTGTAATAATGAGATGTGATATAACCCCTTTAGGTGACGTCGCGCAGACGTCCGACTGTGGCGTGTACTCGTTTCTCACTTTCGATATAAGCCCTTTATGTGATGTCGCTCAGACGTCCGACTGCGGCATGCACTGTCTTTACTTTCTGTTATAAGCCCTTTATCTGGTGTCGCCCCGATGCCCGACTGTGGCATTATTATTCTGCATTTACCTCTCGAGGAGTCTTTCAGACACTCGTTTGGCACCCGCATTATTATTCCGCATCTTCCGCTCGAGGAGTCTTTCAGACACTCGTTTGGCACCCGCATTATTATTCCGCATCTTCCGCTCGAGGAGTCTTTCAGACACTCGTTTGGCACCCGCATTATTATTCCGCATCTTCCGCTCGAGGAGTCTTTCAGACACTCGTTTGGCACCCGCATTATTATTCCGCATCTTCCGCTCGAGGAGTCTTTCAGACACTCGTTTGGCACCCGCATTATTATTCCGCATCTTCCGCTCGAGGAGTCTTTCAGACACTCGTTTGGCACCCGCATTATTATTCCGCATTTTCCGCTCGAGGAGTCTTTCAGACACTCGTTTGGCACCCGCATTATTATTCCGCATTTTCCGCTCGAGGAGTCTTTCAGACACTCGTTTGGCACCCGCATTATTATTTCGCATTTTCCGCTCGAGGAGTCTTTCAGACACTCGTTTGGCACCAGTATTACTATTCTGCAGTTTCCGCTCGAGGCGTCATTCAGACCCTCGCTTGGCACCCAGTATTTGTTTATGTCTAATCGCACTGGTTAACTTATTCATGTGCTTCATGTTTACATTTGTTATACCTTATGTCCGAACTGTCTTGCGAGTACTTTCATAGTACTCACCTGGCTTGTTGTTTTGGCCAGATGTTGACGAAGGTGATCTCTTGGATGAAGAGTTTGATAGCGCGTCCGATGCCTAGAGGAGTCCCAGTCAGTCCTGCGCGATCCCGGATATTGGTCACTTATGTTGTTTACGCTTCCGCCACCCGCAATAAGTCTCCTCGAGCCTCACTCCGACGCTCGATGAGTTGTAGTCTTCTGGAATCATATCACTCGCTTCGCGATGATATTTCCACCACCGTTAGTATCGTGAGTTAGAAGTTTGCCACCCTATCCGCCGTATTGTTTTATTGGCGTGCCTGTAATAAATTATTGGGCAGTCTCTGCTCAACCTTGTGTTATATTTAGTACTCCTGGTATTTTTCTTCTGTGACCAAGATTATTGTCTACCAGTGAGAAGGAATTCTTCTTCACTGGTCCGTAAAAGGGATTGGTCTCTCAATAATTATTTTATTGAAAAACCGGTCGTGACAGAGATTAACTCCCAGCTGAGACAAGCGGTTATGCAACCCAGACATTCTGAGTATGTGCTCACTAACAGAACTATTTTCCTCCATTTTACAGCTGAAGAACTTGTCGGAGACTTCATATCTCTCGACCCGGGCATGAGCTTGGAAAACCATTTTCAGGTCCTCGAACATCTCATATGCTCCATGTTTCTCAAAACGCTTTTGAAGACCCGGTTCTAAGCTGTAAAGCATGCCGCACTGAACGAGGGAGTAATAATTAGCACGTGATTACCAAGCGTTCATAATGTCTTGGTTCTCTAGGATTGGTGCTTCACCTAGCGGTGCTTCTAAGACATAATATTTCTTGGCAGCTATGAGGATGATCCTCAGGTTCCGGACCCAGTCCGTATAGTTACTGCCATCATCTTTCAGCTTGGCTTTCTCTAGGAACGCGTTGAAGTTGAGGACAACGTGGGCCATTTGATCTACAAGACATAGTGTAAAGATTTTAGACTAAGTTCATGATAATTAAGTTCATATAATCAAATTATTCAATGAACTCCCACTCAGATAGACATCCCTCTAGTCATCTAAGTGAAACATGATCCGAGTTAACTAGGCCGTGTCCGATCATCACGTGAGACGGACTAGTCAAGATCGGTGAACATCTCTATGTTGATCGTATCTTCTATACGACTCATGCTCGACCTTTCGGTCCTCCGTGTTCCGAGGCCATGTCTGTACATGCTAGGCTCGTCAAGTCAACCTAAGTGTATTGTGTGTGTTCCGAGGCCATGTCTGTACATGCTAGGCTCATCAACACCCGTTGTATGCGAACGTTAGAATCTATCACACCCGATCATCACGTGGTGCTTCGAAACAACGAACCTTCGCAACGGTGCACAGTTAGGGGGAACACTTTCTTGAAATTATTATAAGGGATCATCTTACTTACTACCATCGTTCTAAGCAAATAAGATGCAAAACATGATAAACATCACATGCAATCAAATAGTGACATGATATGGCCAATATCATTTTGCTCCTTTGATCTCCATCTTCGGGGCACCATGATCATCTTCGTCACCGGCATAACACCATGATCTCCATCATCATGATCTCCATCATTGTGTCTTCATGAAGTTGTCATGCCAACGATTACTTCTACTTCTATGGCTAACGTGTTTAGCAACAAAGTAAAGTAATTTACATGGCGTTATTCAATGACACGCAGGTCATACAAAATAATAAAGACAACTCCTATGGCTCCTGCCGGTTGTCATACTCATCGACATGCAAGTCGTGATTCCTATTACAAGAATATGATCAATCTCATACATCACATATATCATTCATCACATCTTCTGGCCATATCACATCACATAGCACATGCTGCAAAAACAAGTTAGACGTCCTCTAATTGTTGTTATAAGTTTTTACGTGGCTTGTATAGGTTTCTAGCAAGAACGTTTCTTACCTATGTAAAACCACAATGTGATATGCCAATTTCTATTTACCCTTCATAAGGACCCTTTTCATCGAATCCGTTCCGACTAAAGTAGGAGAGACAGACACCCGCTAGCCACCTTATGCAACTAGTGCATGTCAGTCGGTGGAACCTGTCTCACGTAAGCGTACGTGTAAGGTCGGTCCGGGCCGCTTCATCCCACAATACCGCCGAAACAAGATACGACTAATAGCGGCAAGAAGAATTGGCAACATCAACGCCCACAACTGCTTTGTGTTCTACTCGTGCATAGTAACTACGCATAGGCCTGGCTCATGATGCCACTGTTTGGTATCGTAGCAGAATTTTAAAATTTTCCACGCATCACCAAGATCCATCTATGGAGTATACTAGCAACGAGGGGAAAGGAGTGCATCTACATACCCTTGTAGATCGCGAGCGGAAGCGTTCCAATGAACGTGGTTGATGGAGTCGTACTCGCCGTGATCCAAATCACCGATGACCGAGTGCCGAACGGACGGCACCTCCGCGTTCAACACACGTACGGTGCAGCGACGTCTCCTCCTTCTTGATCCAGCAAGGGGGAAGGAGAGGTTGATGGAGATCCAGCAGCACGACGGCGTGGTGGTGGATGTAGCGGGATCTCGGCAGGGCTTCGCCGAGCTTCTGCGAGAGGGAGAGGTGTAGCAGGGAGGCGCCCAAGGCTGTAATACTACTGCCCTCCCTCCCCCCTTTATATAGGCCCCCTGGGAGGGGGGGGGGCCGGCCAGGAACCCATCTACATGGGCGGCGGCGGCCAGGGGGGAGACTTGCCCCCCAAGGCAAGTGGGGCGCCCCCCCACCCTAGGGTTTCCAACCCTTGGCGCAGGGGGAAGGCCCATGGGGGGCGCCCCAGCCCACTAAGGGCTGGTTCCCTTCCCACTTCAGCCCATGGGGCCCTCCGGGATAGGTGGCCCCACCCGGTGGACCCCCGGGACCCTTCCGGTGGTCCCGGTACAATACCGGTGACCCCGAAACTTTCCCGGTGGCCGAAACTTGACTTCCTATATATAATTCTTCACCTCTGGACCATTCCAGAATTCCTCGTGACGTCCGGGATCTCATCCGGGACTCCGAACAACTTTCGGGTTTCCGCATACTCATATCTCTACAACCCTAGCGTCACCGAACCTTAAGTGTGTAGACCCTACGGGTTCGGGAGACATGCAGACATGACCGAGACGCCTCTCTGGTCAATAACCAACAGCGGGATCTGGATACCCATGTTGGCTCCCACATGTTCCACGATGATCTCATCGGATGAACCACGACGTCGAGGATTCAATCAATCCCGTATGCAATTCCCTTTGTCAATCGGTATGTTACTTGCCCGAGATTCGATCGTCGGTATCCCAATACCTTGTTCAATCTCGTTACCGGCAAGTCTCTTTACTCGTACCGTAACGCATGATCCCGTGACTAACTCCTTAGTCACATTGAGCTCATTATGATGATGCATTACCGAGTGGGCCCAGAGATACCTCTCTGTCATACGGAGTGACAAATCCCAGTCTCGATCCGTGCCAACCCAACAGACACTTTCGGAGATACCCGTAGTGTACCTTTATAGTCACCCAGTTACGTTGTGACGTTTGGCACACCCAAAGTCCTCCTACGGTATCCGGGAGTTGCACGATCTCATGGTCTAAGGAGAATATACTTGACATTGGAAAAGCTCTAGCAAACGAACTACACGATCTTTGAGCTATGCTTAGGATTGGGTCTTGTCCATCACATCATTCTCCTAATGATGTGATCCCGTTATCAATGACATCCAATGTCCATAGTCAAGAAACCATGACTATCTGTTGAACAACGAGCTAGTCAACTAGAGGCTTACTAGGGACATGTTGTGGTCTATGTATTCACACATGTATTACGATTTCCGGATAACACAATTATAGCATGAACAATAGACAATTACCATGAACAAAGAAATATAATAATAACCATTTATTATTGCCTCTAGGGCATATTTCCAACAAGGGGGATATCACATCTAGGGGGAGCTTTACTCTAAGAACTGAGCTAAAGTAACTCTAATGATGTGAGCACAACAATGCTTTATGTAAAAGTGGCAACCTCACTTGTGCTTAAACGATGAGTATGACCTATGATCAAATGTTCTCATTTGACTCCTAAGTCAATATAATCATATATAGATGACCTAGTCATCGCCAAATTGCTTGATAGATGCTAGGGTGTTTGTGCATGCTTGGTCACATATTTAATTTGCCATTTTATTGTGTGAGCATGTTGGATGCATATTTTACTCATTCGAGGACATCCATTTGTTGCTTTGATTGTTTGGCTTGTTCTCTTTTGCCAAATGGATGGACAAGAATGCCTAAGAACTCCCTCTAGCTATCTATGCTTTTCTCGTCTCAAACTCTATTCATTCTACATCACAAAGTTTGATCAAGTCAGATTCGAACCACTCTGTGTGAGGAGCACTCGGAGTCCCCGATTCGTCATAGACTTAAACTTCCAAAACCTCTTTGTGAATTTAGGTATGACCGAGTCATCCATTTCGGTCACACCGAGTTCACTAAGTTGATCTAGGTTTTCAATCTCGGTGCAACCGATTTGAACTTTTCGGTCACACCGAATTGCAGTAACCGCTTGCGATTCTGCATCTCGGTGGCACTGAGTTGTTGCACTCGGTCACACCGACAGGGTCGGGATATAAATACTCACGGGTGTGATTTTGGAAATTCCTTCAAAACCTCTCGGCCCGCGCGTATCCTTCTCTGCCGCCTCGGGTCTCCGGATCGTCTTCTCACCGCCAGCGACCTCCCGCCACTAGTCCCCGCCGCCATCAATGGCAATCTGCTCCGCCGTTGCCGCCGTAGCGAACACTCGCCGCTCTAGGGTAAGTGTTCAACCCCTTGTGCTATCTTTTTCACTCTGTTTCCTAGCACAAGGATAATGCCATGTTTCTTACCACGAATGTGATTAATCTGTCCAGCTAAAACTTCCTTATGTTTAGATTGATTCGAAAATTTTAGGGTTAGCTCTCCGCAGAACTCATCTCGGACTGACCGAAATGTAGAAATCGGTCTCACCGATTCAGCTTAGGCCATTGCACATGCGCTTTTCGGTCTGACCGAAACGTGCAAATCGGTGTGACCAAGTTCAAGATTCTGCGAAACCCTAGCAATCTCGGTGCCACCAAACTGTGACTTGGCCCAACCGAGTTCGCTAGTTTAGGTTCCAAGTGTTGCTTCGGTATCACCGAGTTTGTCAATTCGGTAGCTCCGAGATCACTTCTGTAGAGAAATAAAACTAAGCTTTTTGACTCAATTTGTTTTGCAAAACCTCTGTACTTTGTGATGCTCATCTACTCTACCTCATCTACAACCTATTCACAGGGTCTGCTGACAGTTTGCAGAGATGTCTGATCAAAGTGACAGTCAGAACAAGTCTGAACAGCAAGAACAGTTGAGTGAGGGCACTAGTCCCTCAAGCAGCTATGATGAGGGCATCAGGAGCACACCTAGTAACTTGCCCAAGGCAGCTACTAGAACAAGGAAGAAGAGAACCTCAGATTCTGAGGATGAGGATTATGTGGCTGTTGAGGATGAGGCCACTTCAAGGAAAAAGGTGCTGAAAAAGGAGTATGGAACTGCTGCTGCAAGTAAACCAGGAATGAAAACAAAGGCTTCAGCAAGAAGAGTTCCTATGTCTAAGGCCAGAGCCTCTACTCAAGAGACAATGGAGTTCACTCTTGAACCCAAAGAAGGAGGTGAAGGCAAGAAGAGGAAAGAAAGGGTCAAGAAGACCATTACCAGAGTTATTGGGAAGTCCTCAATGGTGAGATCAGATGATGAAGAGGAAGAGGATGCTGCACCAGCACCCAAAGCTCAGAAGCTTATGGGAGATGATATAAAGGCATGGGCTGCTCCATCAAAGCCCAAAACTGCTCCCAAAGCTCAAGCTCAGAAGCCCCCAAAACCCAAGAGGAACACCAGAAGTATACCAGCTGAAGAAAAGAACAAGGCCCAGTGCCTGAGGCTGCTGATGATGAGGAGGATGATTTACTTGAGTTGAGCTAAGTTGCTAAAATCTGCCAAGACTTAAAATTGGGAAAAGGCTAGATTTTTATTTGGTCAAGTAGTCTAATCACCCCCCTCTAGACATACTTTCGATCCTACACCAATCAAACTTGTTGATTCTCTAGGGATTGCTTGAGAAGGCCCCGATCTACACTTCCACCAAGAGAAATTTGATTCCCCCACTAATCCCTTGCGGATCTTGTTAATCTTGGGTGTTTGAGTACCCTAGATGGTTGAGGTCACCGCGGAGCCATATTCCATTGTGGTGAAGCTTCATGGTGTCATTGGGAGCCTCCAATTAAGTTGTGGAGATAGCCCCAACCTTGTTTGTAAAGGTCCGGTCGCCTCCTCCAAGGGCACCAATAGTGGAATCACAGAATCTCGCATCGTGTGAGGGCGAGAGAAGAATACGGTGGCCCTAGTGGCTTCTTGGGGAGCATTGTGCCTCCACACCGCTCCAACGGAGACGTACTTCCTCTCAAAGGGAAGGAACTTCGGTAACACATCCTCGTCTCCATCGGCTCCACTTTTGGTTATCTCTTACCTTTACTTGTGCAAGCTTATATTGTGTTGTATCCCTTGCTTGCTTGTGTGCTTGTTGTTGTTGCATCATATAGGTTGCTCACCTAGTTGCACATCTAGACAACTGAAAGGATCGAGAAGAGGTGTCTAGAGGGGGGGGGGTGAGTAGACTCTAATCAAGAAAAGTTGCAGTTTTTTATTTCCTTAAGTTGATGTGGAGTTTTGGCACAAGTTTAAACATTCACAATACATATCAAGCAAGCATGACAAGAGTATATGAGCAGCAGAAAGTAAAGCATGCAAGTTGCAAGAATGTAAAGGGAGGGATTGGAGTGTGCAAAGGCAATTTGGAGACACGGAGATTTTTTATCCGTGGTTCCGATAGGTGGTGCTATCGTACATCCACGTTGATGGAGACTTCAACCCACGAAGGGTAACGGTTGCGCGAGTCCACGGAGGGCTCCACCCACGAAGGGTCCACGAAGAAGCAACCTTGTCTATCCCACCATGGCCGTCGCCCACGAAGGACTTGCCTCACTCGGGTAGATCTTCACGAAGTAGGCGATCTCCTTGCCCTTACAAACTCCTTGGTTCAACTCCACAATCTTGACGGAGGCTCCCAAGTGACACCTAGCCAATCTAGGAGACACCACTCTCCAAGAAGTAACAAATGGTGTGTTGATGATGAACTCCTTGCTCTTGTGCTTCAAATGATAGTCTCCCCAACACTCAACTCTCTCTCATAGGATTGGATTTGGTGGAAAGATGATTTGAGTGGAAAGCAACTTGGGGAAGGCTAGAGATCAAGATTTATGTGGTTGGAATGGAATATCTTGACCTCAACACAAGTGTAGGTGGTTCTCTCTCAGAAAATGTATGTTGGAAGTGTAGGCATGTTCTGATGGCTCTCTCCACGAATGAAGAGTGGGTGGAGGGGTATATATAGCCTCCACACAAAATCTAACCGTTACACACAAATTACCAAACTCGGTGGGACCGAATCGTTAAACTCGGTCAGACCGATTTAGTTCATAATGTGACCGTTAGGATTTTCGGTGGGACCGACACGTCAACTCGGTGAGACCGATTTCGTTAGGGTTAGGGCATAACGTAATCTCGGGAGACCGATTACACAAACTCGGTGAGACCGATTTTGGTAATAGACAAACAGAGAGTTGGTCAGGCAAACTCGGTGGGACCGATTCGCTCATCTCGGTTGGACCGAAATGTTACGAAGGGGTGACAGAGAGTTTGCATTGCAATCTCGGTGGGACCGATTGCATATTTCGGTGAGACCGAAATTATTGCAATAGGCAACAGAGAGTTTGCAATCCCATCTCGGTGAGACCGAGATCCCTATCGGTGAGACCGAAAAGACTAGGGTTTCTGGCAGTGGCTATGTCAATTGAACTCGGTGGCGCCGGATAGAAAGTTTCGGTGGGGCCGAGTTTGACTTTTGGTTTGGGACATATGTGGATGTGATAAAGTGGTTGAGGGTTTTGGAGCATATCACTAAGCACTTTGAGCAAGCAAGCCATTAAGCAACACCTCACCCCCTCTTGATAGTATTGGCTTTTCCTATGGACTCAATGTGATCTTGGATCACTAAAATAGAAGATGTAGAGTCCTGAGCTTTGAGCTTGAGCCAATCCTTTGTCCTCAGCAACTTGAAGAGGTTCCGCATCCTCTAGTCCATGCCACTCCATTGTTGAACTTATCTGAAACATACTAGGTAGAAGCATTAGTCCAACAAGAGATATGTTGACATTAATTACCAAAACCACCCAGGGAGCACCTGTGCTTTCAATCTCCCCCCTTTTGGTAGTTGGTGACAACATACATCAAAGCTTTAGATAAAGATATAGGGAATAACAAGTAAAGCTTTGCAAGGACATGTAACATGCATAGGCTCCCCCTACATGTATGCAATCATGTGAGTATGGAACATAAGGGCATATGAGTGCATAATCATGACAGAGCAAGCAATGAGTTACATGTATCTTGGCTATATGCATCAGAGCAAATGATGTAAATATGGGAAATGTACCTTCATGCTCATGAGTCCTTGCAAACAGTATGTACAATAGCAAGAAATCCTCATACACATGACTGTGATGCATGCACTTACCTTGTAGTCTTGAGTTGGCTTAGGAAGGAGTGAACCTGAGTAAACAAGGTTAGATAAGACAGATACACCTACTAGCCAGAGCAAACAACAAAAACCACAAGAGTACCAAGACTGGGATGACATGTAGAGAGTGAGTACCGAGTACTCTATTGGATATAGACATGTCCCCAAAGGTAAATATGTGCAATGAATTCAAGGATTTCCTTCCCTTAGATGTCTTGCTCCCCCTGAATCTAACATGGGATACTGGGAGAAGATAGGGAACAGAAAAACAGAGCAAAGACAAGAAACAGAGCTAATGCAAACAATCAAATATGAACATGTCTTTCCCCTCTTAAAGACATGTGACTTCTCTCCTCTTGAACACCAAGCATCTGGGGTCTTTGAGTGATACTTCTTCTCTTGAAGAACTCTCCCCCGAGTATTCTCTCCCCTATAGAAATGATTAAGCTTTGATGTGATCTCTCTCTCCCCCTTTGACATCAATTTCCAAGAAGGGTTCTTCTGGATTTTGTTTCAAATGGGTTTGGTCCTTGAGTCACAAAGCAAAGCAGCAAGTCGAATGTGATGCTGGTAGAGGACAAGAATCATTGAGTGGAGCTGGAATAAAAAGAATGCAGGAACAAGTGGCAAACTGTCTTTTCTGCAGTGAAATTGGTAGCACCGAGTTATGTGCTTTGGTGGCACCAAAAGAATTCGGTTGGACCGAAGAAATCAAACCGGCGTGACTGAGTTCATCACAGTGAAAACACTTGTCACCTCAGCTCACTAGACAATTAAGATCTCACAAGGATTTGCAAGGAATTAGCTGAAAGATTTGCAATGAATTGGATGCAGGGAATGCAGAACAGACAAAGAAAAGAAAAGAAAGATCTAGATGAAGTTTTTTTTGAAAGGGGAAACAAATATGCATGAGACAAATGCAAGAGCACGGAGAAACACAAGAGAACTTCATCTAGAATTGGTCGGTGACAAAGTCACCTATGATGAGTATATTGACATAGGAATCCAGTGAGGTCACTTGATCATTTGTCATACTCATCGTTTAAGCTCAAAATGGGGTTACCATTTTTCGTTTAAGCATCTTGATGTATTCACATCTTGTTGAGTTGCTTTGACCCATGACTTGGAGCAGAGCTTCTCTAAGATGGAATAACATACCTTGGGTGGTGGTGTTGATCTTGATCATGTAGTTGAACTTGTGTGGGTTGCTCAAGGTTGATGTAGCTCATCAAAATTTGGGAGCACCACTTGGAATTTGAGTTCATATACCTACATGGGTTAGTCTTGCAAGGAAGAGCACTTGTGTATCGAAAGTGACAATCATAAGACTTAATATAGAATTGTCAAAGGATATGTTTGAAGGGTTTCGTGCTTCCTTGTCTTCAACCACCATTGTGTAGAGACTTGGTGATGTAGAAATTGCTCAAGATGTGAGTGGGTTGCAATCTCATAGATTTAGATTCATCCAAGTACCTACAAGGGTTAGATAGCATGCAAGGGTGCAAATATATCCAAGACATATAAGTAGCAACATGAAAGAAATATCAAGGATTAGTCAAAGGCTCATGCCTTGCATGTATCCAAATGGAGTTCCTACTCCAAGTTTGAAGCATCAATGATGTTCAATTCACCTCTCAAACGGCAAAAGACTTTCTCATCAAGCGGTTTGGTGAATATATCCGCCAATTGCTTATCGGTGCGAACATGCTTAAGATCAATGTCCCCTTTGGCAACGTGATCTCGAATGAAATGATGACGAACTTCAATATGCTTAGTTCGAGAATGTTGCACGGGATTGTGAGCAATCTTGATAGCACTCTCATTGTCACAAAGCAATGGAACATGTTTCACATATATCCCATAGTCTTTAAGAGTTTGGGTCATCCAAAGTAATTGAGCACAACATGAACCAGCGGCAATGTATTCCGCTTCGGCGGTGGATAAGGATACCGAGTTTTGTTTCTTGGAGGACCAAGACACAAGAGATCTACCAAGAAATTGACAAGTACCTGAAGTGGACTTTCTATCAACCTTGTCTCTGGCATAGTCCGAATCGTAGTAACCAACAAGATCGAAAGAAGACCTCTTAGGATACCAAATGCCAAAATTTAGTGTGTGTATTAAGTATCTCACTATCCTTTTCACAGCCTTAAGATGACATTCTTTGGGGGCCGCTTGATATCGTGCACACATGCACACACTTAGCATAATATCGGGACGAGAGGCACAAAGATATAACAATGAACCAATCATGGAGCGGTAAACCTTTTGATCAACCGGTTCACCATCTTTGGTCAAATCAAGATGTCCACTAGTAGGCATGGGTGTAGTCATACCTTTGCATTCTTGCATATTGAACTTCTTGAATAAGTCCTTGGTGTACTTTGTTTGAGAGACAAAGGTACCTTCCTTAGTTTGCTTGATTTGCAAACCGAGAAAGAATTTGAGTTCACTCATCATAGACATCTCAAACTTCTCCGACATTAGCTTTCCAAACTTCTCACTAAAGTGAGGGTTAGTCGAACCAAATATAATATCATCAACATAGATTTGGCACACAAATAGTTCTCCATTAACCCTTTTAGTAAAAAGAGTAGAATCTATTTTTCCAATTTCAAAGCCTTTTTCAATAAGGAACTTGGTCAAACATTTATACCATGCTCTAGGAGCTTGTTTAAGACCATAAAGAGCTTTGTGAAGTTTGTAAACATGATTAGGTTTCTTAGGATTGACAAAGCCGGGAGGTTGCTTAACATAAACTTCCTCCTCAATTTCACCATTTAGAAAAGCACTTTTAATATCCATTTGGTACAAGGTGATATCATGATGATTAGCATAAGCAAGTAAGATGCGAATGGACTCAAGTCTAGCAACGGGGGCATATGTCTCACCATAGTCCATACCTTCGACTTGAGTGTAGCCTTGGGCGACGAGACGTGCTTTGTTGCGAACTACTTGTCCATCTTCATCTTGCTTGTTGCGAAACAACCATTTGGTACCGATGATGTTGTGGTTGTTGTCGGGCTTTTCAACCAATGTCCACACTTGATTTCTCTCAAAGTTGTGTAGCTCTTCATGCATAGCGTTTATTCAATCTGGATCTTCCAATGCTTCTTCAACCTTCATAGGTTCAATGCTAGAGATGAATGAATAATGTTCACAAAAATTAGCCAAACGAGTTTTAGAGCGAGTGATTCTCCCGGTTTGGATATCATTGTAGACTTGCTCGACGGGATGGTCTTTGGCGACTCTTGCTCGAACTCGTGGGAGCTTTTGCTTTGATCGGGGTGGAACATCTTCTTCATCTTGTCCTTCTTCTTGGCCTTCTTCATTGTTGACGTTGTCGTTCTCTTGTCGTGGTGGAGAAGGAGGTTGTTGATGTTCATCTTGGTGTACTTCCTCGTTTTCTTCGTCTTGGTGTGTCCCACTTGTGGATGCTTCCGTATCAACTCTTGGTTCACCTTGTCGTGAGGTAGAAGCTTCCACTTGGACAGACGAGGTACTCTCCTTCACCTCCGTTGGACGAACCTTGCCAATAGACAAGTCTTGGATTGCTTCCGAAGGGTCTTTGTCTCCTACATCAATTGGCAATTGCTCTACTTGCGAGCCGTTAGATTCATCAAACTTCACATCTACCGTCTCTTCAACCTTTCGGGTGAAATTGTTGTAGACACGGTAAGTGTGAGAGTTTGAGCCATAACCAAGTAGGAAACCTTCATGAGATTTAGGAGCAAATTTAGAACGACGATGCTTATCAAGAATGTAGCACTTTGAGCCGAATACTCGAAAGTATCCAACTTGGGGTTTGTTACCGGTGAGGAGCTCGTATGCCGTCTTGCCGAGTAGCTTGTGAAGATACAAGCGATTTGTTGCATGACAAGCTGTCTCAACCGCTTCCGCCCAAAAGTGTTTTGGAGTCTTGTACTCATTAAGCATCGTTCTTGCCATCTCAATAAGAGTCCGGTTCTTCCTCTCAACAACTCCATTTTGTTGAGGTGTGTACGTGGCCGAGAACTCGTGTGAAATCCCCTCTTCGTCAAGAAAGGTATCCACATTTGCGTTCTTGAACTCCGTTCCGTTGTCGCTCCGAACCTTCTTGATCTTCACTTCAAATTGATTTTGGGCCTTCCTAGCGAAGCTTTTGAAGATCTTTTGGACCTGCGATTTATCATCTAGAAAGAACACCCACGTAAATCTTGAAAAATCATCGACTATGACTAGACCAAATGAGTTACCACCGAGACTCTTGTAAGCATTGGGACCAAAGAGATCCATGTGAAGTAGCTCGAGCGGTCTTCTCGTGGTCATGATGTTCTTCACGGGGTGACTCCCTCCAACTTGTTTTCCTGCCTGACAAGCACTACAAAGTCTATCCTTGTCAAATATAACATCTTTTACTCCAAGGATATGATCACCTTTAATAAGCTTATCAAGATTTCGCATGCCCACATGACCTAACCTTCTATGCCACAACCAGCCTTTAGAAGATTTAGCAATTAAGCAAGTTCTAGGTTGAGCCTTTTTAGTGAAATCAACAATGTAAAGATCACCTCTACGTATACCGGTAAAGACCATTTTATGATTGTCTCTCCGAAACACTTGGCAATCTACTTTAGTGAATAGGACATTGAAACCGAAATCAGCAAGTATAGATACTGAAAGTAAATTATACCCAAGAGATTCAACGAGCATGACGTTTTATACGGAGCTATCATGTGAGATGGCCACCTTACCGAGGCCAACTACCGTACCCTTTGAGTTATCACCAAAGGTGACACACTTTCGAGGGCCGTCGTTTTCAGCAAGCTCAAGAAACATATCCTTGTCTCCAGTCATATGATCAGTACATCCACTATCACGGACCCATTCCTTTCCTCCAGCCATGTAGCCGCGAAGATTAGCCATAAGACCAAAGTGTCTCATCGCATCGTCAAGATCATAGTCACTATCATCATCCTCATCATAGTATCCATGTTCAACATCGTCTTGTGTTTGATCAATTCCTAGAGAGGATAATTCATTAGATAAATGATCATCACAATAGTCATCCTTATGAATTCTAATAGCTTCAGATATGATATTGCTAATGATTCCAACATTTCCTTTGGCACGCATGAGATTGGTAAGCTCAAATAGATACTCACCAAATTTAGGATCACTAGTACTCATCTTACTCAAGGCAATAGACTTATGGAGAATTTCATCTAAGTTTTGCAAGGAATAGTTTGGAAATCTTTCCTCAAGAAATCTCCATATAGTGTAGGCACACTCAAGAGTAGGCAAACATCCAATCAAGTTTCTAGGCAATCCTCTAGTGATAAGATTAACAGTTCTAAGGTTGCGGATCATGTCAATAGACTCATCAAGGGTAGGATGCAAAGGATCAACATGAGGTGCACAAGGGCTAGCAATGTACTTGTTCAAATGATATTCATTGAAAATCTCAAGCATCTCATTTTTCCATTCATGAAAGAACTCTCCATCAAGAATAGGCACTCTATGTCTAAGACTCCCCAATGTAGACACATCCATCTTCCTCCAATGGTGATTAAACCAAAGCAATGGAGACCAAAGCTCTGATACCAATTGAAAGGATCGAGAAGAGGTGTCTAGAGGGGGGGTGAATAGACTCTAATCAAGAAAAGTTGCAGTTTTTAATTTCCTTAAGTTGATGTGGAGTTTTGGCACAAGTTTAAACATTCACAATACATATCAAGCAAGCATGACAAGAGTATATGAGCAGCGGAAAGTAAAGCATGCAAGTTGCAAGAATGTAAAGGGATGGGATTGGAGTGTGCAAACGCAATTTGGAGACACGGAGATTTTTTATCCGTGGTTCCGATAGGTGGTGCTATCGTACATCCACGTTGATGGAGACTTCAACCCACGAAGGGTAACGGTTGCGCGAGTCCACGGAGGGCTCCACCCACGAAGGGTCCACGAAGAAGCAACCTTATCTATCCCACCATGGCCGTCGCCCACGAAGGACTTGCCTCACTCGGGTAGATCTTCACGAAGTAGGCGATCTCCTTGCCCTTACAAACTCCTTGGTTCAACTCCACAATCTTGACGGAGGCTCCCAAGTGACACCTAGCCAATCTAGGAGACACCACTCTCCAAGAAGTAACAAATGGTGTGTTGATGATGAACTCCTTGCTCTTGTGCTTCAAATGATAGTCTCCCCAACACTCAACTCTCTCTCATAGGATTGGATTTGGTGGAAAGATGATTTGAGTGGAAAGCAACTTGGGGAAGGCTAGAGATCAAGATTTATGTGGTTGGAATGGAATATCTTGACCTCAACACAAGTGTAGGTGGTTCTCTCTCAGAAAATGTATGTTGGAAGTGTAGGCATGTTCTGATGGCTCTCTCCACGAATGAAGAGTGGGTGGAGGGGTATATATAGCCTCCACACAAAATCTAACCGTTACACACAAATCACCAAACTCGGTGGGACCGAATCAGAGAACTCGGTTAGACCGATTTAGTTCATAATGTGACCGTTAAGATTTTCGGTGGGACCGACACGTCAACTCGGTGAGACCGATTTCGTTAGGGTTAGGGCATAACGTAATCTTGGTGAGACCGATTACACAAACTCGGTGAGACCGATTTTGGTAATAGACAAACAGAGAGTTGGTCAGGCAAACTCGGTGGGACCGATTCGCTCATTTCGGTTGGACCGAAATGTTACGAAGGGGTGACAGAGAGTTTGCATTGCAATCTCGGTGGGACCGATTGCATATTTCGGTGAGACCGAAATTATTGCAATAGGCAACAGAGAGTTTGCAATTCCATCTCGGTGAGACCGAGATCCCTATCGGTGAGACCGAAAAGACTAGGGTTTCTGGCAGTGGCTATGTCAATTGAACTCGGTGGCGCCGGATAGAAAGTTTTGGTGGGGCCGAGTTTGACTTTTGGTTTGGGACATATGTGGATGTGAGAAAGTGGTTGAGGGTTTTGGAGTATATCACTAAGCACTTTGAGCAAGCAAGCCATTAAGCAACACCTCACCCCTTCTTGATAGTATTGGCTTTTCCTATGGACTCAATGTGATCTTGGACCACTAAAATTGAAGATGTAGAGTCTTGAGCTTTGAGCTTGAGCCAATCCTTTGTCCTCAGCAACTTGAAGAGGTTCCACATCCTCTAGTCCACGCCACTCCATTGTTGAACTTATCCGAAACATACTAGGTAGAAGCATTAGTCCAACAAGAGATCTGTTGACATTAATTACCAAAACCACCCAGGGAGCACTTGTGCTTTCAACAACCTATTTTGACGCTAAGTTTAATTTGGTAAAGAAAAGCTAAAATTGTTAGTTGCCTATTCACCCCCCTCTAGTCAACCATATCGATCCTTTCAATTAGTATCAGAGCCTCGTCTCTTTATTAAGGACTTTACCGTCTGAAGAGTATGGGTGACACCGTAGATGAGGGGGAGGAGCACCCCGGTGTGACTCCGTCCTTGTCTAAGGCCGACGGGGGATCCTCGGTCTTTTGTGAGGAGTTCAATTCGGCTTTGGACACATTGAAAACCTCCATGACGACCGAGCTTAAAGGCATGTTTAAGGAGTTTCTTGATGGTCTTAAATTATCCACCGCGCCGTTGGAAGTGGTTGATCCCGCTACCAAGGTGACGGATGCCAACTCCAATAAGGGGAAGCTACTAGTGATCAAGTTCCTCTGACTAGTGGTAGAAGTGGGAGTGGCATCTTTGCCCATGTTGAACCTCCACTTACTTATGGAGGACCGGTTCCCTCCACGCATATGAATCATGTTGGCCCTCCTCCCAAGCTTGTGAAAAATGAGGATTTTGCCTCTTGGGTGTATCGCTTTAAACGTCATTTAAATCATAGTTCTACTAATCTTTGGAGAATTATTGAGCAAGGTTTCTACCCGCACGACCCAAGCAACTTCACTCCTAGAGAAGCCACAGATCATCAATTCAACGAGTCCGCTCTCTTAATTCTCCAAGAAGCCATTCCTCCCGAAGATATTGTGCACCTCCGACCTTTCACCATGGCCAAGGAAGCACGGCAACATTGTTTCCATTTACAAGGGAAGCGCAAGCATTCAACGCTCAAACTTTGAAGTGGCGCAAGATGAAGCCGATGAGTTTGCAATGATTGAAGATGAAGTACCTCGATAGCTTTACCGAAGATTAACCACTCTCGCGGTCTCACTCCGAGATCATGGAGCAAGGATACGGATGACAATTGGATCAAGTGCAAGTTTCTCAAGGCCATGATGCCTTACCATAAGGCCACGTCCTCTGTCATCCGTCAAAGGCCAGACTTCCACGCCTTGTCCTCAAGTGAAGTGTTGGATGAGTTTGTTGCAATGACGATCTAGGACAAGACCGCCGACAATGCGGTGTTGCATTCTCAATGATCAAAGAATCCCATTCTTGCTTTGAAGGCCAAGGCTAGTGTGGAAGAAGAGGGTGAAGAGGAAGAAGAGGAGTGTTGCCCCGAAGATACCAAATATACCTATCATGAGCACATGGCTCTCTCTTCACGACAATTTTCGAGCAAGAAGAACTCAAGGCCAAATTTCAACAAGAACAAAACAAGTGGTACCAAGGGCAAGCAACGTGTGAGGACATGCTATAATTGTGGCAATGTGAGTCACTTTGTTGTGGATTGCCCGTACGAGAAGAGGGAAGACAATGGTGGCAAGCTTATCCTAGAAGACAAGGCCAAGTCCTTCCCCAACAAGAACAACTTCACCAAGTAGACTCCTCCCAAGGGGTTGGTGGCACAAGAAGAGTGCAATGAGGATGATGATGATGATGAAGACGGTGAGACGGTTGCCATGGCCTCCATTGCCATTGCAACAACTCCACGGGTGTCCCTCTTCGATTCACCCAACGAGAACATCACCGCCAAGTTCCTCATGGCTAAAGCCACCAACAAGGTAACCCCCAACATCAAAACTACCATCACTACTAATCCTTCCTTGACGGATTGCATTGATGAAAGTGAGGGGACGAAGGAGAGGAAAATGAATTTGAGTCTTTTATGAGTAAGCTCAAGGGTAAATCCAAGAAGCACTTTGTTGCTTCTTGGAACAACTTGGTGAAGCCAATGACATGATCGAGGCTCACGAAGAAACCATCTCTAAGATGGAAGGGCATAGTCGTGACTATGCCTATGAGATATCAGATCTCTCTAATGCGCTTGAGGAAGAGCGCGGTCATCATTTGGCTCTTGAGGAGTCACACAACAATGATCATGCTAAATTAAAGAAATATCTTGATCATGCTCTTGTTGTATCTCGTGTGCTCAATTCCGAGAAGGCCAAACTTGGGGTTGACCATGCTAGACTCAAGGAGGAGTTTGATATACTTGACAAGGCTCACAAGTCCTTGAAGAGTGCTCATGCTAGACTCAAAGAGTCTCATGATCAACTCCAAGTGAAGCTAACCAAGGAGAAAGCCACATTTCCTCATATGGTTTTAATTGATAATGCAAATGCTAGTAACCCGTGTTGTGAGCATGTGCATCTTGTGGATGAGAATGCCAAGTTGAAGGAGCAACTTGAGAAAGGCCTTTGATACGTCTCCATCGTATCTACTTTTCCAAACACTTTTGCCCTTGTTTTGGACTCTAACTTGCATGATTTGAATGGAACTAACCCGCACTGACGCTGTTTTCAGCAGAATTGCGATGGTGTTATTTTTTTGCAGAAATAAAAGTTCTCAGAATGACCTGAAACTTCACGGAGAATATTTTTGGAATTTATAAAAAATACCGGCGAAAGAATGAAGACCAGGGGCCCACACCCTGCCCACGAGGCTGGGGGCACGCGCCCCTATCTCGTGGACCCCTGAGGCTCCACCGACCTCAGCTCCAACTCCATATATTCACATTCAGGGTGAAAAAAATCGAAGAGAAGGATTCATCGTGTTTTAGATACAGAGCCGCCGCGAAGCCCTAAACTCTCTCGGGAGGGCTGATCTGGAGTCCGTTCGGGGCTCCGGAGAGGGGAATCCGTCGCCGTCGTCATCATCAACCTTCCTCCATCACCAATTTCATGATGCTCACCGCCGTGCGTGAGTAATTCCATCGCAGGCTTGCTGGACGGTGATGGGTTGGATGAGATTTATCATGTAATAGAGTTAGTTTTGTTAGGGTTTGATCCCTAGTATCCATTATGTTTTGAGATTTATGTTGCTATGACTTTTGCTATGCTTAATGCTTCTCACTAGGGCCCGAGTGCCATGATTTCAGATCTGAACCTATTATGTTTTCATGAATATATGTGAGTTCTTGATCCTATCTTGCAAGTCAATAGTCACCTACTATGTGTTATGATCCGGTAACCCTGAAGTGAGAATAATCGGGACCACTCCCGGTGATGACCGTAGTTTGAGGAGTTCATGTATTCACTAAGTGTTAATGCTTTGGTCCAGTACTCTATTAAAAGGAGGCCTTAATATCCCTTAGTTTCCAATAGGACCCCGCTGCCACGGGAGGGTAGGATAAAAGATGTCATGCAAGTTCTTTTCCATAAGCATGTATGACTATATTCGGAATACATGCCTACATTACATTGATGAATTGGAGCTAGTTCTGTGTCACCCTATGTTATAACTGTTGCATGAGGAATCGCATCCGACATAATTATCCATCACTGATCCAATGCCTACGAGCTTTTCACATATTGATCTTTGCTTAGCTACTTTTCCGTTGCCACTGTTACGATTACTACAAAACTGCTACTGTTACCTTTGCCACCGTTACCATTACTTCCATACTACTTTGCTACTAAATACTTTGCTGCAGATATTAAGTTTTCTAGGTGTGGTTGAACTGACAACTCAACTGCTAATACTTGAGAATATTCTTTGGCTCCCCTTGTGTCGAATCAATAAATTTGGGTTGAATACTCTACCCTCGAAAACTGTTGCGATCCCCTATACTTGTGGGTTATCAAGACTATTTTCTAGCGCCGTTGCCGGGGAGCATAGCTCTATTCTTTGAGTCACTTGGCATTTATATCTACTGATCACTATGAGGAACTTGAAAGATGAAAAAACAAAGATTTATCCCTCAACTACGAGGGGAGGTAAGGAACTGCCATCTAGCTCTGCACTTGATTCACCTTCTGTTTTGAGTAAACTTGTGACACCTAAACCTGCTTCTGGTATTAATTCTGATATGTCGCATGTTATTGATGATGCCACTTCTGCTATGCATGATACTTATGATGAAACTACTTCTATGCTTGATAATACTGTGCCACTAGGTGTATTTCTTGATGAACAACTTGCTAGGGCTAGAGAGAATGAGATTATTGAAACTAATAATATGATGAAAGTGATGACGAAGACTCTCCCCCTAGATATGAATTGCCTGTTGTGCCTGAGGGTTATGTTATGGATGAAGAAACTGCTAGAGATTTTCTTTCTTGCAATGATAGATATGATCTTAAGAAATTATTAGCTAAGCTGAAAGAAAAATCTTTGAATGCTAGAATGAAATATGACCCTCCTTTTGCTACTTCACCTATCTGTGTTACTGATAAGGATTATGATTTCTCTGTCGATCCTGAGATAATTACTTTGGTTGAATATGATCCTTTTCATGGCTATGAATCTGAAACTGTTGTGGCACATCTTACTAAATTAAATGATATAGCCACCCTATTTACTCATGAGGAAAAAATTCGTTACTACTATATCCTTAAATTATTTCCGTTCTCATTAAAGGGTGATGCTAAGACATGGTTTAATTCTCTTGATCCTGGTTGTGTGCGTAGTCCCCAGGATATGATTTACTACTTCTCTGCTAAATATTTCCCCGCTCATAAGAAACAAGCTGCTTTAAGGGAAATACATAATTTTGTGCAAATTGAAGAAAAGAGTCTCTGGAAGATCGTGGGTGTCGCCTAGAGGGGGGGGGGTTGAATAGGTGCTTTAAAATAATTACGGTTTAGGCTTGAACAAATGCGGAATAAACCTAGCGGTTAATTTGACAAGCACAAAACCTACAACAACTAGGCTCACCTATGTGCACCAACAACTTATGCTAAGCAAGATAAACAACTAAGTGATAGCAAGATATATGACAAGAAACAATATGGCTATCACAAAATAAAGTGCATAAGTAAAGGGCTCGGGTAAGAGATAACCGAGGCACGCGGAGAAGACGATGTATCCCAAAGTTCAAACCCTTGCGGATGCTAATCTCCGTTTGGAGCGGTGTGGAGGCACAATGCTCCCCAAGAAGCCACTAGGGCCACCATAATCTCCTCACGCCCTCGCACAATGCAAGATGCCGTGATTCCACTAAGGGACCCTTGAGGGCGGTCATCGAAGCCGTACAAATGGCAACCCTTGGGGGCGGTCACCGAACCCGTACACTTTGGCAACCCTTGGGGGCGGTCACTGGTACCCGTCAAATTGCTCGGGGCGATCTCCACAACCTAATTGGAGACCCGGACGCTTGCCCGGAGCTTTGCACCACAATGATTGAGCTCCGAACACCACCAACCGTCTAGGGCGCCCAAGCACCCAAGAGGAACAAGCTCAAGGGTACCAAGCACCCAAGAGTAATAAGCTTCTCAACTTGTAACTTCCACGTATCACCGTGGAGAACTCAAACCGATGCACCAAATGCAATGGCAAGGGCACATGGAGTGCCCAAGTCCTTCTCCCCCAAATCCCACCAAAGCAACTAATGCTAGGGAGGAAAATGAGAGGAAGAACAAGAAGGAGAACACCAAGAACTCCAAGATCTAGATCCAAGGGGTTCCCCTCACATAGAGGAGAAAGTGATTGGTGGAAATGTGGATCTAGATCTCCTCTCTCCTTTCCCCCCAAAACTAGCAAGAATCCATGGAGGGAATGAGAGTTAGCAAGCTCGAAGAAGGTCAACAATGGGGGAAGAACACGAGCTCGAGAGATTTAGTTCAATGGGGAAGAAGACCCCCTTTTATAGGAGGGAAAAATCCAACCGTTATGTGCTCAGCCCGCACACAAGCGGTACTGCCGCTCGGGCGGAAGAAGCAGGGAAATGGAGCAACAAAACATGAACCTTGGGGCGGTAGTACCGCTTATAAGCGGTACTACCGCTCACCCCAGCGGTACAACCGCTGGAGGAGCAGAACACGGGACCAAATGAGGCAGGGCAGAGCAGAGTACGGCGGCAGTAATGCAGTAGCGGTACCACCGCCCGACCGGAGCGGTACTACCGCTTATAGGCGGTACTACCGCCAAATCGGGGCGGTACTACCGCTTATAGGTCGAACTGCCGTGCCTTACTGCCGTGCCTTACTGCCGTGCAACTACTGCTAAACCCGACACGAAAAGGGCAGACCCAAAAATGAGGCGGTAGTAGAGCGGTACTAGAGCGGTACTACCGCTTGACGCTACAAGCGGTACTACCGTTGCCACCGCGGTACTACCGCAGGGAGAAAAACAGAACTGCCATAACTTCTTCATATGAGCTCCGAATTGAGCAAACTCAAGCTTGTTGGATTGAGGAAGACGAGTAGCATCAAAACAGCGAGGTAAGAAGAGGCAGGGAGGTATGCCTAAGATATAAAGGAGTGAACACTCCATCAGAGAAGAACCGGCATAACCTCCAACATCGAAAACATCATAGAAGATGCATGTGAACTCCGTTTTCGATGAACTCGAGCTTGTCATGAAAATGACCATAAGCTCCAAATATCACAAGGAGAAGAACCAAATAAGAACCAATAAAGATGATGCAAGGATGCAATGGTTTGAGCTCTCTATGAACGATACGATCAAGCTACTCATCGAGATCCACCCTTGATAGTACGGCAATCGATCCTATAACCTGGTCTCCCACAACTACCATGAGACCGGTAAAATAGAAAACCTATCAAGGGCAAACCTTTGCCTTGCGCATAGTCCACTTGAGCTGGATGATGACGATCTTGACTCCCTCAGGCTGGACCACCTTTCTTGATTGCGTTGGCTCGGTGAAGACTAGTGGATTGCTCCCCCATACTCCACTATGGGTGAGCCACTCTTCAGCACATCTTCACAAATCCATTGTCACCACAATGGACGGCAAGCTTTAAGCATAAGATCTCTTTGATGATGCTCCACTTGAACTTGCACACGCAAACTTGGTGACGAACACCATTTGATGTCATCCTCCATGGGTTTTATAATATCTTCCTCTTGACGCAGGCCCATGGAAACATACCTAACCCCACGTAGAACTCTCACGTAGACCATGGGTTAGTACACAAATCATAATGGACAATGCTTACCATACCATGGGATCGCTTGATCCCTCTCGGTACATCTTCTATGCTTTATGTGTTGATCAACTTGATTCACTCTTTGACTTAGTCTTGATCAACCTTGAATCTTTCCAACTCTCTTCATTTGGATGACGTCTTGAAGGTAAACATGAATGATCACACACTCTTCTTCTTCAAGACATGCTTGCAATAAGTTCAACCCTCAGAAGACCAATCTTTGGATAATTCCTTAACAACACCTTGGTCAACACAAACTCTCCTTGAAACCAACAGATAGACTCCAGGAAAAGCCTATGGACAAACCCTTCAAATATAACTCAAGGCAACCATTAGTCCATAGAGATTGTCATCAATTACCAAAACCAAACATGGGGGCACCGCATGTTCTTTCAGTCTCCAACAAGCTTGGGGGAGGCTTCTCCAATTACTTAATGCTTTGCCTGATCATCCTCTCAAGAAAAATGAAATACTTGATATCTTTTATAATGGACTAACCGATGCTTCCAGAGACCACCTGGATAGTTGTGCTGGTTGTGTTTTCAGGGAAAGAACTGTTGATCAAGCTGAATTACTATTGAATAATATGTTGAGTAATGATAATAATTGGACACTTCCTGAACCAACTCCGAAGAAAAGGAGTATTCTATTTCTCAGTCCTGAGGATATGCAAGAGGCAAAGAAATCTATGAAAGAAAAGGGTATTAAAGCTAAAGATGTTAAGAATTTACCACCTATTGAAGAAATACATGGTCTTGATAACCCGACACAGGTAGTGAAGGTAAATTCTCTCTATAGATTTGATGAAGGTGATATTCCTCATTATAAGTCTGCTAGCCAATGCTTAGATGAGTTTGATAATTTTATTGTTAAACAAGAAAACTTCAATGCCTATGTTGGTGGACAATTAAAACGTAATGCTTATATGATTGAACACTTGAGTGCTATATGTCTAGAGTTAAAGGTGAACTTAAACTTATTAGTAAACATGCTTCTATGGTTACCACTCAAGTAGAACAAGTGCTTAAAGCACAAAATGATTTGCTCAATGAATTAAATAATAAGAATAACGATAATGCTGTTAGAGTTATGACTAGAGGGGGTAAAATGACTCCGGAACCTTTGTATCCTGAGGGCCACCCTAAGAGAATTGACCAAGATTCTCAGAGAACTAATGTTGATGCACCTAGTCCTTCTAAGAGGAAGAAAAAAGAAAAATGATAGGACTTTGCATGCTTCTAGTGAACCTGTTGTTGACACACCTGAGAATCCCAATGATATTTCTATTTCTGATGCTGAAACACAATCTGGTAATGAACATGAACCTAGTGATAATATTAATGATGATGTTCATGATGATCCTCAACCTAGCAATAACAATGATGTAGAAATTGAACCTGTTGTTGATCTTGATAACCCACAATCAAAGAATCAACGTTATGATGAGAGAAACTTCGTTGCTAGGAAGCACGGTAAAGAGAGAGAACCATGGGTTCAGAAACCCATGCCTTTTCCTCCTAAACCATCCAAGAAAAAGGATGATGAGGATTTTGAGCGCTTTGCCGAAATGATTAGACCTATCTTTTTGCGTATGCGTTTGACTGATATGCTTAATATGAACCCTTATGCTAAATACATGAAAGATATTGTTACAAATAAAAGAAAGATACCAGAAGCTGAAATTTACACCATGCTTGCTAATTATACTTTTAAAGGTGGAATACCTAAGAAACTTGGAGATCCAGGAGTACCAACTATACCATGCTCCATTAAAGGAAACTATGTTAAAACTGCTTTATGTGATCTTGGAGCCGGTGTTAGTGTTATGCCTCTCTCTTTATATCGTAGACTTGATTTTAATAAGTTGACACCTACTGAAATATCTTTGCAAATGGCCGATAAATCAACTGCTATACCTGTCGGTATTTGTGAGGATGTGCCTGTTGTGGTTGCAAACGTTACTATTTTAACGGACTTTGTTATTCTTGATATTCCCGAGGATGATAGTATGTCGATTATCCATGGTAGAACCTTTTTGAATACTGTAGGGGCTGTTATTGATTGCAACAAAGGCAATGTCACTTTTCATGTTAATGGTAATGAGCATACGATACACTTTTCGAGGAAACAACCTCAAGTCCACAGTATCAATTCTATTGGAAAAATTCCAATGATTACTATTGGAGGTTTTGAATTTCCTCTTCCTACTATCAAGAAGAAATGTGATATTCTTATTGTTGGGGACGTGCATATCCCCGTTGACGTCACCTAGTGCTATTCGAAAATTGTCCCGTTTCATGCGATTCGGAATGAGTTTGTTAACAAGACTTGATCAACCTTGTTAGTGCATTCCTTTTGATGAGCATGAGATGGATGAAGTTAGAAAGCACAACTCTCTATACCCTCCTTTTACTTTCTGTTATTTAGATTAAATAAAGTAAAAATAGTATTTTCTGTCTGTTTTCTGAATTATCCGTGCAATAAAAAATACCCCGAAAATAAAAGTTCTCCAAATGCCCTGAAATTGAAATATGATTTTTTTCTAGAATATTTAAGAATATTTGGCACTGAGAACACACCAGAGGGGCAACCGCCTGGCCACGAGGGTGCAGGGCCCGCCCTACCCCCTGGGCGCCCCCTACCTCGTGGGCCCCACGTGGCCCCCCTCCATTTATTCCTGCACCCACACACTTCGTCTTCCTCCAAAAAAATCCACACACAGCTCAAACTCATGTTCTAGCTCGTTTCGCTGCGATTTTTGATCTCCTTGCTCAAAGCTCCACTCAAAAAACTGCTTTGGGGTATTGCTCTTTGGTATGTGACTCCTCCAATGGTCCAATTAGTTTTTGTTCTAGTGCCTTATTTATTGCAAATTTTTGCTGCTTAGGTGACCCTGTTCTTGCGCTTTGCATGTCAAATTTATATGGTCCCAAGTAGTTCTAATGCATGATATAGTCTCTAGGCACTCGTGGGAGTAGTTGCTATCAATTTTGTTGAGTTTGGTTCACTTTTATTCTGAGTCACTAAAAATTTCAGAAATTTTTCAGAGGAAGAAACATGTTTAGGAAAATGTACCAAGGTGGTTCCTCAAGAAAGCAGGCACCCAGGCTCGTGATACGTGAGCCGGACTATGAACTACGAAGAGAAGCTCAAGTGCGGCCTTGTGAATGGCCGTCAGAAGATTTTATGGTTCAAGCAGGAATTAAGGCGGAATTTGACGCGTATGTGCATAATGCTGAACTTGAGGGCTTCGTGTCAGATAAATGCCCCCAATATTACTACCTAACTGATTCCTTTGTGAGAAGGTTTAAATTTACATCATCACGCTATTCTCACACTGTCCTATTTGATCTTTATGATAAATCTTATACCATGGACTTAGAAGATTTTAATATTGCTTGTAAACTCCCGCAATGGGGTAATGCTAGTGAACCTCGCAAATATGAATATAAGGACTTTCTTGCTAGTATAACTGTGGGGGAATCTAGAGAAATCATGCAGGCTACCATAGGGAGCATCCATTTTCCTGCCATACATTATTTTGCTCTCTTTATAGGTAGATGCATTAATGGTAAATATGAGGCTTGCCACATGTGCGTTCCAGATCTTAGTGTCCTCAAGAGTGCGGTATTAGGTGATAAACAATATAACTCGGGGGCCATCATTGCACGAAGGTTGCATCTTAATAGTTTAAGTGGAGACTTGTTTGGTGGAATTTATGCAACCCGTGTAGCTAATTATCTTGAGATACCCATACATGAAAATGATATGGAGTTGCCTCCTGCTTATCTAGATTTTAATGCTATGGTTCGCCATCAGTTTATTGAGAGGAATGAACAGTCTCTCCAGTACCGACTAATCTTTGACAGACGTCGTGCTGTCCATATTACTCTCCCTGCTCCTACTTTTTTTGACTTTCAGGCAAAGGGGAGATATGTCATAACCAGGGAGGAGGCAAACGAGTACGAGAGGAGGGCGGAAGCAACTCGCCTCCAAGCTGCAGCTCGTAAGGCAATAGCCGCTGCATCTCAGTACGACCCCAGTTACAACTTCGGATATCCGCCAGGCCAGCCGTGACCATAGACCAACTTAGGCCAAAAGCCTAAGCCTGGGGGAGTACGTATCTCTCACCAACATTACATTCATGTTCACACACTCATGCCAGTTGTCGGTGCTCATACTTTTTCATTGTACTATCGATGCTAGTTTATTTTATTTTCTAAGCCTTCTTCTTGTGTGTTTGAAAAACCTTAAGAAAAACCAAAAAAAATTAGATGTAGCTTTTAGCTAGTTTACTTTCCATGCATGTAGTAGTAGTAATTAAAAGAAAACCCAAAAAGATTTCTCGTTCTTCTTTTGCTTGTTGGGAGCTTTCCTGTGTAAATAGTTTTATTTCTTTTCTTTTCTTTGGGGGTCGAGAGGAGAAGACCATAATGAAAATGTTGAAGTGGCTCTTATATGCGTTATTGTTGATTTAACCAGGAGCCCATATTACCTTGTCTTCTCCCTTGAATTAAATGCTTGCAGATTCCAGCTTAGTCCAATGCACGTGCACTATTATTATTATCCACACTGTTCGGTCGTGCAAGTGAAAGACAATAATGACGATATATGATGGACTGATTGAGATGAGAGAAGCTGGTATGAACTCGACCTCTCTTGTTTTTGTAAATATGATTAGTTCATCGTTCCTGATTCAGCCTATTATGAATGAAACATGTTTGCAATGACAGTTAGAGATTATAGTTGCTTATGCCATCCTTAATTAGCTAGGAGTTTATAATGGTTTACCCTGCGTGCCAACATGCTATTAAAATGGTTGTGATGTGGTATGATAGGGTGGTATCCTCCTTTGAACGATTCGGGTGGCTTGACTTAGCACATGTTCACGCATGTAGTTGAAACAAAATCAACATAGCCTCCACGATATTTATGTTCATCGTGAATTATATCCTACTCATGCTTGCACTCGGTGTTGATTAATTTTAATGCATGTTCATGACTGTTGTTGCTCTCTAGTTGGTCGCTTCCCAGTCTTTTTCTAGCCTTCACTTGTACTAAGCGGGAATACTGCTTGTGCATCCACTTTCTTAAACCCCAAAGTTATTCCATATGAGTCCACCATACCTTCCTATATGCGGTATCTACCTGCCGTTCCAAGTAAATTTGTATGTGCCAAACTCTAAACCTTCAAATGAAATTCTATTTTGTATGCTCGAATAGCTCATGTATCAACTAGGGTTGTCTGTATCTTCCATGCTAGGCGGGTTATTCTCAAGAGGAGTTGACTCCGCTCCTCACTCACGAGAAAATGGATGGTCACCAGGATGCCTAGTCCCATGCTTAACCAAATCAAAATAATTGCAAACAAAACTCCCCCAGGACTGTTGTTAGTTGGAGGCACCCGTTGTTTCGGGCAAGCCATGGATTGATGCTTGTTGGTGGTGGGGGAGTATAAAACTTTACCATTCTGCTTGGGAACCGCCTATAATGTGTGTAGCATGGAAGATATCGAGATCTCTTGGTTGTTATGTTGACAATGAAAGTATGCCACTCAAAATATTATTTATCTCTATTTCAAAAATCGAGCCCTGGCACCTCTACAATCCCTGCTTCCCTCTGCGAAGGGCCTATCTATTTACTTTTATGTTGAGTCATCCTCCTCTTATTAAAAAGCATCAGTTGGAGAGCACCACTGTCATTTGCATCCATTACTATTAATTTATATTGAGTATGACTATGATTTGGATCTCTTTTACCATGAATTACAATGTCTAGTCAGTCCTTGATCTTCAGAGGTGCTCTGCAGTTATGTTTTGCGGTCTCAGAAAGGGCTAGCGAGATACCATTTTGTTATATCATATTACGATTGTTTTGAGAAAGTGTTGTCATCCAAAAACTTGAATATGGTTAGTTCATAATCTTTGCTGAAAACTTGAATGCTGGCTTTACATATTTGCAACAACAAGAGCAAACAGAGTTTGTAAAAGTTTTTCTTTATCACTTTCAGTTTGTCAACTGAATTGCTTGAGGACAAGCAAAGGTTTAAGCTTGGGGGAGTTGATACGTTTCCATCGTATCTACTTTTCCAAACACTTTTGCCCTTGTTTTGGACTCTAACTTCCATGATTTGAATGGAACTAACCCGGACTGACGCTATTTTCAGCAAAATTGCCATGGTGTTATTTTTGTGCAGAAATAAAAGTTCTCGGAATGACCTGAAACTTCACGGAGAATATTTTTGGAATTTATAAAAAATACCGGCGAAAGAATCAAGAGCAGGGGCCCACACCCTGTCCACGAGGGTGGGGGGCGCGCCTGCCCCCCTGAGCACGCCCCTTGTCTCGTGGGCCCCCTGAGGCTCCACCGACCTCAACTCCAACTCCATATATTCACGTTCGGGGAGAAAAAATCAGAGAGAAGGATTCATCGCATTTTACGATACGGAGCCGCCGCCAAGCCCTGAACTCTCTCGGGAGGGCTGATCTGGAGTCTGTTCGGGGCTCCGGAGAGGGGAATCCGTCGCCGTCGTCATCATCAACCTTCCTCCATCACCAATTTCATGATGCTCACCGCTGTGCGTGAGTAATTCCATTGTAGGCTTGCTGGACAGTGATGGGTTGGATGAGATTTATCATGTAATCGAGTTAGTTTTGTTAGGGTTTGATCCCTAGTATACATTATGTTCTGAGATTGATGTTGCTATGACTTTTGCTATGCTTAATGCTTGTCACTAGGGCCCGAGTGCCATGATTTCAGATCTGAACCTATTATGTCTTCATGAATATATGTGAGTTCTTGATCCTATCTTGCAAGTCAATAGTCACCTACTATTTTTTATGATCCGGTAACCCCGAAGTGAAAATAATCGGGACCACTCCCGGTGAAGAACGTAGTTTGAGGAGTTCATGTATTCACTAAGTGTTAATGCTTTGGTCCGGTACTCTATTAAAAGGAGGCCTTAATATCCCTTAGTTTCCAATAGGACCCCGCTGCCATGGGAGGGTAGGACAAAAGATGTCATGCAAGTTCTTTTCCATAAACACGTATGACTATATTCGGAATACATGCCTACATTACATTGATGAATTGGAGCTAGTTCTGTGTCACCCTATGTTATAACTGTTGCATGAGGAATCGCATCCGACATAATTATCCATCACGGATCCAATGCCTACAAGCTTTTCACATATTGATCTTTGCTTAGTTACTTTTTCGTTGCCACTATTACGATTACTACAAAACTGCTACTGTTACCTTTGCCATCGTTATCGTTACTTCCATACTACTTTGCTGCAGATATTAAGTTTTCCAGGTGTGTTTGAACTGACAACTCAACTACTAATACTTGAGAATATTCTTTGGCTCCCCTTGTGTCGAATCAATAAATTTGGGTTGAATACTCTAGCCTCGAAAACTGTTGTGATCCCCTATACTTGTGGGTTATCAGCCTTGTGTTTTGCATACAAGGTGAGACGAACCTCAACGACCTTTTGAGCAATCAAAATGAAGTTGTGGCCAAGGAGGGGATTTGATTTGCTGTAACATCCCAAATTTTCAATTTGGAATGTTATACATAGGTCATTCATGCATATCATATTTTATTGCATTTCGTTTTGTGATCCTCGAAATTCTAAGCAACTCAAGGACCCACGGAGAGAGTTGGGGATTTCACGTTCTTCATATTTGAATTTTATCAAATATTAAGGCAAGGATCATTTTGGTTTTAGTAATTTTTCTCTCCGAAAATATTTCATATTAAAATATATGAGAGGAGATAATATGACTTCTCCAAAATAAATGAAATATTGGAGTAAAAATATTAAAATCAAATAAATAAATTTTATTTGGATTTTATTGCAATTTTATTTGAATTAGGAAAAATATGCGTCTTTCTAAATTGCATCAGAGGCCCAAATAAATGTTCACTTTTTCCGGATTATTGTTTGTGGATCAAGAAAATTTATTTCAGGATTTTTGGAGTCCGTTTACTATTTCTTTTAATTGTTTTTCTGCGTTAGGTTTAAAGAAAAAACTACACCGACCTACCGGGCCGTGGGTGACCCGGACTCTGCTACCGCCCGGCACTTTAAAGGGCAAGCCCCGCCAGCCCACCCAGCCCCGCGAGCCTGCGCCGCCGCCGAACCCTAACCCTAGCCGCGCCGCCGCCGCCGCGCCGCACGCCAGCCCCGTCGCCCGCGCCGCCGTCCGCCGGAGCCGCGCCGCCGCCGCCGGAGCCGCCCGCGCCGCCGTCCGCCGGAGCCGCGCCGCCGCCGCCGGAGCCGCCCCGCCGATCCGATCCGGATCCGCCTATGTTTTTTTCGGTTTAGGTATTAAACCGAATGGTTTTTTTAAACCCTAGAATCTTTTTTTGGGTTCATTCGTTTTTTTCACGGTTTAGTTATATTGCGGACGTTCGTCCGTACGTTCGTTTTAACGAACGCTGTTCGTCCGTTAGCCGTAGACAGCGAACGTTCGTTCGTTAGCCTGTTCGTCAGTTTTTTTCCTTTTCCAGGGTTTTTCCGTGATTATTTCCGATCGCGATTTCTGCCCTAATCTTCGTTCTAGTATATCTTTTCCCTCGTTTATCCAAATTAGGTGAAACAAGCGCCTAGATCTTCGTCTCGAAGCACTCTTTCTGTTTAACCAAATTGAACAAGATTTTGGTACTGTAAAATTTGACTTTAGTCCGGATTAGTATTCGGATCCTGTTTCTTTCGTAGTTTGAGTTTCGTTGCTCCGTTTGATTTGATTCTTTTTGCAAACCGGAGTTCTTCAGTTGAACTTTCTGGTTAGATCTTCTTATTTGAGTTTTACCCGTGCATCTTTGCTTGATTGCTCATGTATGCTATTGTTTGTTTGTGATAGAATTCCCGGAGTGCGAAGCGTGCTACTACGAGTCCCTAGGTTTTGCAGATCGTCAGCAAGGCAAGTAACACATTGATCATAATCTTTCATACCCAGTTTTTATGCATTAGTTATAATCCTCAAACACTGCATGATTAGGATATGATTAACTTGTGGGTATTGGGAAGTAGTTGATGAGGTAGAACCTATTACCTGTTTTATTATCAAACCCTTGGGAGTTACTTCTACGTTATGCTTATATTGCTATGCTATGCTCGTGGACGTGGATTGGGTTTGAGTGTATCCATGACAGATGTGAGTGTGTTAATTAATGGTTCAATTTTAAGGTGGCAACTTTAATACACATCTGGGTGGATTGTTGGTTTTGGGCACCTGGGGTTATACCAGTGTTGTCCTAGGAGATCCCGGGGTTATACTGTGTGATCCTCCTATGGTCCGCCACCTAGGCTCGAAGGGATCATAAGATTATTCATGCTAGAAACTTCCGTGTGCAGCCACAAGCTATTATGGGCTCTAGCATAGTTGAGTATGTTGCATGACCTCTTCCAGTGGTAGGCTAGCAGATGTAGGGGATGTAGGTTGGTAGTGTCTACCCGGGGTTAGAGTTAATGCTTCTGAAAGACTGTGTCTCGGTCATCCGTTTCTCAAACACCATGAAGTGCGATAAATCCAACGGAGGAGATCGAGTCTTGTGGGGAAAAGTGCGCAAACCTCTGCAGAGTGTATAGACTAATCATGGTTAGCCGTGTCCCCTGTTATGGACAACTTGAGTATCTGGTACTTGAATTATTTATTTGATCTCATCACTCTAAATTAATTTGTTGGGTTGATAATTACTTTTAATTGGGATTGAGATAGGGGTACCATTCTCAATGTTTCAACCACCATGATAGTTAAATAAAATATATTCCTTTGTTGTACGGAAAAATTGGCTTTTCGCAAAACATTATAACCATAGAGCCTCCACCAGCCAAATATGCATGTAGTGATAGCATTTATCTGTTCATTGCTCTACTGTGTTATATTGCCAGCATATTCCATGTGCTGACCCGTTTTCGGGCTGCAATATATCATGTTGCAGACTTTTCAGACGAGGAGTAAGGTGCGCTAGGTCGTTTGTCATGCACTCAGCTATGCCGTTGGAGTTGACGGACTCACTTTATCTTCCAAGCCTTCCGCTGTTATCGTATTTAGATGGCCATAAGCCATATTTATTGTAATAAGTTCTCTTTTGAGACATGCGATGTAATAATTGTGTGATTTCTACTCTGTTATAATTCCTTTGAGTACTGTGTGTGTCATCATTACCGATCCAGGGATGACACTGAACACAGGACTTGACCGTCTGGGGTCGGGTCGCTACAAGATGGTATCAGAGCACACGCTGAATGTAGGACACGACCACTAAGATGAGCCGTAGGTCACTCTTCTCTACTCATTTCTGACTCCTCTCCATTTTCTACTCTTTAGGATGGCGGACATGAGGAACAAGTTTGCACAACCGGATGAAGACACACCCTTTGGACGACACTTGAAGGAAGTCACTAGATACCTGAACATCGGAATACCAGGCTTCACCGGGACCTACACCGCCACTTTACCAGAAGAGGAGCGCTGGATGATTTGAGTTCAAGTTCCAGGAAGGACATTCACGCCAGTTACTGAGCCCATAGAGTTTTCCTTTGATGCACCAACGTGGAGTCTAGGAAAGAGCATGGCAGCCCACATCGCCATGGGACGCATCGGCGAAGTCTACAAACAGGAGCTGAAGGACACTATCTACCAAATATGTGGGCGCCGAGATGAGAAATGGGAGATAGTCAGCACCAGGAGGGATAGGTCCATAGCAGCTTTCATCCAGGAGTTAAACCAGCACATTTGACGCCAGGAGAACCAGATGTGCGCAGGCATGATAGATTTGAAGAAGGTGATGACTAGGATCACAGAGCTAGAAGAGGAACTCAAGTCTACACACGATGGATGTGAGGAGGAAATGACGATACTCGTGGAGAAGAATGACGACCTGATAAGAAAGATAGTAGTATTCTTGGGAGACCCCGTGCCAGGAGGAGAAGACGACGAACCCAAGGAATTTTGTTCTTAAGACTACATCATCATCGACGACACCGACCCTGATGATAGTGATGATGATTATGAAGACGAAGCTGGAGCAGATAACATGGAATCTTCCACCGATCAAAATTTCTAGATGACCACCATATGATTAGTAGTATTCCCCCATGTATATAGTAGTAGTCCGAGCACTTTTGTAACGATAGTTCTAGACCGATTGTATGCCCTTGCTTGAATTGATTAGTGTGATATGATTGTGTTTGTCTCATGTGCATATGGGTAGTGTTTTCTCCCTAGACCTCTTTTCTATTCTAATCTCTCCCCTCTAAACCCATCAGATGCCTCCGAGATGTGACACCGGATTTGTCTTCCCACCGGAGATCACCCAGTTGATCCAGCAGCAGAATGCCTTGATGCAAATACTAGTCCAGAACCAAGGAAAAAACAACAACAACCCACCGCCACCCCCTCCAGTTGACAACTTAGCCCGTTTTCTGAGGTTGCAGCCGCCGGTGTTTTCCTGTAGCACCGAGCCAATAGTTGCTGATGACTGGTTACGCAAGATTGGAAGAGAGCTGACCACCACAGGTTGCACTGATGCTGAGAAGGTGCGTTTTGCCGCACACCAATTGGATGGACCAGCAACATCATGGTGGGAGAATTACACAGCCACTTTCCCTATAGCCAATATCACTTGGCATCAGTTTCAGCAAGCATTCCGCACAACCCATCTCTCAACTGGAGCTATGAGCATGAAGAAGCGTGAGTTTCGCAACTTGCGCCAGGGAAATCATACTGTGGCCCAGTACGTAGATGAGTTTAGTAAGCTATCTCGTTATGCCCCTGATGATGTGGCCACAGATGCCGTGAAGCAAGAGAAGTTTATGGAAGGGCTTAATGATGAGATGAGCATGCAGTTGATGGTGGCAACATTTAACAACTACGAGGAGTTGGTAGACAAGGCTCTTATGATTGAAGGGAAGCAGCAGCAGATTGAGAGACGCAAGAGGAAGTATGGACAAGGGAAATATAATTCAGGAGCATCACAAAAGCCTCATTTCACCCCGAACTCGGGAGGATTGACCCATAACCATGGAGGCCACACTCACAATGGTGGTAGTTCGCATAACCATAGTGGACCCAACAATGGAAATGGGAATGGAGCAAGCAGTAATCAGAACCGCTCTAACCCAGCCACACCCGCCAAGAAGGACCAAAGTCACATTACCTGTTTCAAGTGCGGGAAGACTGGGCACTACGCCAATGATTGTCCAAAATTGAAGAACAGAAATGGCAATGGAAGCGCTGGGAAGAAGGCCAACCCTTTCAACAGGGGACAAGTGAACCACGTGAACGTGGAGGAGGTTGAAGAGCAGCCTGATGCAGTTATCGGTAAGTTTTTGGTTAAGTCATTTACCACCCTTGTTTTATTTGATACTGGTGCATCGCATTCATACATTTCAAGGGGATTTGTGGACAAGTTTAAGTTACCCACCTTAGCCCTTAGGAAACCCTTACTAGTGAGCTCACCCGGTGCAGAGTATATGGCCAGCCGATGGTGCGATCGGATACCCTTAACCATTGGTAGCCATGTTTTCCCCTCAGACCTAATAATTTTGGAGTCACAAGGATTGGATGTGATACTAGGAATGGATTGGTTATCGAAGTATGGAGGAAACATTGACTGTGCTAGCAGATCAATTCTACTCACCACCCCGGAGGGAAAAATGATCAAGTATGTATCTAGGCATGCGCCTAGGAGGACTCAAGTAAATTCTCTCTCGGGAGTTGTTCAGGAGGAAGTGCCAGTAGTGAAGGATTACCCCGATGTATTTCCAGAGGAGTTACCAGGCATGCCGCCAGATCGAGATATTGAGTTTTTGATAGAGCTATTGCCAGGCACCGGACCAATATCGAAGAGACCGTACCGGATGCCCGCGAATGATCTGGAAGAGATCAAGAAGCAGATTAAGGAGTTGTTGGAGAAAGGTTACATCCAAAGAAGTTCATCACCATGGGGAGCTCCAGTGCTCTTGGTTGAGAAGAAGGATGGATCATTGAGAATGGTTGTTGATTATCGTGCATTGAATGAAGTGACGATCAAGAACAAGTACCCACTGCCGATGATCAATGATTTGTTTGACCAGCTACAAGGAGCTAAAGTGTTTTTGAAGATTGATTTGCGATCAGGATATCACCAGCTGAAGATTCGAGAAAAGGATATACCAAAAACAGCTTTCACCACAAGGTACGGGTTATATGAGTATACGGTTATGTCATTTGGACTGACTAACACCCCTGCCTATTTCATGAGTATGATGAACAAGGTGTTCATGGAGTTCTTGGATAAGTTTGTCGTGGTATTCATTGATGACATCCTAGTATACTTGAAGAATGAAGAGGAGCACAAGGAGCATTTGCGTTTAGTTCTCGAGAAGCTCAGGGAACATCAGTTATATGCCAAGTTCAGTAAATGTGAGTTTTGGTTGAAGGAAGTTGGAGTTCTTGGACATGTTATATCAGGAGAAGGTATAGTAGTGGATCCTACCAAGGTTCAGTCAGTCATTGAGTGGTTGGCACCCACCTCAGTTGGAGATATCCGCAGTTTTCTTGGACTCGCGGGATACTACCGGAGATTTATTGAGAATTTATCCAAGATTGCGAAGCCTATGACGGCATTGTTGAAGAAAGATACCAAGTTCCATTGGACAGAGGAATGTGAAGCAAGTTTCTAGGAGTTGAAGAAACCTTGACTATAGCCCCAGTGCTAATTCTGCCAGATATACGCAAGGATTTCCAAGTGTATTGCGACGCCTCACGCTTAGGACTTGGAGGAGTACTTATGCAAGACGGAAGAGTTGTTTCATATGCCTCACGACAACTTCGACCGCATGAGTTGAATTATGCCACGCATGATTTGGAGTTAGCAGCCGGAGCGCATGCACTCAAGACCTGGAGACATTTTCTTGTTGGAAACCGTTGTGAAGTGTACACGGATCACAAGAGTTTGAAGTACATTTTTACCCAGAAGGAGCTGAAACTCAGGCAAAGGAGATGGTTGGAGCTCATAAAGGATTATGATATGAAGTTGCACTATCATCTAGGCAAGGACAATGTCATAGCAGACGCTTTGAGCCGGAAGGGTTATGCCAATACCGTAGTAACAGGAGGATTGCCAAGGGAGTTAGCAGAAGATCTCATGGAGCTTCGTTTGGAGATAGTTCCTAGAGGTTTTGTTGCAGCATTGGAGGTCTAGTCAACATTATTGGAAAAGATTAGAGAAGCTCAAAAGGATGACAAAGAAATTGCTGAAATAAAGGAGAAGATGAGGGAAGGAAAAGCCAAAGGTTTTTGTGAGGACGAGCACGACACCTTGTGGTTTGAGGATCGTGTATATGTGCCCAATAATACCGAGATTAGGAAGCTGATACTACAGGAAGCCCATGACTCGCCATACTCGATACACCCCAGAAAAACTAAGATGTATTTGGATTTGAAGGAGCGTTTCTGCTGGACTGGAATAAAGAAGGATATTGCCGAGTATGTAGCCGTATGTGATGTATGTTAGAGAGTGAAAGCAGAACATCAGAAGCCAACAGGACTACTGCAGCCTATGCCGATACCCGAATAGAAGTGGGACAAGCTTGGCATGGATTTTATCACCGGATTACCCAGGACCCGATCGGGATATGATTCTATCTGGGTAGTAGTGGATCGTTTATCCCAGTAAAACCACTTACACCAGTGCGAAGTTGGCCAAGATATATATGACCAGGATCGTATGTCTGCACGGAGTTCCGAGGACCATCGTATCAAATAGAGGAACACAATTTACTTCAAAATTTTGGCACCAGCTGCACCAGACTTTGGGAACCAGGCTAGAGTTCAGCACATCTTTTCACCTGCAGACAGATGGACAGACCGAGAGAGTCAATCAGATTCTAGAAGACATGCTGAGAGCTTGTGCGCTAGATTATGGATCTAGTTGGGATGGCAACCTGCCCTACGCGGAGTTCTCATACAACAACAACTACCAGGCCAGTTTGAAGATGGCACCGTTCGAAGCCCTGTATGGAAGAAGATGTCGAACACCGTTGATGTGGGATGAAGTTGGAGACCGCCAGTTGTTTGGACCAGAGTTGATTAAGGATTCTGAAGAGAAGGTTAAGATGATTCGAGATAGACTGAAGATAGCTCAGTCCCGACAGAAGAGTTATGCAGACTCGAAACGTAAGGAGGTAGTCTATGAAATCAGGGACAGAGCATATCTGCGAGTGTCACCACTGCGAGGGCTAAACGTTTTGGAGTCAAGGGAAAGTTAGCCCCGAGATTTGTAGGGTCGTACCGTGTTTTGGAACGCATGGGAGAGGTTGCCTACAAGTTGGAGTTACCCGAAGGACTGTCAGGAGTTCATGATGTGTTTCACATTTCCCAGTTGAAGAAGTGCCATGCAAAGATGGCCGATATTCCTCTGAAAGATACAGTGCCCCTGGAAGCAATTCAGTTGGATAGTGATTTGACATATGAGGAGAAACCTGTCAAAATTCTCGTGTTTGCCAGCCGAGTTACTCGCAAGAAGGTTATCAAGTTTTGCAAAGTTCAGTGGAGCCACCATACCGAGGATGAAGCCACCTGGGAACGAGAGGATGATCTATGCAAGGACCACCCGCACCTATTTTCTAGCCAACCCGAATCTCGAGGACGAGATTCATCTTAAGGGGGGTAGGTTTGTAACATCCCAAATTTTCAATTTGGAATGTTATACATAGGTCATTCATGCATATCATATTTTATTGCATTTCGTTTCGTGATCCTCGAAATTCTAAGCAACTCAAGGACCCACGGAGAGAGTTGGGGATTTCACGTTCTTCACATTTGAATTTTATCAAATATTAAGGCAAGGATCATTTTGGTTTTAGTAATTTTTCTCTTCAAAAATATTTCATATTAAAATATATGAGAGGAGATAATATGACTTCTCCAAAATAAATGAAATATTGGAGGAAAAATATTAAAATCAAATAAATAAATTTTATTCGGATTTTATTGCAATTTTATTTGAATTAGGAAAATATGCGTTTTTCAAAATTGCATTAGAGGCCCAAATAAATGTTCACTTTGTCCGGATTATTGTTAGAAGACCGTGAAAATTTATTTTAGGATTTTTGGAGTCTGTTTAGTATTTCTTTTAATTGTTTTTCCGCGCCAGGTTAAAAAAAACTTCACTAACCTACCGGGCCGTGGGTGACCCGGACTCTGCCACCGCCCGACCCTTTAAAGGGCGAGCCCCGCCAGCCCACCCAGCGCCGCCAGCCCGCGCCGCCACCGAACCCTAACCCTAGCCGCGCCGCCGCCGCCGACCGCGCCGCACGCCAGCCCCGCCGCCCGCGCCACCGTCTGCCGGAGCCGCGCCGCCACCGCCGGAGCCGCCGCCCCGATCCGATCCGGATCCGCCAGTGTTTTTTCGGTTTAGGTATTAAACCGATCGTTTTTTTTAAACTCTAGAATCTTTTTTTGGGTTCGTTTTTTTCACGGTTTAGTTATATTGCGGACGTTTGTCCGTACGTTCGGTTTAACGAATGCCGTTCGTCCGTTAGCTGCAGACTGCGAACGTTCGTTCGTTAGCCTTTTCATCAGTTTTTTCTTTTTCCAGGGTTTTTCTGCGATTATTTCCGATCGCGATTTCTGCCCTAATCTTCGTTCTAGTATATCTTTTCGCTCGTTTATCCAAATCAGGTGAAACAAGCACCTAGATCTTCGTCTCGAAGCCCTCTTTCTTTTTAACCAACTTGAACAAGATTTTGGTACTATAAAATTTGACTTTAGTCCAGATTAGTATTCGGATCCTGTTTCTTTCGTAGTTTGAGTTTCGTTGCTCCGTTTGATTTGATTCTTTTTGCACACCGGAGTTCTTCAGTTGAACTTTCTGGTTAGATCTTCTTATTTGAGTTTTACCCGTGCATCTTTGCTTGATTGCTTATGTATGCTATTGTTTGTTTACGATAGAATTCCCGGAGTGCGAAGCGTGCTACTACGAGTCCCTAGGTTTTGCAGATCGTCAGCAAGGCAAGTAACACATTGATCATACTCTTTCATACCCAGTTTTTATGCATTAGTTATAATCCTCAAGCACTGCATGATTAGGATGTGATTAACTTGTGGGTATTGGGAAGTAGCTGATGAGGTAGAACCTATTACCTGTTTTATTAGCAAACCCTTGGGAGTTACTTCTACGTTATGCTTATATTGCTATGCTATGCTCGTAGACGTGGATTGGGTTTGAGTGTATCGATGACAGATGTGAGTGTGTTAATTAATGGTTCAATTTTAAGTTGTCAACTTTAATACACATCTGGGTGGATTGTTGGTTTTGGGCACCTGGGGTTATACCAGTGTTGTCCTAGGAGATCCCGAGGTTATACCGTGTGATCCTCCTATGGTCCGCCACCCAGTCTCAAAGGAATCATAAGATTATTCATGCTAGAAACTTCCGTGTGCAGCCACAAGCTATTATGGGCTCTAGCATAGTCGAGTATGTTGCATGACCTCTTCCAGTGGTAGGCTAGCAGATGTAGGGGATGTAGGTTGGTACTGTCTACCCGGGGTTAGAGTTAATGCTTCTGAAAGACTGTGTCTCGGTCATCCATTTCTCAAACACCATGAAGTGCGAGAAATCGAACGGAGGAGATCGAGTGTTGTGGGGAAAAGTGCGCAAACCTCTGCAGAGTGTATAAACTAATCATTGTTCGCTGTGTCCCCGGTTATGGACAACTTGAGTATCTGGTACTTGAATTATTGATTTGATCTCATCACTCTAAATTAATTTGTTGGGTTGATAATTACTTTTAATTGGGATTGAGATGGGGGTACCATTCTCAATGTTTCAACCACCATGATAGTTATATAAAATATATTCCTTTGTTGTAGGAAAAAATTGGCTTTTCGCAAAACATTATAACCATAGAGCCTCCACCAGCCAAATATGCATGTAGTGATAGCATTTATCTGTTCATTGCTCTACTGTGTTATATTGCCAGCATATTCCATGTGCTGACCCATTTTCGGGCTGCAACATATCATGTTGCAGACTTTTCAGACGAGGAGTAAGGTGCGCTAGGTCGTTTGTCATGCACTCAGCTATGACGTTGGAGTTGATGGACTCACTTTATCTTCCAAGCCTTCCGCTGTTATCGTATTTAGATGGCCTTAAGCCATATTTATTGTAATAAGTTCTCTTTTGAGACATTCGATGTAATAAGTGTGTGATTCCTACTCTGTTATAATTCCTTCGAGTATTGTGTGTGTCAGCATTACCGGTCCAGGGATGACACTGAACACAGAGACCCGACCGTCGCTACATTTGCACCCAAATCCAAGAAGAAGAAGAATGCCAAGACCAAGCGGCCTCCTCCTCTCATGCAAAAGTTTGTGAAGGAGGGAGAGGGTACTTCTAAGGAGAAGAAGAACAATGTGAAGGGTGGTGGTGTCAAGAAGGGCAATGCCACCCTTCCAACAAAATCGGCGACTTTAACCCTTCTTATGTGTTATGCCATGCTAGTGATGGGCATGTTTATGACAAATTTGTTGGTTCTTCTTATGAGTACATTGAATGGTCTATTTGGGTTCCTAAGACCCTTGTTTCTAACATCAAAGGACCCATTACAAAATGGGTACCTAAAACCAAGCATTGATCTCTTGTAGGTGTTTGCTTCCGGTGGGGGTCATGGTTGCTCGATAGTGGAGCCACAAATCATATGACCAGAAGCAAGGACTTGGTGGTGGACGTGCACAAGGTTTCATCTATGCCCACCAATGTTGAGTGGGGTGATGCCTCATCTTCTAAGGTATTGGGTCTTTGCAAGGTTGTCATTTCTCATGATCTCACGGTCGAGAAAGTCATGCTTGTTGAGTCCCTTGCATACAACTTACTTTCCGTTCGTCAACTTGCACTCATGGGCTTTGCCACTTTCTTTGATATTGATACCGTGGACCTCTTGTGGAGCAAGACTCTTAAAGTAGCCTTTGTTGGGCATGTCGACAACGGTCTTTATGTGATTAACTTTTCGGAGCGACCCACTAAGACCGCGACATGCCTAATGGCTAAAGTTGACGTGGGATGGCTTTGGCATCGTCGTTTAGCCCACATCAATATGAGATCTTTGCAAAGTCTTATCAAGGGGGACCATGTCCGTGGACTAACAAATGTTAGTTTTGCCAAAGATCGTGCTTGCAGTGCTTGCATCGAAGGAAAGCTACATGAGAAGGCTCACCCACCCACGACTATCATCTATTCGAAGAGGCATTTGGAGCTCCTTCACATGGATCTCTTTGGGCCTCCATCCTTTGATAGTCTTGGGGGTAGAAAGTATTGCTTGGTGATTGTGGATGATTATTCAAGATACACTTGGGTATATTTCTTCAAGAGGAAGAGTGAGACCCAACAAACCGTCATCGACTTTGCAAATGAAGCTCAACGTCAACACAATGCAAAGATCTTGACGATAAGAAGTGACAACGGCACCGAGTTCAAGAACTACACCTTGGATGAGTTTCTTAGTGATGAGGGGATCAAGCATCAATATTCCGCACCTTACACCCCTCAACAAAATGGTGTAGCGGAGAGGAAGAACCGGACTTTGATGGACGCGGCAAGAACCATGATGGCGGAGTTCAAGTCTCCTTACAACTTTTGGGCCGAAGCCATCAACACCGCCCGTCATGCATCCAATCAGCTCTATCTCCGCAAAGGCTTGAACAAAGACTCCATATGAGATACTCACCGGCAACAAGCCCAACCTCAAGTACTTCCGGGTGTTCGGTTGTAAGTGTTTCATTCTCAAGGAAGGTGTTCGTTTGTCTAAATTTGAGGCTAGAGCTCATGAGGGCATATTTGTTGGTTATGCTACAAACTCTCATGCTTACCGTGTCCTCAACAAGTCCACGAGACTCATTGAGGAGAAGTGTAACATGGAGTTTGATGAGAATAACGGCTCCCAAGAGGAGCAAAGTGGTACTTGTGATGTAGGTGATGAAATTCCTCCCCAAGCCATAAGAAGAATGAGTGTTGGTCATATCCAACCCATTGAGGAACCCCTTGTGGCCGAAGGAGAAGGACAATGTTCCACTCAAGTGGAACCATCACCAACCCAAGACCCACACGCTTCCGAAGAACAAAGTGAAGGCCCTCAACCAAATGAACAAGATCAAGGGCAAGATCAACCTCAAGATGATGGTGATTGAGGGAGTCCTGGACTAAGGGGTCCTCGGGCGTCCAGCCTGTTGGACATGGGCCGGACTGATGGGCTGTGAAGATACGAAGACCGAAGACTCTACCCATGTCTGGATGGGACTCTCCTTGGCATGGAAGGCAAGCTTGGCGTCCAAATATGAAGATTCCTTTCTCTATAACCGACTTTGTACAACCCTAGTCCCCTCCGGTGTCTATATAAACCGGAGGGCTTAGTCCGGATGGGGACAATCATAATCGTAGTCATACAGGCTAGACTTCTAGGGTTTTAGCCATTATGATCTTGTGGTAGATAAACTCTTGTAATACTCGTATTCATCAAGATCAATCAACCAGGAAGTAGGGTATTACCTCCATAGAGAGGGCCTGAACCTGGGTAAACATTGTGTCCCCCGTCTCCTGTTACCATCGACCTTAAACGCACAGTTTGGGACCCCCTACCCGAGATCCGCCGGTTTTGACACCGACATTGGTGCTTTCATTGAGAGTTCCACTGTGCCGTCGTCGAAAGGTTTGATGGCTCCTTCAATCATCTACAACGATGCTATCCAAGCGGAAGTCTTCCTCCCCGGACAGATCTTCGTATTCGGCGGCTTCGCACTGCGGGCCAACTCGCTTGGCCATCTGGAGCAGATTGAAAGCTACGCCCCTGGCCATCAGGTCAGATTCGGGAGCTTGAACTACATCGCGGATATCCGTGGAGACTTGGTCTTCGACAGATTCGAGACCACGACAGCCGCTCCCTGCCACCACGATGAACATGACGTAAATCTGTCATCGGCCCACACCCAAGAAATAGTGCCTGTAACTGCTCTGGCCTTAGATCCGGAGCAGATCGCGCCATCCGAGGACGGGAAGCTCAACCCTGCCGCGGAAACCACAGACTCAGCGGCGTTGGAGCCGCACACAGACCTAATTTCAGGTGACGTCTGTGCCACCGAAACCATGGACTCGTCTCCGGCTACAGGTTCCGAACCTTGCGCGTCCGCGTACGTCGAGCTTGATCGGTCATCGATCGTCGAATTCAGCTCCGTGGACATCTTCCGGCACTCGCCCTTGGGCGACGTGCTAAACTCATTAAAAAGTCTATCCTTAGTGGGGGACTCACAGCCGAATTATATCCGGTTCGAACTGGAGGCTGATGACGGAGAATTTTGTTTCCCACCCACCGCCCACTTCATAGCCACTGTCGAGGACTTAACCGATACGCTCGATTACGGCTCCGAAGACATCGACGATATGGACGACGATGCCGGAGAAGAAGAGGCCCAAAACCCGCCGTTTACCGGACGTTGGACGGACACTTCTTTGTATGACGTATACATGGTGGATTCGCCAAAAGGGAACAGCGCCGATGACAAGGAAGATCCAGTTAAGGATGACCCTCCTAAGATACCACCAAAGCGCCGGCGTTAGCGGCGCCGCTCTAAATCACGCCGTAGTAAAGACAGCAACACCGCCACAGGAGAAGATAACACTCTGGACGGTCCCAAAGATAATGAAGACCCCGTTGCGGCAACCTCCGAACAGGACGAACGGGAAGACGGGCAAGTTAGCCCTGATGAACAGGCCATAAACGAAGACTCGGAGGACAGTAATTATTTTTCCTCTCTCCGAGGAGGAGGTGAGCCTCGGCTACGAGGATTTTATCATGCGTGAGGAACCTCTTGAGCAGGAGCGCTTTAAGCGCCAGCTAATAGCCACTGCAAGGAGCCTGAAAAATAAGTAGCAGCAGCTTCAAGCTGATCAAGATCTGCTAAACGATAGATGGACAGATGTCCTGGCGGCCGAGGAATACGGTCTCAAGCGCCCAGCCAAAAGCTACCCGAAGCGTAAATTGCTACCTGAGTTCGATGATGAGGCACTGGAGCCCATACCATCATCGCGCAATGCGGCTGACCGACCACCACGCGGTCGGGACAAAGGGGCAACTCAAGCCGAACACCAGCTCGCTCCACCTCACCATAAAGGCAGAGATAAAACAACCCGGGGACATACCTATGACCTGCGGCAGAAACTGGACAATAGAGCAAGACATACTAGATCGATCTACGGATCGCGAGGACGTGCCCCGACACGAGACGACGGCTACCTATTCGGATGTGACAAGCCTAGTCACGCCCGGGCCGAAAACCGCAGACAGACTCCATCGGAGCTACGTCGCGATGTGGCCCGATATAGAGGCGCTGCACACCCTCTTTGCTTCACTGATAAAGTAATGGACCATGAATTCCCAGAAGGGTTTAAACCCGTAAACATTGAATCATACGAAATGACAACAGACCCCGCGGTATGGATTGAGGATTTTCTTCTCCATATTCATATGGCCCGTGGTGATGATCTCCACGCCATCAAATATCTCCCACTAAAACTCAAAGGACCAGCTCGGTACTGGTTGAACAGTCTGCCCGAAAACTCCATTGGCAGCTGGGAAGACTTGGAAGAAGCCTTCCTTGACAACTTCCAAGGAACATACGTCCGACCTTCGGATGGAGATGACTTAAGTCATATAGTCCAACAGCCCAGAGAGTCAGCCAGGAAATTCTGGACTAGGTTCTTTACGATGAATGGCTCGCCCGACACCTCGGGCAGGAAAAGCCGAAGTCCATTGCGGCCCTTACGGCACTTATGACCCGCTTTTGCGTGGGTGATGATAGTTGGCTAGCCCGTTGCAATAATATTGCAAGCGAACCTGGCACCTCTGAAGCCAAGGATAGCAACGGCAAGCCCTGACGCAACAGACATAAGCGTCGAAACAATGGCAACCATACAGATGACACGGCAGTCAACGCCGGGTTCAGTGGCTCCAGGTCCGGTCAGCGGAAGAAGCCATCACTACAAAAAAAGACACATCCGTGACATTTTGGGCCGAACGAATTTTTTTCTGTCATACATATGACACTTCTATGACGATAATTGTGACAAAACCTGGTATCATCATAGATGTGGTGGGCTCCTACTTCTATGAGAAAAAATCATGACAGAAAATGGGCTTTTCGTCCTGGGCGGGCCGGAGACGCAGCTGCATTACATTCTTTGGGCCGTCCATGACGGAAAAACCCATGGTAGAAGCGAGGGCGAGGAAAATTTCGTGGAGTTCCCGGTTACGGTGGGAGGTCGGGGGCCGAGCGATGCGCGTTTCTCTCGTACACCTACGCACGTGTGTGCGAGGCATTGGCTCTAACTGAACCCGACCGAGGCGTTGGGCTCTAACTGAACCCGAGTGATTGCACTGCAGGATACGCGTTACTGAACCCGAGCGATCGATCGATGGCTGTTAACTGAACCCGATCGAGCGATTCCTTCACTACTGCTGCTAACTGAAGCCGATCGATGCTGCCTCTGGATGAACAGTGAGCGTTGCTGGGGGGGTTTGGATGAACAGTTCCCGGTGGGGGTGGATGAACAGGACCCCCTGGTGTTGCCTCTGGATGAACAGGACCCCGATCGATCGAGCCGGTTGGGGCTAGATGAACAGGACCCCGTGGAGGGCAGGATGAACAGGACCACCCCGTGGAGGGCAGAATGAACAGTAGACGGTGGACGGCTGGATGAACAGTAGCCCGTGGAGGGGTGGTTGAACAGGAGCCCGTGGAGAGGGCTGGTTGAACAATAGCCGGTGGAGTAGCGCGTGGTGGAGGCTGGATGAACAGGAGCCCGTGGATGAACAGTCGCAGGTGGAGGCTGGAGGAGGTCGACGGTGGATGAACAGTAGCCCGTGGAGGCGGGAGGGGGTCGACGGTGGAGATGAACAGTGTCCCGTGGAGTCCCGTTTTGCGGTACGCCACACCCCTCCCGATGAACAGGACCCCCGTTTCGACCGTAGCGCTCCAACACAAGTCCGTTTCCTCCGTTTTGCGATACGCCACACCCCTCTCGATCAACAGGACCCCCGTTTCGACTGTAGGAGGTCCGTTTCCTCCGTTTTGCGGTACGCCAGACCCCTCCCGATGAACAGGATCCCGTTTCAAACGTGGCCGGTCGAACACAAGGCCGTTTCCTCCGTTCTGCGGTACGCCAGGCCTCGTTTCCATCGGCTGTTCCGTCCAAGCCCTCCCGATGAACACGACGACGCATTCCGTTCCGACCCAGCCGGTTGGCTCCCCATGAACACGACGACGACGCTGTTTCTCCGTTCCGACCCAGCCATGTACACGAGCCCTGGCCGTACGTATGCGCGAGTAGGCGTTCGAGACCCTGCTCGTATGTACGTACGTGGCCGTATTTTCTTTCTTGCACACTGGCCGCTGTACGTACGTGTACATGCTACGTGCGCGCCTCTACTACGACACGTGCGTGCCTCTACATCGACCAGTATGTACGTACACGTTCGTGACCAGAATGACAATGCTACGTACGCTTCGACCAGGTGGGTCCCGACTGTCAGGCACTTCCTTGCCTGCGAAGATGTAGCTGGTGGGTCCCAGCAGTCAGGGGGGCGAATCATTTTTTTTGCCCGGACGCACTTCCTTGCGTGCGAAGATGTAACTGGTGGGTCCCCGCAGTCAGGGGGAAACGTTTTTTTCGTGAAATACGGTGGCCCGTCTGGTGGGTCCCCGCTGTCAGGTGGAGGAATAATTATTTTCCGCGTAATAAGGAGGCACTTCCTTGCTGCGGCTGTGGACCCAGCTGTCAGCCTCTCCATGTACAGTCCACGTCCGATGGAAGCCGTTCCTTGACCATGTTGACCACGCCGCGCCGAGAGCACCAGGGCGGTGGACGACGGCGAGGCCTAGGAAGGGGATGACGCGGAGCCGGGGAAGACGCGGCAGCGGAAGCCCGCGCAGAGAGGAGTACGAGGGTTCACTGGTTCGGCTGCGGTGTGAGGCTGCCGTCGCCGCAGGGCCTGGCCAGCGGTGGGAATAGTAGGGGGCGGTGAGTTCTCCGCGGCAGCACAGCCGGCCACGGGAGGCAGGAGCATGCGGCATGACCAGCGCTGCTTTGGGCGGCTGGAGCAACAAGACCAGAGGTTGAAGAAGCACTACGGCCGTTGGATGGACATCATACGGTCACTGGAGCTAGAATCGTGCATATTGACTAAGTTGACAAAGCCCTCCGTCCCCGTCAACTTAGTAGGCCCACAAGTGAGCCTGCCACTATACTGGGTCCCAGCTAGCAGGGGGAGTATTCATTTTTGTGTGCGTAATAAGGACGCACTTCCTTGCGTGCGTGCGAAGATATAGCTGGTGGGTCCGAGCTGTCAGCAGCGGTAACGTTTTTTTCGCGAAATACAGAGGCCCTTTCGGTGGGTCCCAGATGTCAGGTGGAGGAATCATTATTTTGCGCATAATAAGGAGGCATTTCCTTACGTGTGGCCGTGGACCCAGCTGTCAGCCTCTCCACGTACAGTCCACTTCAGATGCATGTCGGTCGTTGACCATGTTGACCAGGCCGCGCCGGGAGCACCAGAGCGGTGGACGATGGCAAGGCCTAGGAAGGGAACGACACGGAGGCAGGGAAGACTCGGCAGTTGTTTCCCATGTGGAGGGGAGTACGACTATACGAGGGTTTACTGGTTCATCTGCCATCGCCGGAGAATAACAACAGGTGTGGGTGAGTAGAGGGATGGCTAGGCTAGCGATGGGAGTACGGTGGGGCGGTGAAGCCTGCGCGGCAGCACAGCCGGCCGTGGGGAGGAGGGAGCAGGCAGTCCTGCCGGCGCTTGTTTGAGCGGCTGGAGCAGGAAGAGCAGAGATTGAAGAAGCACGCCGGCCATTGGATGGACATCCAACAGTCACTGCTTGTGCGTCAACCTTTTTTTAGGAAAGCCTCAAATCTGTGGAAAACAGCATACAACCCATCTGCCATTATTTCTAATAATTTACAGCCCATTTGCTAATTTTGAAGGTTTTTTTGGAGCCCATATTCTTTTTGTTAGCATTACAGCCCATATTGTGGCCACGGTTAAAAAATTATACTAAATGTTGCATATTTCGGTGCGGTCCGAACTGTTTTAATCCCGAAATTTCGAGTCACATTCAAACTAATTTTAAAAATAAATGTATATCAATATAAAATCCAACAAATTGTCCACGCATAAAAATTAATGCAATTTAAAATCTTGAAATGAAAAAAAGAAATTTGAAAGTAATTGCCGGTTTGATGTGTTTTAAAAATGTACATCCCATTTCTCATTGCTGATAGGCCATTTTCTCGTCCAGCCGAATGAAGCTCTCCTCGTCTTGAAAGATTTGCAGCCCAATAGGCCTGACAAAGCGACTTATTTGGCAAATCACAAAAAAACTGGGCTAGCCATTTTCAGAAAGAAAAAAAAACTACTGGGCTGGTCTGTGGTAAACATAAAAGAGAAGGCTGTCTAGACATGCCAGAGTGCCCCGCACAGCTGTAACACCCCGCATGTAACTTGCCATATTTGTAACTCCGACTCTTGCCATTTCCGGCTATGTGATATGTTTTTCCCTCCGTTGTTGGGTTTTGTCTTTCGTTTTGTATTTTGTCATGTCATGCATTTTCTTATCATGTCATCATGTGCATTGCATTCGCATACGTGTTCGTCTCATGCATCCGAGCATTTTCCCCGTTGTCCGTTTTGCAATCCGGCGCTCCTATCTCCTCCGGTGCACCCCTCTTGTTTTCTTTCGTGTGCGTGTGTCGAACTTTCTCGGAATGGACCGAGGCTTGTCAAGTGGTCTTATTATACCACCCGGAGACTACCGGTCAAGTTTCGTTCCATTCGGAGGTCGTTTGGTACTCCAACGGTTAACCGGGCCTCCGCAATGTCCATTTGAGTGTCCAGCAAAAACCCCCAATAAAACCAGCCCAAAGCCCACCAAACTCTCTTCCATGCTCTATGTCGTTCGATCACGATCGTGTGGGCGAAACCGCACCTCATTTGGAGTCTCCTAGCTCCCTCTACCTATTTATAAGTGGGCATCCCAAAAACGAAATCGCAGTCTCCCGTAACCCTAATTTCCCCTCTCCGCGGGCGGACGCGTCCAGCGCCCGCCGGACAAACGCGCCGCCGCTCCCGGCCAGTGGCGTCGCGCCACGTCACCCG